>NC_086171.1:41666248-41966248 GCF_023053635.1 Elgaria multicarinata webbii | reverse complement strand
GAGGCAAGAGTGGGCTTGATGCTAACAAGAGATTTACTAAACTGTTCAGTACTTTGAGGACCTCTCTTCTCCGGAGATTCAAGAGAAGCTAGAATTATTTATTACATTTGTATACCACCCCATAGCCGAAGCTCTCTGGGTGGTTCACATAAGATAAAAACACTTAAAAACAATATAAGATTAAAAAAAACCACAAAAACAAGCAATATGCACATACATTTAAAACCCGTATAACAACTTTAAAAATGATGAGCCAAAAAACAGACCCAAAATCACTACATACACTGATCTGGGAAGCATTCCAATTCAGTGCATTAGCTCACAACTCACATATACTTATTAATAACATAAGAAGTGCCCTGATGCTGGATCAGACCAAGGGTCCATCTAGTCCAGCACCCTGTTCACACAGTGGCCAACCAGCTGTCGACCAAGGACCAACAAAGCAGGACATGGTGCAACAGCACCCTCCCACCCATGTTCCCCAGTTACTGGTGCACACAGGCTTACTGCCTTGAATACTGGAGGTAGCACACAACCACCAGGGCTAGTAGCCATGGATAGCATTCCCCTCCAGGATTCTGTGCAGCTCTCATGATTCTCTGTAAGGTAGAAAAGGAGCATCATGGGGCTGGTGTTGTGGGGCTCAGGGGTTCCTTGTATCAGCTTTAAGAGAAGGATGGGTTGAGGATTTGACCACGACTGCTCAGCTATGCGAGCATTCTTGTGTGAATGTTAAAATGCGAGCCCCATCAAGATGGGCACAGTCCCCTGAGCAGGTCCTCATTGATTGGGCTTGCACTGATATCATGTCCCATCCCTCCTGCCTACCTGTTAACCCTTCCCACCTTGTCCAAGAATAACATAAAGGGCTTGCCTTGGGGAAGCGGGGAAGATAGCAGGCAGAGGACATCTCCCTAAAGTCAGCAAAAATTAATATAGGTTAAAATATGAGATTAAAACAGCAAAGTTTAAATTTAAGTTAAATTAGTTGTTACAATACTGAGAAAATAAAAAGGTCTTCAGCAGGCGATGGAAAGAAAACAATGTAGGTGCCAAGCAAACCTCTCTGGGGAGCTCGTTCCACAACTGGGATGCCACAGAAGAGAAAGCCCTCCTCCTAGTAGCCACCTGCCTCACTTCCTTGTTGTTCCAGCGAGAGACTAGCAGCAATGGAGGGCTTAAGTCAATTTATCAGCTCAGGTCTCTCAGAAGCTTCCCCCCCCCCCCCCGATAGTGGATACAGACTACAGCCTTAAAGGGCCCATGCTCCTTTTCGTAGTCTTAAGCAACAATGGCTGAGAGAGAGCTGTCTTTGAAGGCTAACGTTGATTGGAGGTACAAGTCCTTGAGTATGAGGATGCCCCAGTGGTTTCCAAGGGTCTTGAGTGGCGTAGCCAATAGCTCTGAGTACACTTTGGGGCAACACCAAGCTTCCAGACCTGGGATCATTGCAGTGTGTAGTGTAATGGCGTTGCACACGCTGGCCCTGACCCCTCAGTCCATTATGGCAAGCTCTGAAGGGACGTTCTATTCATGTTCACTTGAATGTGAGTGTGATAAAGTAGGGTCCTCAATTCTACTTTCTACTTTCATTCAAGTGAACATGAGTCAAACTCTGCTTCAGACCTTGTTGCTCAACATAAGTCAGGCAGCTTAACTCAATGCTGTAAAATAGCAAACCTGTATGTTGAGTGGCTTTGTGGAATGCCTCAATTAATCAGATAAGAAGTGTAAAGAATGTTGAATACCAAAAAGTTTATTCCTAATGAATCTAGAAGTTACATGCGGCTTCACACCATAGGTATCCTTAACCCCACGCGTCTCATCTGTCACACGCAGTACCGAAAATGTTAAAAGCCACTTGTAATATGTTTTAATGCAGCTGACATTCTGGAAGAGAACTGGCATTTGTTTTACATTAATTTGTGTTACACTCACTTCGTTGAAGAATAATGGATCTGCATGAAACTACCTGTATAAACTTGTCTTGTTTGATGGCTTATCCCTTTCAAATCCCATCTAATAATAGAGGATGAAATGGACAGAGTTTATCGCTATTTCATTTCATAATCTAGTTCCTTTTTCCTTGGATACAATGGACTGAGGCCCTAGAACAGGTTGCATTAACATCTGTTAGTATCCACTGGGAAATTATGGGGAACCCTTACCTAGCAATAAAGTCTCATGGAGCTCAGGGAGACTTACTTCCAAGTAAACATGCAAAGGACTGCGCTGCAGGTTTCATTCTTTCTGTCAAATATAAATTGCATCAGCGGTGGACAACCTCTGGTACAGTACATTTCTCCATCCCACCCCACTCCAGAACCCACTGGGGACTCGACGCCACTCCCACTATCAACCGAAACTGCTGCCACATTTGCTTCTGCAATGGCGGCAGCAAAACATGTAGCAGTTTTGCAAGGAAAAATGGCATAGGGGGACCCTGCACCTTGCTTGCAAGGGAAGGTTCTAACAAGTGTGTGATTCTGCTGGCGAACAAGGTGCATGCTCCCTGCACAGCTTCTTTCCATGCAAAATTGCCACCTTTGCTGCTGCCATTGAGGCAGCAAATTCAGCAGCACCGGTGTGATGGGGATGGTGTGAGTGTGCAACAATGGCTATGCAGGCCTGCAGGTGAAGTGTTGCCCAGCCCTGAATTACATGATTGCAATTGCAGGCACCAAATGTCCATGCTTGGCTGCATTAGGTTGCGATGCTAAAAAAACCCCACATCTACTAGAGAAGGGGTAGGCAATCTGGTACCCTCCAGTCATTTTAACTCCCACCAGCCTCAGCCAGCATAGCTGGTGGTCAGGGATTATGGGAGCTGTAGTCCAAAACATCTGGAGGCCACTGAATTGCCTACCCCTGTACTAGACAGTGGTTATGTAGCCACCATGGTTAGGAATGGTTCACATGACACACTAAGTCATGGTTCACATGGCATGCTAAGCCATAAGGTTTAGCTCAAAACACTGAACCATCATGGTTTAGCATGATGTCTGAACAGGGCCTATATGGGGGCAGCCAAAACTGGCAGTTTTGTCCGTTCAGGTTTAGAGTTTTGAGTAATCAGCTCTTAGACATCTGGGTTTAAATCTCTGTGTACTCAAACATATTAGTGCTGAATTATGGCTGCCACTTCTTTTCTAACATAATCCTCATCCTCATCAACTATGTGATAGGCAGGTACACCATGGTCCTCTCTAGGGATGTGCTGCGCTTCTAATCGGACCGGAGACCGCACTTGCGGCCCAGACTTCCTGGTGGAACCACGGGCTCAATTGAAGACGGCGACGGACCACGGACGGAGGCAGGTAAGGCCCCCCTCCTCCTTACCGGGCTCTGCCGCCGTCGCCGCATGGGCGGCAATGGCGGCAGGGCCCGGTAACCCCCCCTATGGGGGGGGACCGGAGCTCCGATCCGGATCCGGAGCTCCGAGCGGAGTGGAGTGGGCACAGGCGGAGTGGGGGCGGGGCGGAGCGGGCCGATCCGAAAATGGCGGATCTTAAAGTGAAGCGGAGTGGGGGGTCCGTGCACACCCCTAGTCCTCTCCAGGTTAGGAACAGCTGCAGCTATTGAATTTGGCCAACATTTAGTTTCAGATTATTTTGTTTATAAGAATTTATTGAAATTTGAAATGTTTTTCACATCTGGGAAAGAAAGAACTTAAGGTTTTGTTTGTTTTTTAAAAAATGAATGAGGTAGAAAGCAAAATTGACGTCCAGCTGTATTTACTGTCATTCAACACAAGCCTTACCTGCAAAGCCCTCCATGGCCTTGCCTAGGTCTTTTATTTCTCTACTCCCATATTCCATCATATGAGAAGAAGGGGAAGGGCTGTAGCACATGCATTATTTGCAGAACGCCCCAGGTTCAATCCATGGTAGGGTCAGGAAAGAGAATCTGTAGAGCCACCATCAGTCAGTGTAGAACTGGGGTCCCCAGTGTAGCACCTGCAGGTGCTACAAGGTCTATGGACACCCCTCCCTTTGGTACCCAAGAGGACCCCTGACCATCCCTGCCAGACGGTGGGGTTCTTGGACGCTGGTGTAGACAATAATGTTCTAGAAAGATCACTGGCCTGACTCAGTGTAAGGCAGCTGCCTATAATACTGTGTTCCGTATCTCTGCACTTGTCACCCACACCATCCTCAGTAACGCAATCTTTTCTCCTGTGCTGCAGCCCATTATGCCTGGGACTGCCCCGCTGAAGGCCTTCATCAAGCCGCCTCTCCTAATTTAAATGAATGTATATTCTTCCCCAGGTTACACATCCCTCCCTTTCCTATGTTGTCTGCACTGTGTCAAATTTTAAATTGTAAGTGCCTCAGGGCAAAAGACTGGAACTTGTACACTTTACAAAAAGAGGCAGAATATGTGGCGAATGATGTCTCCTGAAAATTACCTGTGTCTGCAAGCTTTCCCTGGTTTGTAATTGATTATCATGATGTTGTTCCATTTAATTGTTTGCTGCTTATGTTTTTTAATTGTTTTAATCATTTTCTATTACTCTTTGACATTGTTGTAGCTGTAGTTATTTTTTAATTTGAGTATTTAATAGTGTTTTTTAATACTTTGGCATATAAACTCCTTAGAGATTTTGCCATATCAAGAAGTCTACAAGTATAATAAATAAATAAATAAATAAACAAACAAACACAATGCATATTGATGTTGTAACAGCAGCAATTTTATACCCTGCTGTTTGGATACATGATTCATGCTTATATTATGTGTCACCCTGTTTCGTCACGTGGTTTCTGCAAGCATTCCTCTTTCACCAGCTGAGCTATAATAATATAGGGTACTGCCTGTCATTAATTTTGCAGTACTGGGACATCTAATGCTTTGTTTCATGTTATTAACTTTTAAAACCATTTGGTGCCCTCGGAAATCCTAATGTACCAACTAGTACTGCAATCATGACAGATGTTCTGGAAACAATTAGTTCATCATACGTTCCTTCTCATCAGATACTTCGCGTTCTGCTTAACAAGACAAATTACAACTTGAATACGCATCTACCTGCATACATGTATATTCACAAGAAATAATAAAGTGGCCATGAACAGTTCACTGCTCCTCCAAGATACCCCAAATCAGACACCTGCCTCATTGCCTAATGGTAGGGATGGCCCTGCTTACTTACAGGTAAACAAGTTTACAAATGCTGCCTTAATTGGAAATAAAAATTGGATTGCTGGAAAATTTGACTGTGGGGAAAGCGGGATATTCTCTGAAGCTGAAGAAGCCCTGATTCATAGGTTTTCCTGGGAAGTGCCAATATCACTATTTTAAAAACACTGGAACATTGCCCGTGATCACTCAGCATCCTCAGATCAAAGTCTGTGCTGAAGAATAATGCCTTGATTGTCCTTAACTATAGCTTTTGAACATAATGGACTTAATTTTAAAATGACCAGAGTAGTATTAAGATGGTATCTTGGTACAAAATTTTGACACCTGTGGAATTCTCAAAATTATTGCCTTGTTTCAGGTCACTGTAGTTCTTACGCAGGGATTTGTCATTCTGTTCTCAGTAGGGCTAATGGAACATGCCATCTTCCATAAATATATTACTTGGTTAGTGTCACTTCTGTAGATTCAGTATAATCTCTTTGGTGAATCAAAATTGTACCTTGTACACTCTGGGCTGTAATAAAGAACCAGATTGGGGTGAGGAACCCTATAGAATTAGTTGGAGTAGACATTAAGAGAGAACAGTTAAATTTTAATTTCTGGTATGCGGTTACATGATCTTCTCATGAGGTGATACAGAGGGACTGCATGAGATCATATGTTTCTGCAGAGACTTTATACTTCCACAGTAGGCTTTAGACTTGGGGAGAGGGGTTATTACAGTCTTCTATTTGAAGGCGTCTTCTGCTTGAAGGGCTGTCCAGTTCAAGTCTGAGTCATGTCCCACTGCTGGAATCCTCCTCTAAGGAGGAGCTAGAGCCCTCAAAGACAGCCAAAACCAAGGAGCCACCCATGGCAGGAGACCCGAGAGAGCCTGAGCCTTCAGGGGAGATGACCATTGTTTCATTTCCACAAAGGGGGGGGGGGCGGAATTCTGCCTCTGAGGGCCCATGTGGCTCCTTCTCACTCCTTCTCTGAAACTGGAGGAGGCAACAGTGCTTCAGCAAGGCTAACTGTTAACCCTTGCCATGCCATGCTGAGGCTGCCTTGTCTGGGTGAGCCCTCCTGGTAAAGCTGGGTCTGCTAGCAACTGGGGTGGCAAGCTCCTTGTTTAGGGCCCCTGTTTGTCTCCCACCCACCCCCACTGCTGCCACTGACCTAGTCCAGGATTCTTCGCAAGAATCCCAGAAACCAGCAAGCGGTAGTTGATCCCCTAGAAATTGGCCGGCAGTTTATTGACAGATTGTAGTCTGCTTTTTGCTTATCCCTTGGGCAGCCCATTATGCCACTTTGAAGATCTGATACAGGGCCCATGAAAAAAGATGCAAACAGCCACCAAAAAGGTATATAGCACAAGAGGGCTATAGCATTACCATGATGGGATTGTAATGATTTGACACAAGTGTAGATCTGGGCTAGATCTAGCCTATGCCTTAGGGGAGGCATTTCAACCTTTTAGAATGGAGGGGGGACTGCACAAAGGACTGGAAACTACCAACCAATGGGTGGTCAGTGGGAAAGGCATGGGGCCAGTGGAAGAGGGCATGGTTAGGGTGACCATGTGAAAAGGAGGACTGGGCTCCTGTATCTTTAACATTTGTATAGCAAAGGGCATTTCAGCAGGTGCCATTTGAATGCATGCAGCACCTGGTGAAATTCCCTCTTCATCGCAACAGTTAAAGCTGCAGGGTCCTTGCCGTCTTTTGTATCTGGTCAAGAGGGCAAGGCTCCTGCAGCTTTAAATGTTGTGATGAAGAGGGAATTTCATCAGATGCTGCATTCATACAAATAACACCTGCTGAAATTCCTTTTTCTATACAATTGTCAAAGAGACAGGATCCCTGTCCTCCTTTCCATATGGTCACCCTAGGCATGGTCATCTGGGAAACCTTTGAAGAGCTGGAATCAGATCCCTGGAGGGCTGCATTTGGTCCCCAGGTTTGAGGTTGCCCACTCCTGTACTATGCAGTGCTTTTTATAAGAGAAATGAAAAATATCTGGAGGATCCAAAAGCTCTCATCTCTGATTTTGTGACATGTTGATGTCACAGCCAAAACCACCCTAAATGTGATGTTTGTGTTTCTGTGGAATCGGATATGAAAAGTAGGGGGTGCCCAGTATTGGGCCAAGATAGGCTGTATGAAGAGTAGCTCTCAGGCCCAAGTGATGTGGGACACTAATTATATGTGAAACCTGTCCCCTTATCTCGATGGATATGTTTTGCCTTCCCACTGGATGGCTTTGTGTTACTCAACCACAGATGTGGCTATGTGGTTTTGGTATGCAAATTCTAATCATTGTTGCACATTGCATGCCTAGTATCCACACCTTGCTTAATTGCACACTATGTTCCCTATCTGAAAGCACAGCAATCAGCACTAATGCAGATCAGAATAATTTGGTACATCGGTTGTATGCATCAGTCACCACTCTTTCCAAACATCTTGAAGATAATATTCTCAAATCAGTTTCCTCTTCAGGACATGCATCCACATCAGTTAACCTTAGAAGAAGACTGCAGTTGATGACATCAGTTCTTTCTATAGTTTATCTGAAATAAAATATCTATTTTGTTACCATGCCTCTTTTAAAAATATTATTAATGTAAATAGTTTACTGCCTTTACGTGATTTGTCTCCTTATTCTTCAGGATACTAGAAACAAATGCATTTCAGCTATTTAATGGGCTGAAACTAAACATTGATGGGCCATTGACCGCCAATTTACTGCCATCAGAGCTTTTAATGGCCATAGCTTCAAATTTTCTACTTTCAGTAATTTGTGGTGCCCTTTTTCCATATGCTGCAAGAAAATTTCATTTGTTCTTGTTTATGTCATTGGGATAGCTTTGCTACATAGTGACACCCCTAATAAACAGCATTGCTGATAGCCAATTTGATTCCATTGCATGTGCTTCATAAGTGTGTGAAGAGCTTCAAAATGCTTGCTTATTTAAACTAATGGTGCATCGCTTCTGTCATTCCAAATATTTTTCATCTCCATGGTATAGATTTAGTATTGAGTGCATTAGAGTTTAGCAATAGCCCTTTCTAGTATAAGGAACCATGCGGGTCTTAAAAATTCTAATAGTATGGCAAAGAACTGACAGATGTTACTGTGTATAATACTGTACACACACAAATGCATGCACTCACATTATCAACAAAAACAACATAATAATGGTATGAAATGAAATTGACTTATCAGTAGTAGGGATGTGTTCCGCTTCTAATCGGACTGGCGAATTAGAAGCGGAGCGGGGGGCTTCGCCTGCCCTTAAGGCGGAGGCGAAGAGGCTTGGGGGGCCGGCGGAGCGTGGCGAAGAGGATCGAGGTGAAGGCGGATCCTTCGCCTCGATCCGGAGCTCCGCCGGAAAGGTAAGTGGGGTTTACCGGGCCCTGCCGCTGTCACCCATGCGGTGACAGCGGCAGGGCCCGGTAACCCCCCCGCCCTCCTCCCTCTTACCTGCCTCTGTCCGCAGTCCGTTGGCATCTTCAATTGAGCCCGCGGTTCAACCAAGAAGTCTGGGCCGCGGCCCAGACTTCCTGGTTGAACCGCGGGCTCAATTGAAGACGCCGACGGACCGCGGACGGAGGTAGGTAAGGCCCCCCTCTCCCTTGGTCCCTTACCAGGCTCAAGAGGGTTGGGCCCAGACTTAGAATAGAGCCATTGCAATGGGGTGTGAAGTCCCATTGATTACAGTGGGTCTACTCAAAATATGACCAAGTCTGGATACAACCCATACTTTGGTAGAGTTCCTGGAGATGGCTAAAATTGCTTCCCAGGAGAAATCCAGCCCTCCATTGCCAATTAGCCATCCAACATGGGCTCTAGGGATATGAAAGGAAGTATATGCCCAATATGGCATCCCTCTCCAGTAGTGGTATGTACATCTGTATGAAATCCTGGCTGAAGGACCACATTTTACCCTGGATGAATCACACTGGAGAGTCTGAGTCAAAGGAATAAGAAAGCTTGAATTTTATTGCAGGAAATACATGTTGCATAGGTGGGTCCCCAACTCAAGATGGATAGAGATCCAAATACCTGTTTCCTCTGAGAGGCAAGAGCATGAAGAAAAGAAAGTTGGAAGTGAGGTCAGCAATCCTAAAAGTATCAGTCTATCATGGGAAGGAAGGTTGATACAGATCAGAGAATAGTCTAGGTAGCTTGGAGGTCCTCTCTCTATCTTTTCTCTTTCCATGCAATGCAGACACATCAGCTTTCTCTTTTCTCTTTGAAGGTAGCTGAGATGCACCCATATTTCTAACATGATCCAGATGAAAATCCCCCCCTCCCCGGTCCCATCCTTCCCAGCTGCTATTAGCTCCAAACTATGCATTTAGTGGTAAATCCAAGTAGAGTTCTGGGCTGAAAGCTCAAGTTTAAAAAGACCCAAATGATTCAACTGCCTAAGGCTAATCTATGTATTATGAATTCAAGTGAGTCTATTATGTACTTGAAACTTTTCTTGAGACAAGGAGAAAAATATGAAAACATATATCTGACAAAGAAACTGCCTGTGTTTACAAATTTCATTCTCCAGAGTGCAGAGCAATTAAGATAATCCATCCTGTTTTTTTAAGGTTTGACCTTCCAGATCTCCCAGTCTTGTCCATCTCAAGTACTGGAATTTATAAATAAATAGTGTTTTTCACTAACCTAGCCTCTTTAGATTTCCTGACATATTATAGTGGACATATTTTGCAAATTGCCCAGGTCTGTAGAGCTTAGCTCTCCTGTTTGAGTTACTGAGTGATTTTACTAAAGAATCCTTTATTTATTATTGCTTATTAACTTGATTATTTTAAATTTTTTGCAGCTACGATTTCTGCTGAAAGCAGTTGGTATGGGTCTCACATAATTTTTATTTCCAAATTTTTCTGCCCAAAATGGTACCCACACTGGAGCCAACACTTAACAGTCATTAAAAAAAATAAACAAAACTAGCAAAGGTAGTCTTGTCGGCCATAAAAGGGGGGGGATCCAAAAACCACTTTAGTGTAATACTTTTCTTAGGAGGTGACCAAAAATGGGGAGACTTTGGAGGTTTCCAGATCTCTTCATTTTTATTTTTATTTTATTTATTTAAGGATTTTTATGCCGCCATTCAGCCAAAAAAGGCTCTCACGGCAGCTTACAAAAGTATTTCTTGACAGTCCCTGCCCACAGGCTTACAATCTAAAAGACATGACACAAAAGGAAAGGGGATTGGGAGGGAGGAGGAGGAGGGGGGAAAGGAAAGCAAACTCAGGCACTACAATCTTAGTTGCAAAGTTCAGCAGTTACAGGTGACAGCAGGAGGGAGGGGACTCTCATCTGGAGCTGGACCCAGGCATGGTGGAGAGGTGCCTGGCTGCTGCTTCCTCCCTCACTGGTGGCCTCTGCAGAGACAGTTGGTAGCAGGAGGGAGGGGACTCTCATCTGCAGCTGGACCCAGGCATGGTGGAGAGGTGCCTGGCTGCTGCTTCCTCCCTCACTGGTGGCCTCTGCAGAGACAGTTGGTAGCAGGAGGGAGGGGGCTCTCAGCTGGAGCTGGACCCAGGCACGGTGGAGAGGTGCCTGGCTGCTGCTTCCTCCCTCACTGGTGGCCTCTTCATCAGGCAAGTTGTTTCAAAAAGCAGATTGGCCAGATGAGAGGAACATGATGTTGAAGTCACGATGTCTGCATAACCAGAGCCTTTAGATGATTTGCCCACTAAGACCTGAAACCATTCATCACAACAGTTAAAGCTGCAGCAGCCCTGCCCACTTTAGCTAGAGTGACCAGATACAAAAGAAGGCAGGGCTCCTGCAGCTTTAACTGTTGTGATGAAGAGGGAAATTCACCAGGTGCTGCATGAATTCAAATGACAACTGCTGAAACTCCCTTTTTTTATGCCACTGTTAAAGATACAGGAGCCCTGTCCTCCTTTCCAAATGGTCACCGACTGATTCCCAATGAAAGACAATAAAATGGAACTTGGTTGGGACTAATTTTTGTTAGCTTGTTGCCAGGAGCTTTACACTTGAACTCCCTAGTTCATTCCCAGCAGGCTGTTAAAATGCTGAATGAAACATCAAGCAAGGCACTCCATGCATGAAACAGCCATGAAATCACATCTAGAGCTTGTGTATCACCCCACTGAATATGAAGTCGTTTTTCAAAGGAGGCGATTTCACAGTAATTGAAGAAGCAACTGAAGCAACACAGATTGCTGTATGCAGGGCTGGCCCAAGACATTCTGCTACCCTGAGGCAAAGGACAAGGTGGCACCGCACTTTACATGTACAGAAGCTAACTGGACTGGTGGTTAAATTTTATTTCAACACTGGTGAAGTGACATTGTCTTCCACCACACCTCTGGGCAACAGACGAGCTTAGGACAGGCCTTGCGGCACACAGCTTTGTCCTCCAATGGAAGGCAATGGCCAGCGGACTCAGGGGAAATGGCCAAGGCACTGCTGCTGCCTCTGCCAGGGCCGGCATCAACTGACAAGAGCCCTCTGGAGCTCCTCCTCCTCTTTACCATGGCAACCTGCTTGCTCAGCTGCCTCTCACTCTGGCCCAGACAATGGGGGTGATGAGGAGGAGGAGCAACGAATGCCATGGCCTACTTGCTCACTGGCTTTCTGCTAGCACTGATGAGAAAGCGGTTGAAGAGCAATAGCAGCTGGTGACAATGGCAGTGAGAGGATAGACTCATTGAGGGAGTCTTCCGCAAAGGCCCTGGAAACCTGGTTACTGCCCCTCCAAGCATCAGTTGCCTGAGGTGGTTGCTTCAGGGCATGTCTACACCATGTCCACATGACGCACAGGGGATCCAGGGGGCAGGTAGGGATGATTCCTCCATTTCCCTGGGATAACTGGGATGGCTTTTACCCTGGTTTTTCCTGCGGTCTCAAGATCGTCGCGTGACTGCAGGCCACGTGGGTGGCCATCCCGGTTTCATCCCGGCTCCTCGTGAGTAAATGTGAGAAGCTGGGAACAGGCACAGGGCACAGAGCTCTTCAAGCACTCTGTGCCCATTGGGGTGGTGAGGGGAATGGGGTCAGGTGCGCTCCAGTTCCTTTCCTTTAAAAAAAAAAATGGCGGGTGTGACATCTTCCTTCCTCCCAGGACGTCGTGCGCTGCGTGTGAATGCAGCGGGAGGATCTCACGATCAGCATATCGCAAGATCCCCCCCCCTTCTGCTGGGAGGTGTAGACATGCCCTCAGTCTGCCTAATGATAGTGCTAGTCCTGGCTGTTTGCGTTGTAAATGTGTGAATTAGTCTTTGCAAGCCAAGAAGTGGTATTGAGCCCAATGTTAGTATGAACAGAGTGCATCACACACCTTTCTTATGTATTTAATTTCCTCCCCCTTTGCCCTAAAGATCCTCAGAAATCCATGACTTCCCCGCTTCCTTCTCTGGACCTTTAGAAAGCAAAGGAGCAATGCAAACAAAGCAGAAGAAACACATTTTGTAAACTGAACAATGAATACTAAGTCAGGTAAATGTATGTATTTTGTCTTGATTTGCACTATATTATTCTAACGACAACATTTGCAGTTTGCAATGAGAACATCCCATTTAAGACAATAGACATAAATGTGCTTCCTTTTCACAAATTATTCAAAATAGCATAACCTGGCCTAGATTAGGATTTTTAAAATCTTAAAACACTGTGTGCACACACATTCACCACACCTCACTCTAGAGTTCTCCTATTACAGTGCAACAGTCTCAGCATGACAGGTGATGTTAAATCTGTTGGGAAAACAAATCTGGATGATTTTTCAGCTGTAAGAAAGCTTCATCCTGCCAGAGGAGAATGAATGAATGAATGGTTGTAATATTAGAGATTTATGGCAGGGGAAGAGGTTTTTCAGCTATGGATTGGCATTTGGCACGTCGTCCATTTTTAAACAAGTTCCTTGAGCTTATTGCTCGAAAGCAGGGAAATGCTCTCTGAAGAGCCATCGCGTTCGCCGTTCAGCTACTGACTTTCTTTTCATTACTCCTGATATAAATTAGAAAACAAATTCATTTGGAGAGAGAGAGAGAGAGAGAGAGAGAGAGAGAGAGAGAGAGAGAGAGATGATGATGATGATGATGATGATGATGATGATGATGATGATGATGATGATGATGGGCAAATTCTGCCAAGTATGGCCTTAGCTAGACCAGGCTTTATCATGGGGCTTTATCATGGGGCTTTATCATGGCACAGGGACAAACCCCGGGATTGTCCCTGTGAGTCCACATGACGCACAGGGGATCCCGGGATTAAGGAGGGATCATCCCTCCCTTGCCCTGAGATAGAGCACTGCCCTTTGGGCCTGGTTTTTCCATGGTCCCGAGAACGTGGAACGTGTGACCCATTGCTGCGGTTTGACTCGGCTTGTCGCGATTACTCGTGCGGAACCGGGAGCCACGCACAGGGCTCCTCAGGAGCACTGCGCCCATCGGGGGTAGGGTGGAGGGAGACGGGAAACTTAATTATTTTTTAAAAAAGCACCTACCTTTAGTGCACAAGCGTTTGTGTACTCCTCTTCCTTTAAAAATAAAAAAATGGCGGGCGTGATGCCTCTTTTCCTGACATCGTCACGCCCCGCGTGTAAACAGAGGAGGGATCTCGTGTTAATCGCAATGCAAGATCGTCCCTCCTCTGTCACGGACTATCAGGTAGGTCTAGCTAAGGCCTATGACTCCCAACCAGGGAAATTACTGGAAGATCTGCAGGCATAGGAGATGGATTGGGCACTATGATTCTATCTAAAAGGACAGTATTCCCAGCAGTAAAATGAGTGCAGAAATAGCATGGTGAGTTTGGATCCAGATTTTGTCAAACTTAGAGTAGGCCCAGTGAAATCAATGGGTCTACTGCAGTTATAACTAAATCTGGGCCCAGCTCATGACTCTCGGCCCCTTTCAATTTTTAACAGCCTCATCTGAATTTGGTGGAAAAGAGAGAAAGCTGGGTGTCATCCACATATTACTGGGGACCAAACTTTCTGCCTCAAAATGAGCCACCCAAACCAGCTCACAGCCTATTTTTGTAAATGCAAACCTGTTCTCAAAGCACCCTATTGCTAAAACAAGTACATTAACATCAGCAAAGAATTGCACTCATATACTGAGGATCAAATTACATGTTACATTAATTGCATTACATGTAGTTGAAGGTAATCACTCTTTTTTAAAATTGATGCCAACAGAGAGGTTTTTTTTTAACTGTCCCATGGGGGAGGGGGGGAGGAAATGACAGAGGGAAGACCCAGTGTGTGATGGTCCTTATCCAAATTGGGGCCATGTGTACTTGTATATTTACTCTAGAGTAAAGCGAGAGCGAGAGCGAGAGAGATTACCCTGAGCTACAGACGAATACCGCATGTAAATTGATTCTAAATGCCACTGGCATCAGCAGGACATACATCCAATTCATATGCTGGAACAGTCTATTAATTCTATCCCAGTGAAGAGTTGTTATATTGACATTATTTTTTATAACTTTGTCAAGTTTTCTATGGAATGTTAATCTATTTTTGATTAAAAATGTTGAATGTTCTATGAATTATGTGTCATATATCCGATTCCTATATGTTATATTGCCAGTACCTTTTCCTAGTGAATACTTGAGGTGAAGTACTTGAGTTCCAACATGCACCATTCTTCTTCTAAAAGTTATTTTCCTTCTTTTGTCTCCAATGATTCTAATCAAAATGAGCTGAAATGGTTTCTGCTTTGATGCTGTCTCAGCGTTGTTTACCTGATCCCAAGCCCATTTGGAGCTCATCACAGCAACATCAAAGGGTGTAGCTCTAGTGCCTTGTAATGGCACTGAGGGAAAGAGAAGGGGAGATCTTTTAGGAACAGACCCAACGTTTTCCCCCTCTTCATCTTTGAAGGGATTATTAAGGAACAAATTGTGGAAGTCTTTTTCTTGGCATTATACAAATGGAATTATCTTCAAGGGGGAAAAGAGATTCATCTTCCAAAACAACAAATAACAGTTTTGTTCTTCCAAACAAATAATTGAGATACATACATACAGATGTTTACTGTCAGTAATGATATTCTGTTAGGAACCATTAAAGTGATGTCTTATTCATCCGTCAAAGTAGTGGGACTATCAACTCATGTGATTCAACTGCAAGCATGGTACATTTCAGGATTTTGGGAAGCTGAATATAATCAGCTGTTATGAAAAACATGAGATGAAAATACCAGTTTCCACTCTAAAAAAATAACAGAATCTGCAGAGAAGAAATAGCTGGCATGTTCATAGCGATGTGCAAATCAATAAAAATCAAGTTCATACAGATTTTCCGAATTCCACTTTGGTTTGTTCCAACTCATGTCCATATCAGACTGCTATTTCCCCCCCCCTCCCGTTTTGCATGAAAATGCTTGTATACTTTTTCAACTGTATGCATAAATTGTGCTCATTTTTTGAATGTATGTATTTACCCCCAGTCATTAAAGTGTGTTTGTGGGTATTTTTCAAAATATACATTTTTTACGTGTATTCTTTAAGTGCATGCATTCCTGAACATATACACAGCAACACATGGGGGGATAGGAACTATGATGAATATGCGCTCCTGCACAGAGATTTGTTTGTTTGTGTTTGTTTTTAAACCTCGGCAGTGAAACACGCCAATAAGCATGCACACGCCCCTCACAACTGATTGGCTGTTTGCCGAGCCTAGAACTCGTGGCAAACAGCAACGAACTCACAAAGGGCAGCCACAGCGCACACACTCCTTTTAATGGAAGCGAGACAGCCAGAAAAACCGTGACAAAAGCAGACAGGGATATTCTGGGAAAACTGAGAGGTGGAGCCATGGTCGCCGTGGGAACAGGTGAATGTCCTGTGGCCCATTAGTGATGACTATGATACAATCCTGCAATAAACAGCTGATGTAGATTCCCCCCTGGTGCCCCACAAATGTGTTGAACGACAACTCCCATTGCCCCCAACCAGCATGGCCTTTACCATATGATGAGGGCATTTGTAGGCAATCACATCTGGAGGGAACCAAGTTAGGGGAAGGTTGGCAAATGCAACACTTAACATCTGGCACAATATGGAGACAGGATATCGTCTGTGTTACGATATCACAATGTAGGTAAGTGTTACTACACATTATGGAGGAAGAACTTGACAATCAGATGCCATTTTTGGCAGTACTCCTATACCTCCTATCATAGGCATGTGCAGCACATTTCATTAGAGTGTGCACCCAGGGATTTTTTTAAAAAAGACGATCATTTATTGAATACTCCATCATAAAGGACATTATTTTTATTCATTCATTTATTAAACACTGTAGACACAGATGCTCTACTCCGTGTTTGGCTTGCCTGACCATGGGAGGGCCATTGCAGGTGATGGGGAGGAATGAGGAGGTGATGGGGAGGAATGAGGAGCATTGCTGGGGCTTTATGGTAACACTAGCTGGAGGAGGGGCTCACAAGGTGATATTAGCCTTTGGGGGCCCTTCTCCTGGCCTCTTGGGAGCATGGCTCCCAGCAGAGAGGCTCCCAGCAGAATGATTCCTTTTCACTCCTGCTGCTGGGAGCAAAGGCACACTGTCCAAGGCAGTAACAGTAGAACAGCTGGAGCCCAGCTGGAGGACCATTCCTATTGCATCTGGATCCCCCTCTGGATCCCTACTCAATGGCCCCCTCAATTCAGCACTTATTGCTTGAGACATTAGGATGCGCCTGGGCACACCAGGCAGACCTCCTGCGCACACCTATATCTCCCATAATGTACCCTTCTATCTTGCAGTGCCTGAAAATGCTACACAAAGAGTCAGGAGATCCTGCTGACAGGGATGAGCTGTGGTGTGGTGGGAGGGGGATCCTTCCAAATCAGGAGAGGAGCCTTTCCTCTCCCTGAAGGCAGATTCTCGATCCAGCTCTTACTAAGGAGACTGTTCTTCTTTCCTCTTTATCAATATTTTATGAAAAAAGCCAATTTGCTCTATACACTGGACATATTCCAGTGGTATAAGATGAATTATTTCAAGCGTTTTGATTTGAAATGCCTTCGCAAATTAAGATAAATAACAACGTCTTTCTTTAAAAAGGGCCCCCATTAAGTTTTTATTTCTGATACTTACCCTCTTTGTTTCTTGTGCAAGTGAATTATGCACCCAATATCGAGTCATTCAGGCACCCTCTCTTTACCCAAGGCAATGGCTCTACATTTACAAATTAATATATAAGAATGAGTACTATTATACTCTCATAAAAGTGTCACTCATTCAAAATCAACTGTACAGCTGAGCCCAAAGATTTCAGAAATGAGTTATCACAGTATGATTAATATTATAGTTTCTATTATTTTCCATGCAATCAAACCAAAAACTCCAAGCTAATCATCTCTCCAACAGTTTGTGTGGTGCTTGCTGGAGTCAGTATATCATTTCAGCTCTTTCAATACATGCCACATTCCAATCAATTTGACTAACTTCAATAATAATAATAATAATAATAATAATAATAATAATAATAATAATAATAAGCATGATGTGGCAAAGCTGCCAAGGGCGGCAACAACAACAACAACAACAACAGAGAGCCAGTGTGGTCTAGTGGCTAAAGTGTTGGACTGTGAGTCAGGAGATCCAGGTTCTAGTCCCCACTTGGCCATGGAAACCCACTGGGTGACTTTGGGCCAGTCACACACTCTCAGCCCAACCTACCTCACAGGGTGGTTGTTGTAAGGATAAAATGGAGTGGAGGAGGAGGATTATGTAAGCTGCCTTGGGTTCCTTGGAGGAAAAAAAGGTGGGATATAAATGCAATTAATTAATTAATTAATTAATAAACAATAATTTTAAAATGACTTTTCGGGGGTGCCTATCTACTTGTCTATTGCAACACTTATCTCTTCACTTTCTCAGCTGGGAGGCCCACTCCTTGCTGATGGACAAGAAAGATATCATAATTAACTTCACCACTATAAATGGGTTCAGTGTTTCAATGAAACACAGGGATTGATTCTGTAAGGCAAAGGATGTGCGTTATCCTGGAAGCCCTATGAAATTCACAGCCCTTGAAGTGTTGCTTAAAAACCCATCCAGTAGGTTATTGTGAAGAATATTTTAGATTATTTCAAGAAGGGACTGTTTTGCACAGGAGCATGGGTTTTATTGCTAACTGGTGATGTGCCTGTCAATGTGACAAGGCATATTCCCCTCTTCGCTCTCCCGCCCTGCCCAGCTTCTCACCTCAAATCCAGCTGAGCGTGTAGGAAAGGGAGAAGGGAAGGGAATCACGGTGGTATGCCGATGAGACAGTGGAAACAGCTTCATGGTTGCCTGCTCAAGGCTTACGCTCCTTCTCCCTCAGCTTCCCACTGATAAATATCAGAAGACAGGAAGGGCAAGACATTTCTTTGCATCACAATTCAGTGTGAACTTACCAGATTCTCACATCCCAGGCTTGAAACAAACTGGAAAGCAATTAGACGTTGAAATCTGTTTTTTACCAAAGTTTGTGCTGCAGTTTGCAAAAGCAGCAGCAGCATACATTTGAAGAAATGCTCATAAAATGTGTACATTTGAACAAGTGGATATGTGTACATTTGAACAAGTGGATATACAAAAGTGCATATGTCTGGGGGAAATGTGTACAAAAATGCTTTAGTCAATGGAAGAATCCTTTGCAAAAAAAAATGCATCCATTGGAAAAATTATACACACAAAAAATGTTTTGAAAATCTGCACAAAAATATGCATGGGTTTTCCATCATCATCATCATCATCATCATCATCATCATCATCATCATCATCATCTCAATCCATTGCGAAAATGGGATAGAATGAACTGGAAAAAATAAGAACCTGAGCTTGACAGATTTGCCCATCCCTAAGTCAGGGAGTCACTGGGGCAAACAAATGAGGAGCGGAAGCTGTAGCCATGGTCATGTTACATAT
Source organism: Elgaria multicarinata webbii (assembly GCF_023053635.1). Lineage (NCBI taxonomy): Eukaryota > Metazoa > Chordata > Lepidosauria > Squamata > Anguidae > Elgaria > Elgaria multicarinata. Next base: position 41,947,188 of record NC_086171.1, on the reverse strand, counting down.
ATGTTGATATGATTGTATGAACCGGGGAAGTGGAATCACACTCATGAGCTCTAAGCTCTGTTCTGTGAACATTCGGCAGAAAGTCTGAACAGAATTGCATATACATTTGGGGTGTGCAGAGCGGGTCTGCTGCTCCCTGAAATTTGGAGCAGCGCTTTAATGAGGTCATTCCCCTGATTTTGAGGGCAGCTCTGTTGGAAACCTGGTAGACAATCACTCCGTTTTCGGAGAACCACTCTATCAGCATCAATGGGAAAGAACAAAAATGCATACATCTCCATCATCTCTGAATGATTTTCTAACTGCACTACGGGTTTTAGACAGTTTTAAAACCACCCCCTAACTGCACCACAATTTCGGAGGTTTGTCAGAGGTCTGTTGGACCCCTGGATTTTCAGTGTGTGGAGTTCACACTCCTAATATACATACAATTCTAGCTACATTTATTCCAGCACGTGTTTCATCATTTGGCCTCTTGGATGGTTGAAATTTTGGCTTTTACTATTAGATTGTTGGCTTGTATTGACAATTTTGTATTTTAGGATTTGTTGCACTGAGCAGTGGGTTGGACTCGATGGCCAGGTTCTAGTCTTCATAGAATCATAGAATAGCAGAGTTGGAAGGGGCCTACAAGGCCATCGAGTCCAACCCCCTGCTCAATGCAGGAATCCACCCTAAAGCATCCCTGACAGATGGTTGTCCAGCTGCCTCTTGAATGCCTCTAGTGTGGGAGAGCCCACAACCTCCCTAGCTAACTGATTCCATTATCGTACTGCTCTAACAGTCAGGAAGTTTTTCCTGATGTCCAGCTGGAATCTGGCTTCCTTTAAATTGAGCCCGTTATTCCATGTCCTGCACTTTGGGAGGATCGAGAAGAGATCCTGGCCCTCCTCTGTGTGACAACTTTTTAAGTATTTGAAGAGTGCTATCATGTCTCCCCTCAATCTTCTCTTATCCAGGCTAAACATGCCCAGTTCTTTCCGTCTCTCTTCATAGGGCTTTGTTTTACTCAGACTTAAAACCTACTTGTTGACATTGGGGCAGTTGCTGTGTCTCAGCCTAACTTACCTCACAGGGTTGTTGTAAGGATAAAATGGAGATGAGGAGGACCATGTAAGTCTCCTCAGGTTCCTTGCAAGAGGGAAAAGGGCAGGATAGAAATGCAAGAAGAAGAAGAATGAAAAAGAATTGATTCCCACTTATTTAGGAGACCCTCTTTGTGATTATCAACAGTGGAAGTAATGGAGCCAGCTGTTTGGCACATGGCTGGCAGCTTTCTGTTCTGCTCATAACTCAACTACCCTGGGGTTAGGGCCTTACCTCAGGAACCAATTGGTAGCACTTTTTAGCTTCTGGAGATGTGGGGTTTTGGAACAGATTTCTGGGAGAACCTTCTTCTACTGGTCCATTCTGAAGCCATAAATGGGAGGCCTGACACAAAGCTTTGGCACTGCCTATCACCAATCATTTCTGCCACCCATTCAGCCTCAGTCCACCCTTCTCACCTTGCAGCCTCTCTAGCCTTCTGGAAATGTTATGCAGAGGGTTGGGTATGTGTGGAACGGGCTAGGCTGTAGTGCAGAGAAGTGAGGGAGAAGAGGGGATCCCTCCAAATTGTATGAGGGCAACTTCCATGAATGGAGCTGCGCTCACGGAAAATTCTTCTGCCAAATTTTTGGAGAGCCACCTCCCCCACACACTACAGCCTACCCCATTTATCAGGGTCCCCTAACCCTCTGTGTCACATTTCAAAGGGGCTGTTGGAGGGACTGCTGTGGGGAGGAAGAGATGGAGAAATTCACTTCTGCTAGCCTGGTTGCATGCACCTACATCTGGAACCATCCTACTGTTTCTGAATGGAGAAAATGTGTGGTTTATCAAGATGTTGATCTTTGTCTGGATGATAATATTGCATATATGTATGGCATTCTGTGGTCAGACACAAAAATAATAGAGTGAATTCTTGACTGCATGTGATGGCTTCTTCAGGACAATTTGTTTCTGTGTATGAGGTAACTACCCAGAAAGGACACACAATGACTATATGTAGTTGACTTCAAAGAGGAAGACAATACCAATCAAAGAGGCTAAAGTGCAACAGGCAAAAAGGGACATGGCAGAAACATCTGGGGAGGGACACCATGTCTAGGTGTTTGTATGCAAATGCTAGAAGCCTCCGAGCCAAAATAGGAGAATTGGAGTGCTTGGTTTCAAAGGAGAACCTGGACATGGTGGGCATTAAAGCTTTTAAAACTTGATTTTGTTCTGACATTTATACTGTTAGTTTTACTCTACCCTGTGCCTGTTTGGTGCATTCTCTTCCCCTTCTTATTGTTTTATTATGATTTTATTAGAATGTAAGCCTATGCGGCAGGGTTTTGCTATTTTATTGTTTTACTCTGTACAGCACCATGTACATTGATGGCGCTATATAAATAAATAAATAAATAAATAATAATAATAATAATAATAATAATAATAACAACATTACAGAAACCTGGTGGAATGGAGAGAACCAGTGGGATACGGTCATCCCTGGATACAAACTTTGCAGGAAGGACAGGGAAGGGCATACTGGGGGTGGTGTTGCTCTCTATGTCAAAGAGGGCATTGTGTCAAGTAGACTAGAGCACCTAAATGGAGAAGACACTTCCACAGAAGTGCTGTGGTTGACAATGCAGGGCCCCAAAAGTAATGTAGTGCTGGGAACGTGCTATCGTCCCCCAGACCAAAATGCTCAGAGTGACCTTGAGACGGAGAATGAAATCAGGGAGGCCTCCAAACGAGGAAGTGTTGTAATAATGGGTGACTTCAATTATCCTCACATTGACTGGACAAATTCATATTCCAGTCATGACAAAGGTTAAATTTCTTGATGTCCTAAGTGACTGTGCCCTGGAACAGTTGGTTATGGAACTGACCAGAGGGGAGGCAACCCTGGACTTAATCCTAAGTGGTTATGCCCAGGACCTAATACAAGATGTAAATACTGTTGAACCAGTCGGTAACAGTGACCACAGTGCTATCAGATTCAATATATACTTAAGTGGGAAACTGCCCATGAAATGCAACACATTCACACTTAATTTCATTTCATTTATTTCATTTTTATACCGCCCAATAGCTGAAGCTCTCTGGACGGTTTACAAAAATTAAAACTACAACAATATTTAACAATATCCTAATCAACAATATCACAATAATATTCAAAAATATACTAAATACAAGTGTACAGCAAAACAAACCAGATTAAGGGGGGGAGCTTGGTTAGAACAGCATTTCACCCCCAGAAGCAGCACCTCCCAACCTTCAGCTTCAGCCTTGCTTTTAAAGTTTCCGGGTGGGCAGGGGGAGGGGATCAGGTGGAATAGCTCACCCTTGATGGTACAGCATTTCACCCCCAGAAACAGCACTTTACTTCAAAAGAGGAAACTTCTCTAAAATGAGGGAACTAGTGAAAAGAAAGTTGAAAGTTGAATACTAGATCCCATGAAGCTGATTGGTGGGGGATCCAGGACAAATAAAAGGAAGTACTTCTTCACACAGCGCTTAGTTAAATTATGGAACTCACTACCACAAGATGTAGTGATGGCCACCAATTTGGATGGCTTTAAAAGGGAGTTGGATAAATTCCTGGAGCAGAAGGCTATCAATGGCTACTAGCCCTGATGGTTGTGTGCTACCTCCAGTATTCAAGGCAATAAGCCTGTGTGCACCAGTTGCTGGGGAACATGGGTGGGAGGTTGCTGTTGCACCATGTCCTGCTTGTTCATCCCTGGTCTAAAGCTGGTTGGCCACTGTGTGAACAGAGTGCTGGACTAGATGGACCCTTGGTCTGATCCAGCATAGCTCTTATGTCCTTAATACAAATGTTATAGCTGCCATAAATGATGTGTGGTGTGGGTGAGGAAGGAAATCATGTGAAGCTTCTTTTCGGGATTAAGCAAGCCTGTGTTTATCAAATACAAAACAGGTGAGTTGTAGTCTGCACTCTAGAATTTCCAGATGGGGATCTAAAATAGATGCAAAATTCTTTCCAGCTGACAAAGGGAGACAAGACATTCTCCAGGGATGCTTCCAGAAGTCTACTAGGGGGCACTTCAAACCTATCTCTGCATGTAATCATCAATGGCATTTGTTCTACATCCTAAGTCATTTGGGGATAGTACTGCACTCCACTGTTTTGAGTCCGTTCTACTGCTGCATGTGGTTATTTTCATTTTAAAATTTTAGGTCGTCCTCTCCTGAAGGGGACAAGTGTGATGATCTGACGTAGCCCAACACATCTGGAGGGCACCAGGTTGGAGAAGGCTTCATAGAAGAGGACAAAACATGTCCTTCCAAAGATGCTTAAAAGAAAGTAAAACTATTTTCCTTTGCCTGCTTAGAGCCCTTGCTATGATGCTACAAAACAAAGGGTCCAACTTTTTAAGCTTAGTTTTTGCTTCTGCTTTACATGAGAACCTAAGACTGTTCTGCTTTCTTTCTCATCCTAGGGAACTCTTTTACCTAGGGCCCCCCACGCTTTGCTTGCACTAGAGTACTTTTTGTCTCCTTCTCCATATATAGAAGATTAATCTTCCAAACATAGTTCTGCTTTTGCTCACTGTCGGATTTTAACTTTTCATTACGTGACTTCCATGCTAGCGTGGGATCCAGGGACACTGAAGCCCTTCTGTCTACAAACAAATACCTTGCTGGTAGCGATGGCCGCAAACTTCCCGAAAAACACCCAAGGAAAATGCTGATTCAGGCTTGTGCCTTCTATGAAACCATGTGGGTCTGTAATCCTTGAAGAGTTGTAGTATTTTTAAACTGTTCAGAACAAAATACCCTGTATTACTACCCAGCCCATTCACCTCTTTGCAGTTCATCTTACCTACCTGTTGGCTTCTTTTATTTTTGGCATTCTGTAGCCTCCTATGGCATAGGTGGCATCAGGGGGGGAGGGAGATGAGGAGGGGGCAACCCCCCCACAGACAAATAACTAGCTCCCTCCGCCTCCCCTGGGTCATCATTGCTGGACCTTGGTGGTTCCTTGAAGGAAGGGCACTCTTCACATACGTGTCATAACTGAATTCGAAATGGGAAATTAAAATAAGGCAGCATCCTAAGCATGTAAATTATTTTTTAAATTTCTGTGAACCGCCCAGAGAGCTTTGGCTATTGGGCGATATAAAAATGTAATAAATAAATAAATACTTGAAAGTTAACTCTATCAAAATCAACAGGACATACTTGAAAGGAAATATGTTTAGGGTGGGCAGCATGAATGTAAAATATACCATTATTTTATATATATTTTTCTGGTTCTGTTGTGGTGTTTTTATCCTTATGCTATAGGGCAGCCTTCCTCAACCTGGGGCGCTCCAGATGTGTTGGACTACAACTCCCAGAATGCCCCAGCCAGCTGGCTGGGGCATTCTGGGAGATGCAGTCCAACACATCTGGAGTGCCCCAGGTTGAGGAAGGCTGCTATAGGGGGACATAGTAGAACAGAAGAGCAGCATATAAATAAATGATTTATTTCATTATTATGGGGCAAAGATCCCCCTGAAATGCATCTTGCCCCATCCTTGTCCAGGCCGAGGTGTGCATATGTGTGTTTCAAAGTAAGAGCCTATCTACACTGGTCCAATGGTCTTTCTCTCTCCCTAAAGATGCTTGGGAACGTAGTTCTGTGTGGAGAGCTAGGAATCTCCAACCACAGAGTTAAGAAAATTTCAGAGAAATTAATTTAATTGTCTGGATAGAGAAATTCTGGATTTACACTGGAAACAATAATTTTTGTTTTTGCCTGGGGCAGAATTGAGAATGGCCCAGTGAAATTTATATACTGTTGTTTTATACTTTGAATGTTTTTCATTTTTGAAAACCGCCCAGACAGCTCCGGCTATTGGGCGGTATAGAAATGTAATTAATAAATAATAAATTAAATTAAATTTATCAAGAAATCCAGGACTTTAGCTCTGATTGGATCAGATTTACCATCCAGAAACAAAAACTAACAACAAGGACAGTGGCTCATGATATTTCTAATTCAGGTCCTATTTCAGATAATATTATTATTATTTTTATTTATATAGCACCATCAATATTTAGTCTAAAAAAAAAAAAACCTGGACAGTGAATCCCTATATATGAGTCTAGATATTAAGTCTGTCTGCAACAGAGAATTTTCAACACTCTACCCTGGGGAAAGCATGAGTTTGATCCAGAGTACATTAGTTACATTTTTAGTACTATTGAAAAGGGGCTTAAGTTAGTCATTACTAAATTGCCCAATGGATTTCAATGGGACTGAAACATGTCTATTTATTTATTTATTTATTTATTTATTTATTTATTTATTTATTACATTTCTATACCGCCCAATAGCCGGAGCTCTCTGGGCGGTTCACAAAAAGATTGTCGAACAATCTGGATCCAACCCTAAGATAGTTGAACTAGTATAAAACTAAGATTGTAGTTTAGATATGCTCTGAGATCCTTAGTCAATATTGTGCATGTTATGTATGAATTCTGAACGTTAGGCAGATCTTAAGAAAATGTAGAAATGACAAATGTTGCAATTTGGTGGGTGATCTCCCTTCCTCCTTCTCCCTCTCTCTCTCATTCTGTTTGCCTTAGATTACTCCAGAAATACTTTGTTCTCATTCAACACAAGCCCAATGAAAATACGCTTTCCTCGATTTGCTCAGGCAAAGTCCTCCTTTGGGGATTGACCAACAACAGGAACACACAGCCCTAAACATTCTAGGAGTTGGTGGTAGGATTAATTTTCCAGCTAATGTACATTCTGTTGTTGTCCTACAGCCACTTTGGTATCCCTGATGAGATCTGTGTAGATTTCATTGCACTTGAAGCCTAAAGATCTAATAATGTAAAATAAAATAAAATAAAATAAAAAGTCTTGTATTGTTGTTTTCAAATTAATTGTGTGGGGATTTCATAAAACAATGGAGTCTTCAATGCTACTTGTCTCTTGTGCAAATATTATATCATATTCTCTCTGAGGATATGTCCTTTTGCTGCATTCAAATTGATCTGCCATTTCTGTACACCCTATAATCCTTTTAGGAAGCCTAATTTTTTTAAAAAAGATGTTTTCATACCAAGGCATCAAGTGAAATAAGAAATGACACTTAATTCCTAGAGGTTTAATTCAATTTAAATTACCCCCTTTTGTGTCACACCTCTTTGGATTACCATATGTTAAAAGCATTTATGAAGGAACACTGTTGAAGAACAGCTAATCTTGTTATCCTTATTACAAGTGTCTTCATGAAATGACAATAGCCCTGTTCAGGCATTTCCATGCAATACATGTACTGCTAAAGTGTGGGATGTGTGCAACCATGCACATCCCATCCACAAGCTTCCTTCCACCACCACCAACCTCATAGATCTTCATCTGTTGAGAGCAAATATCTGCATAAGGGCTTGTGAACACATTTGTCTCAGCATGTTTACAGAGCTCCTACAATTTGGAACCTGCCCTTATCAGGGTTCTCAGGCCATAGCAAGATGGGGCGATAACCGGGGCGATCCCTGGGATCCTCCCTGTGCATCCACATGATGCACATGGGATCCCAGGAGTAGGGAGGGATGATCCCTCCCTTGCCCTGGGATCTCGCCCTAGCCTTTGAGCCTGCTTTTTCTGCAGTCTTAGGCTGATCCCGAGACCGCGGAACATGTGTGGGTGTCGCGGTTTGTCCTGGCTCCTTGCGGTTACTTGTGAGGAGCCAGGACCTGTGCCCATCGGGGGTGGGGTGGGGGGAGGGGGGAATAATTTAAAATAAAAAATACTTACCTTTTGTGCACGAGCATTCATGTGCTCTTCTTCTTTAACAAAAAAAGGCACAAAATGGCAGGTGTGATGTCCTCTACCTCCGAGGTTGTTGTGTGCCCGCGTGCAAACAGGGGGAGATCTCGAGATAAAAATATCATGAGATCTTCACCCCTCCATCGCGCTAGACCAGGTAGATCTAGCTGAGACCTGTGTCATGGAATCTCTGTAAGTAGAGGTGGAAGAACAAGAGATTTTTGAACTTGCCTAAATTCTCCAAAAGATCACTTATTTTGGCTCACTCCATTTTTAGTTTTCAACCTGTATTTTGGCTCATTCCAATGGGGAAAGTGCACGTCCCAAATGTGGAAAGTGTGCATTCTGGGCTCATTTTTCAAAGCTGTGCCCTTTCCTCAATTGAATAAAATGTTAAAATACACGTATGTGAATTTTTTTTTTAAAAAAAACACATTTTTTGAACATGATCACAAATTCAGTAATCTGCATAAATTTCTCCGGGGGAAATTCACATTCACATTCACATTCAAATTCACATTCACATTCGGAATTGCGAACGGGTTGTGTTCACATTGTTTGCAAAGAGAAACAAAATTTGTAAATATCCCTATCTGTAAACATGTTGTGCTGAACAGGTTTACTACCCCCTTTTCAGATCTTTGTGCTCAATGCTCAAAGAACTTTGATGTAGCCAGGAGTGCAAGGAGAGCATGCATGTGCACACATGTCTTTGGCCTTAGCTAGACCAGCAGTTATCCCGGGCTGATACCCGGGATCGCCCCTGTGCATCCAGATGACGCACAGGGGATCCCAGGATCAGGGAGGGATCTTCCCTCCCTGGCCCCGGGATAAAGCCCTACACTTTGGGCCTGGTTTGTCCCACGGTCTCGGGCTGATCCCGAGACCGCGAGTGTGTGCCCTATTTTTGCGGCTTTCCCCAGCTCCACACGATTACTCGCACAGAGCCGGGCGCCGCGCCCATCAGGGCTAGGGTGGGAGGAGCGGGGAAATCTTAAAAACAAACAAACCCTTACCTTTCCGCTCCAGCGCTTGTGCGCAACTGGCCCTTTAAGAAGAAATTTTAAATGGCGGGCGCGGCACCTCTCTTCATGAGCTCCTCGGACCTTGCGTGTAAATGAGGGCAAGATCTCACGTTATTCACAACACAAGGTCTCCCCTCCTCTCCCCTAGATTTTCAGGTAGTTCAAGCAAAGGCCTTTATCTCCACTTCAACTGCATCCATGTTGCCAGCAAATGCCTGCATAACCCGGTTTGTGAGCCTAGTTCTTGATTATTTTGTATCTGCTTTATAACAGGGATCTATTATACATTTACCAACTGTTTATACAATACATACAAAAATGGAACCTCTGTCCTACCAAGAGCCTCTGCCACAAACAATCCATAAAACTTCACCAGCAGTTTATAGACTAGTTCAGTGTATACTTTTGTAGAAGGTCTTAACATGTACTTTTAAAAACTTCTGATATATATTTGCAATTTACTGCTTTGTAGCTATGTTAATTCTGTTTATTTAAAACATTTATATGCTACCGTTCTGTTTAACAAAACTCCTGGCTCACACCAACCAGTATCAAATAAATCTGAAGAGAGAGAGAGAGAAAATCGGCTCCTTAGAAACAATAAAAACATCTCAGAGCAAAAGAGCCAGTGAAAACAATGCAAATCATAGGTTAAAGTCAGTGTAGATTCCATGCCAGTAGACCAGGACAAATAAAAAGGTGTTTACTTGTAAAGACAAGCGGTTGGATCTAGATTTAACATGGATCAACTTTTCTAGCAGAAGTGGACTTCCTAATTCCCCCTTAATCCCTCCAGCCCTGTATAAATGCTACACGGAGAGCCAGGAGGTCATAGACACGTGCAGCTCATTTCATTAGGGTGTTTACCTTAAAGGTCCCGATTGGAGCAGTTGAGGGTGAGAAAGCGCACTTTCCAGGGCCTCTGGAAAGTCATAATTCTCCCCCACCACACTGATGGCTGCCACCGATTGGAGCAGTGGGGGGCAGGGAAGTGCCCTTTCCAGGGCTTCTGGAAAGTGCATAGTTCTCCTAGGGATGCTAATGGCAGCTGCCATTAGCATGCCTGGGGGACTTATGCACTTTCTGGAGGCTCCAGAAAGTGGTTTCCCATCCTCCTTAAAAAGCCCCTATTTGAGCTCCTTAAAAGCCCCAATTTTGGTGGGGGGGAGCGGTGCACGCCTATGCAGGAAATCCTGCTGAATGAGGTGAACCATGGTGTTGAGGAAAGGGGAATCGCCCCAAATCCAGCAGTGGCACCTTTTGTGAACATCACCAACAACAACAACAACAACATTTTTACCAGGAACTTACAATAGATTTCTGGGATCAACAAGACATGGACTATTGGTCCATCGAGGCCTTCGGGCGGAGATTGTTCTCTAGCCCTGCTGCCTGAATCTCTTGAACTCAAGGTGGTGGAATCGCTTTCATCCTGATGACCAGATTCAGTTTTAGAAAAGCTTGTGGGGGTCGGGGATGAACTCCAGTGATGGGTGGAGCCAAAAGGAGCAGGACCAAAATACACACACACCTAAACTTAAAATGTCAGCATATTTTAGCTTAAAGCTTTTCCTGTTACTAACTAAGGCATTTTGGTTTTTTAGAATGCAGAGGGAAACTGGGCAAAAGCTGAGAAACAGCCAAAATAACAGCAGTCAGGAGAAAAGGTGTGGGACTTGGGGAAGGGGCTGAAGCCATCAGGGTAACCCCAGAGCAGCAGACTGAGTCCCCATTTGGCCCAGGTTTGGCCCACAGTCCTGAACTCCAACAACCCTGCTTTAAAGTGTAGGTCCAGCAACTGAAAGCAACATGTTTTACCCTTGAGCTGCTGTTTGCCCTGCATTCCCTCCACATTATTATTATTATTATTATTATTATTATTATTATTATTATTATTATTATTATTTCCTGCCTTTGGCCCAATGCTGGGCTTAAGGCAGCATTACAAGATTTAAAACATATACATTAAAAACCTATAAATACAAATATACAAAAATTAAAAATAAATTAAATAACTCCCAATATTAAAACATTTAAAATGACAACTTTAACTCCATAGGCAAGCAGAAATTGCTTTTTTAAAATGCTTATGGAATCTTTTCCCTTTACAACTTAGCAGCTCTGTTAATCCTTCATTTCTAAATGAACAATAGAATGCAGAAATGAACAGCAAATATAGCTGATGGATAAACTGCTATTCGACAGGGCGCCTGTTAAAAGCAACCCCCATGACTAATGGAAGGAGTGCTGGGATCATATCTTAATGCAGCAACCAACATTCCTTGATGTGGCTCAGTGTTTCCATATTTTTTGGCCTGATTTATACGTTGCATAATCTATGGAGGCTTCCTTCTGGAACCTTTGATGCAACTTAGCCCGGGCAGTGGCTTTTAAACCCATAAATCCTCACTGAGTCATGCTATGTGTTTCGGAAACAGCACATACACCACCAGAACCCCTGATGACTCCAGATAAGGCTGAGAAGTTGGCCTCTATGCTCCACCTCCATTACTTTCAAGTTTTCTTTTGTACTGCCCCCTGGTGGTCAGTGACTGAATGTGCTTTTCGATTTGTGTGAGACAGGAATAGTCAGTGAAACAAAAGGCATGGACTACTCTTACGCAAGCCACCCCCCAACCTGCTTTCTCCTGTTTTGAACTTCAACTCCCATCAGCCCCCTAGCCAGCATGGCTAATGGTTAGGATCAGCCCCAGCACAAGCTCTCTTGCCGCCTGAGGTGCGAGAGCACGGTCGTTGTCGTATCGCTGTTGCCCCACACCCTTAAGGCTGCTGCATCGTGTCACTTCTTGCCCCCACCTCACGGCTGCCATGTTACTCATCCCCGCCTGGCTTGCACTGAAGATCGCCTCAACTAGGGATGGCGGAGAAATCCACTGCAAATTCAAACAAGGGCGGATTCTGAAGAAAAAGTCCAGCTCCCCTCACCTCCAGGGCTACTGGATTTCCCATGGGGCGTCTCTCCTCCATTCTCAACCGGCTCAATAGGCTAATGGCAGGTGGTGTTAGTGCATTGCATCATTTAGAATGGAGGAGAGCTGTCCCGCAAAATTTGTAAGGTTCTGGGGAAATCTGTGGGACCCCAAGCAGCCCGGTCGTGAGCCAGAAGGCAGGCTTCCTGGAGAGCCACAGTGGCCAGAGGAAGTACAAAGACATTTTGTTAAATTATAGTGTTCTGTTGCTGATATTGAAGTAGGATTCTGCATTTTAGTATGAACAGGATAGCATTATTTATTTATTACTTTATTTATTTATTACATTTATATCCCACCTTTTTTTCCTCCAAGGAACCCAAGGCGGCATTGCCACGACACAGGCTCTGAACACCAGACCTCACGTCTGCCACCACTTCTTATGGGGCGACACAGGCTCTGAACACCAGACCCGGCTGAGGCTACTCCCTGCTCAAGCCAAGCACCACCACTTGGTATGTCTGAGGCAAGGGATAAAGCCCACCTTCCTCCAAACTATGTGGAGAAAGGGGTTTAAAATGGAGAATGAATTTTAATATATATAATAATGCGCTGTGAGTTATATCTGCTTAGGTGAATGATTGTCAGAGTGGGTGCTGAATGTGTAAACTTAAGATGATAAACGCCAAACAGACATGTGGGATTTTTGTGGTAGTTTTAAAAACAAAACAATCAAAATTTATTTTTAAACGTTCATAAGCTTTGTTTCAAATAACAACATTTAAAAACCTTTTTGAAACCTTCCATACAATCCTGTCACTTTCACATTCGCGCTTTCCTTTTTCTCACACAATCACTCTTGAACTTTCTTTATTATCAGTATTGATTAATATACTTCCACTACGTGCATACCACACTCTAAAGACACCACTCACTACACTCTCAAATTTCCCAGACCTTAAGTACCATAAATACAGAGAGCACTACAGACTCTAAGAGTCCCTAACAAGTCTCCCTGAAAAGGTTCTCTCCAAAAGAACCTCTGAAAAGGAAAAAAAAAGAACCCTCAATCCCCTCAGTCATTCCCTTATATATCACTCCTCCCCCTCCCAAGACATTCTAACTCTGCCCACTCAGGCCAACATTCTAAAAACCACAGACTTACACACTGCAGACATACATTTGGAATTGACTTGTGGGGTGTAACGCCACAGGCATACATAATTTTTGTCCTCCTCTCCATTTTATCCTCACAACAACAACCCTGTGAGGTAGGTTGGGCTGAGAGTCTGTGACTGGCCCAGTGGGGACTAGAACCTGGATCTCCCGACTCCCAGTCCAACACCTTAGCCCCTACTCCACACTGGCTCTCATACCTGAGGGCAGCAGCCTGGTTTAGGGAGTGCAGGGCAGGCTGCGTGATACACACAGGTCTGTCTTCCAAGAGAGGGGAATAACTGGCGGGCGCAGAAGGAACAGCTGGAGGGCTGCCACATCTGTGACCCAGCATCTGCTGCCTGAGGTAGTGGCCTCACTCTTCCTAATGGTAGAGCTGGCCCTGTCCTGAAGGACAATAATTCAATGTGTTACTGTAAATCTACAGAGTATAGCAAAAAGCTGAAACCTAAATGAGTGAATTAAAAAATATGGGAACAGTTATAATGTCAGTCAACGAAAAACAGCAAAGAAACTAAAACTGAAGCCACCTAAATAAAATTAGTTTGTTTATTAAATAATTTTTCTTGTAAATTGACAAAAAGCTAAATGCATGTTATACCAATGAAGGCTGGTGGTTCCAATTTTTGTAGGGCTGTGAATCCATTCTGGGTTTCAGTCAGAACCAGCCAGAACTCTAAAGGAGCCATCCAATTTGCCGAAACTATTTGGGGAATAGCTGGTTGGCCACTGTGTGAACAGAGTGCTGGACTAGATAGACCCTCGGTCTACCCCAGCATGGCACTTCCTATGTTCTTACTGTCCTGAACTAATGAGCACAAACAGTGGCTTTCCCTGATGAATATCTGGCAAAACCCCAGAATGGATTCACAGCCCCACCAAAATTGGAGCCACCAGCCTCCACCATGTTCCACCTGCCTGTCATATAAATGTTAAAAATAATGAACTTTTTAAATGTTAAAAATGAAGATGTGGCAACCCTAATTCAGGTAGGGACAGCCCTGTCTCTGACACATAATCCCCCCCTTTTTAAAAAACAACCAAAAGTATCTTTTAGAGCCCGTGAGTTTCAGCAGAGGAATGGCCGGAGGAAAGTGCTGTTCAACCCTTTTCTTATCAAGCATCAGTCCCTGAATCTGCTTTGCAATCTACACTTCTACAGTTACGTGTAGGTTGGATACCGCACTATTTCCTTTGCTTGTGGACTTACAGGTGTATTCTGCCAGGGCGTCAATGCAGAAGATGTACACTTTGAACTATTGTCTAGGTAAAATTCATTCTTACTCTGGCACAGAGAGTGGACTAAGGTTGAGTGTTTGGAGTTATCTGTAGCGAACAGCACTTATTTTCCTGACCCTTTCATTCACTGTTGCTTGTAACTTGTTTCTGCCCTTGAATGCTTGAGGAGAGCTTTGAACAGCATGTACTGTTCAGTCTAATTGTACACTTGAAGTGCTTCACCTTAAGTTGCTTTTGCTCACATAGCAAATGTGGAAATGGCTGCTCATTCAAAAAGAAAAGAAAAAGAAAAAAAGAAAAGGAGATGAAAGAAGAGACATGGGATGGATACAGTTAGATATTCATCAGGGAAAGCCACTGTGTGTGCTCATTAGTTCAGGACAGTAAGAACATAACATAAGAATTGCCATGCTGGTTAGAACAAAGGTCTATCTATTCCAGCACTCTGTTCACACAGTGGCCAACCAGCTGTTGACCAGGGACCCACAAGCAGGACATGGTGCAACAGCACCCTCCCACCCATGTTCCCCAGCAACTGGTGCACACAGGCTTACTCCTTTGGATGCTGGAGGTAGTACATAAACATCAGGGCTAGTAGCCATTGATCGCCTTCTCCTCCTGGAATTTAACTGGACTTGCAAATGAATCTCCCTTCAATACTGATGGTGGGACAATGTCCACTGCACCTGGAGGCAGCAGGCTAACCTAGGGGGTGCAGAGCAGGCTTACATGGAGCCCAGCTGCCTCCTCCAACAGCTTGCTGCCACTTCCCAGCATCTGCCACCTGAGGCAACTGCCTCACTCTGTCCAAAGTTAGAGCTGGCCCTGGTGACACATACAAATAAGCATTGGAAGCACCTGTTCCTTGCTCCTTTCTTCCCCTCCTTACATTTCCTAAGACAAATTATATACTGATGGAAATGAAGAGATGGTCCATCTGTTGAGGTATTAAATTTGTTTGGTCTCTCTCTAGATATTCTCAAGTTGCACAGAGCATTAATTGCTATTTACCGATAAGAAACCAATTCTAATGAGCTGTGTACAGAAGGCAGCCGGTACAACACTGATAAGAGACTGTTTCACATTACAACCAGTTAGTGACACATATAGCGAGACAGATCCTCTTCAGTTACCAGGCAACCAGATTAGTGGATACCACAAAGTTTTCATTGAACAGGGGCAGGAGGGAGGTGGCTTCTGAAATCATCATCAATCAAAATATGTCTCACAGATAGTTTACCAAAAGTGACTCATAAAGCCTGATGTTACCTCTACTACATAGTAGCACATGTTATCCCTACTACATAGATCCAGAAAAATGCTCCTCTGTGGTTGCGCGCTGACAACACATTAGCTCCATGTTAAAGTATTCATCTTGTAAATTCCAAAAACAATGTGCTTATTTGCCATATCAACATGAAATATGCCCGTGATAGCACAGTGCTCATGTGTGTGTGTGTGTGGGGGGGGGAATAGTGCATTTCTCATGTGAGGAAACAATATTGGAAACATTGTTGAGTCACGTTGACCAGCATTGGCATTACAATTTGTTTCCTTTGTCAAATATTTCCTCTATTCCAGAGATGTGGTGTGGGAGGGGGTTGGGAGAGTTTAGGGTTCCTCAGATCCTCAGCCACTCCCTCCCTACACACTAACACACCCAAACCCACAAAACACTTCCATTTCTCTCCCTCTATGAGCGTGGAGTTCTGTCATCATAAAAGAAATCACCATGAAAAATTCTGGGGTAGATGGGAGGAGTTAGGATGGTGTAGTGAGCTTGACACCAGAAAAAATGGTGAGGACTGGAGTTGGGTCAGAACTTTACAGCTGCCATTTACACAATGCTCCTTTCCTGAAACTGCCCTAACCACCAATGTTGTGCAAAACCTTTACCCTTGCATTAATAGGCTCTTTAAGGCCCTCATTGGCATGAAGGGGGGATGTGCCCTTTTCGGAGCCTCCCGAAAGTGTGCATTTCCCCCCCGCTGCGTTAAAGGTGGTGGTTGCTGCGACATAACAGACCCTTACACTAGGCTCATCACATAAACCCTCCTCAGGCCATGCACCACCACTTGAAAACCTGAGGAAGGGTTAATTAAGGCCTTTCCCCTAGCTATGAGGGAAACAGGTTTAATATAGGATCATCTCTAAATATACTGTGGGTATAATCTGGTGTGGGTGTTTAAAAACTGTAAGGCAGGTGAATAATGCCAAGCTGACACATGGGTCAGATTTATATCAAGCAGGATGTGACACTTTGAAAACGTTTTGAAAACTGTATCTGGAGTGTGTCCTGGGCCCTAACAGTTGTCACTACTGTTATAAACCATTTTAAAGCAGTAATGTAGATCCAGCCATGATATTTTGTAGCTAACATAGGGTGACCATATGAAAAGGTGGACAGGGCTCCTGTATCTTTAACAGTTGCATGGAAAAGGGAATTTCAGCAGGTGTCATTTGTATATATGGAGAACCTGGTGAAATTCCCTCTTCATCACAACAGTTAAAGCTGCAGGAGCTATACTAGAGTGACCAGATTTAAAAGAGGGCAGGGCACCTGCACCTTTAACTGTTGTGATGAAGAGGAAATTTCACCAAGTTCCCCATATATACAAATGACACCTGTTGAAATTCCCTTTTCAATACAACTGTTAAAGATACAGGAGCCTTGTCCTTCTTTTCATATGGTCACCCTAGCTAACAAAATAGTGATAAGTTTATTGTTATTGAAAAGCATTAAATAAAAATATAATACTTTCAATCCTGCCTAATCTAAACTCCTCTCCACACACCAACCACCTCACTCTCTTTACACCAATCCTAAATCCTTAGAATCCAAACTCTTCTTACTCAACAAATAAACAACTCCCCCTCACACGCACTATTAGCACACTCTTATATACTCCTCCCCCACCTATTACATCACAAACCACATCCACTCAGTTCTAACATTCCACACTTAACAGACATACTAATCCAGACATATACAATATAATCAATTGTGGGGTAACGCCACAGTTGCCATTAATGCAGTAGTGGGGAAGAGCCAAAAGCAGGACAGACCTATGCCTGAGTGCCTGCAGGGGGCTCACAAGTCTGGGATGCAGGTCCGCACTGTCACCTGAGCGTGTCCGACCGGGTCCGTGAGGGCCAGATGTGGGGGGTCCACTGCCCTCACAGACCCAGTCAGACGCTCGTGCCATACCTCCTTTAAACTTTTACATGTTCTTTTATTTTACATTATTTTATTTTATAATGTATTTTGTGGTTCTAGTTGTTGTGAACAATTAAAATAGCTTCGACTATTGGGCAGTATGGAAATATAATAAATACGCGCTGTCGAGCAATAAAACATTTCCTCCGAGGGCCTCTCAGAGCCTTAAAAAGGCCCTCCCCTATCCCACCATTAAATAGTATGGGATCTCCATGCTGTAGAAGCATTGCCAAAGAACTCTTTTCCGGTGCCAAGAAGTGCCATCCAGTCAGAGGCATATATTTTTCTAAAATTTAATGGAGAAGACAGTCAGCTCTTTCACATCTGCTGCTGTCTTTGGCTCACAGTCACATAACTTCTGATGCTGTCACTGGCAGTGATAGCCGAAATGGCATGGCTGCCCTGAAGGTGGAACCCTATGCCCTCTTGCCCCTCAAGCCAATGAAAAAAAGTCTTTTCAAACTTGAATTTAAAGAGAAGGTGAATTCTTTGGATCCCAGGATAGAGGCTGCTACAGAAGATGATGAGTCAGATGATCTCTGACCAGAAAGTTGAAAGGGATGATAAATAGATTTACTAATTTGCATGCACAAGGAAAGGCTTACCAAAGCTGTAATAAAGCTTAACAACATAATGCAACAGCCCTATATATTCTGATAATGGGGTTGTGCTTAAAATATATTTGGGTTTTTCCATGTCTGAAGACAGAGAATGTGCTGGGGTTGGATGTACTGTATAAACCAATTTTCATTGGGTTAGATCCAGACTTAGTTAAGTTTAGAATAGACCCACTGAAATCAACAGGAAAAGGAAGCCATGACTAATTTAAGTCTGATTGATTTTAATGGATCTTCTCTAAGTATGACTAAATCATACTTAAAGTAGATTATATTTATTGTTTTTCTAATATCACCAACTCATGTGATTGTACACATCCTTCATGGGGGTTTGATTTAATTTGTGTTCTTCTAGACCTCATGGTAATTCACACACACACACACACACACACACACACACACACACACACACACACACCAATGCCTGGAAACATGATTTTGCTTATCTTCACCAGCACTACCAAAAAAGATGTACAGAAGGTTGGTCATACTTAAGGGTAGATCCATTGAAATCAATGGGAGAAGTCCCAAGGAATTTCAACAGGCCTACACTAACAATCTGCATCCAAGTCATTATCTAGAAGCCAAAGATGTATAGGGTTAATTTTATAGTTGCAGGACTCAAAAATGATAACTCAAGATTTAAATATACATACAGTCATAATATTTATGATGCCTTAGCTAGGCTGGGACTACTGATGCCATTCCCAAGCCTGAAGGGTCAGTGTGCCAGAAAAGATATCACCACTCAAAGAGATCACATTTGCTTAACTTTAAGAATGCACTGCCAGTTTATTTGCTTAGCTTTGGAGACATGGCAGTTTAAGGGATTTGCAACCAGGCTTTCAATTTTCATTTCTCAAATGAAAAATAATATGGTATCTATGGGAGCTTATTTTGACTCTTATTTATAAAAATAACACCTATTCTTCAGACGTGCCGCTCATAAGCCCTGCGAGGTTCCCAGATTGACAAATTTATGTGTATTGTTTAAGTGATTTAATGTAGTGTTCCTAAGTTAGATCTCAGTTATTCTCTTTTTTAGAAATATGAAAGCGATAGTGAGACAATTGCATTAAACGGAAGGGCTTAGCAAACTCGTCCATTAATATGGAATGCAGCCTTGAGGTCCGTGTCAATGATGAAAAGAAAACCTCAGAAGAGAAGCTTCATTTTTCATGGAAGAAAACACAATGAGAATTCATAGGAGAATTCACATTCTCAGGGCCAAACTAGATAAGAACATAAGTACATAAGAAGAGCCATGCTGGATCAGACCAAGGGTCCATCTAGTCCATCACTCTGTTCACACAGTGGCCAACCAGCTTTAGACCAGGGACCCACAAGCAGGAAACAGTGCAACAGCACCCTCCCACCCAAGTTCCCCAGCAACTGGTGCATATAGACTTACTGCCTCTGATGCTGAATATCTATGTGATCATTAGAGCTTTGGCTATTGGGCGGTATAAAAATGTAAGAAATAAATAAAGTTCCAATCTTTTAAAATTGTTTTAAATAAAAGGAGCTATGGGGGTGCCTCTTTGGGATTGGGACCATGGTGCTGGTAGAGATAGTAGGTTTGCTCTTGTGCCTGTTTTCAGAACCCCGCTATTCACGGGGAGGAAAAGAAGAGGTGGAAGCAGCCGCCACACCACTCACGGTCCATGGGATGCTCCCGGGACCATGAGAAACATCGGTTTTCTGTGGTTCCCAATATCTCACGGAAAGCCCGTGATTGTCACTGCTTGCCCTCGGGATTCCCTGTGTGTCATATGGGACCCACACGAGACCAACCCGGATTTAATGGCTGGTGTAGACATGCCCCTGTTCTTTCAGAGGAAGTGGAATCGAGTAAGCCTATATCCTGGATATATTACATTTTTATTCAGAAATAGTTTGCCGGCAATCTTTCCATAGTGCTGCAGCCTTGATCCAGCTGGTTTCACCAGCAGCTGCTTTAAGAAAATGTCAAAAGAACAGCGTTCCAGTGTCTTGCCCAGTTTGTTCTGAAGACAAGACTTTTTAACAGCAAGGGAACTTTTTAATATGAACTTACTTCATTTTGCACTTTCTATCCAAGATGCAAACTGAAACTGAAACTCAGTTATCCTTCCAAATTTGCTCTTCCCCAAATTTAGCAACGGGGCTCGCCAATCATAAACTGTGTAGCAAAAAGTGTATATTGGGGAAAGTCAATTCAAAAATTAATATATTAGTGAAAATAACTTATTAGCAAAATTACTTGCAAAAATCTGTATATTAGTTAAAATTGCATATGACATGCATGTAGTAAGAGTAACATGTACAAAAATGCATATGCATTTTCGTGCAAACCTTTTTTTAAAAAAATAGCTCAACATTTGGGATGAACCAAGCTGAAATGTTCGGAATTAAATAAATTTATTTTTCCAAATAAATATTGGAAAAAATGAGAAACTGGGAGATACTGAAATGTACATTCATCTATACCTATATTACCTCTGCTGCAAAATCCAGTTCAAGGCTTTTTGAGGTAATGGTCCTTACATGGCTAGATTGCTGTTGTTCCCTTTCCTGCAATCCACATGAACTCTCCGACAATTTCCTCAGACCAAAACAAAAAACCCTGAGTCCCCTACACCTGCTCCAAGAAGCCAAAAATGGGCTGTGCTCCAGACATCCCACACTGGTTACTCATGTAAGGTGTTGGGCTGTTACTATATTTTATTTCTGTATTATTTTTTGAGGTTTGCAAGCTGCTGTGAGAGATTTGGCTGAACAGCAACAAATCCATTCCTGACATACCTACATGCATACATAGGGTTGGATCCAGGATCTGCTTTCTGCATGAAGAAGGGCTGTGCTCATGGAAAGTTCCTCCACCCAATTTTGAGGGAACCCCCTCCTTCATACACTACAGCTCATCCTATTCTGCAGTCTCCGGGCTCCCTGTGTGGCATTTGAAGGGGGCTGGAGGGACTGCCATGGGAAGGAGGGGACAGGGAAACTTGCTTCCACCAGCACAGGTGCGCCAGCATAAATCTGGATCTGACCCATAAAATAAGATAGCATCAGTTCCCCAAATACAATGGCATGCTATTAAAGAACACACCACCTACCTCACACCTACCAAATTCCCTTCTTTCCAGCTACTCTCAGAAACACAAGATTTTTATATCTTCACTGTCTACATTCCAGCTTCCAAATTGGGTTTTTCCCACCACCACCAACAACAACCAAACCGGTGCAGTGAGGTTTGTTCAGTAGTTCATAGTCACTAGCTTGTAGCTACCAAAAGCCATCAATGCTAACTTAAGCAAGCATCTTGTAGAGCAATGCCCACTAAAGGAAAACCCAACATATTTCAAGCAGTCAAGCAAAATGCTTGAAAGAAGGTAATCTCACTCTTCATTTTAGACATCCATCCCATAGTAGACACCAATAGCACTAAGCTCAAAGCACCATCGTTCATGAAGTCTGTTGTTGGCATGTTGGGAAGGATTCAGAAAGCTGTAAAGAAAACAAAGGGCCTTCCTGCAATTCCTATGAGAATCCGCCTAAAGAAATAGGATTTGTTTAGTCTAGACAAAAGCAAAATTTATTGTGTGTGTGGGGAGTAGTGGTGATGGCAGAGTGGGAATATGCTGGGAGTTTCAAAACATGTAAAAGAGACTCCAAGTAGAAAGCATTTTTTCGACAGAGCAATAAATGACGGGTGTGATGAAACCATAATTGGATTACTGTGTACTGTTATGGTTGCCTTATCTTGAAAAGAATATTGTAGATTTGGAAAAGGTACAACAAAGGCAACCAAAATCATCACAGTTTGCACTTCCTCCATGGAAAAAAAGTTACAACGTTTCAGGCTATTTAGCTTAGAAAAGCGATGATTATCAGGGGACATGATAGAGGTGTATACAATTATTTCCAGAAAGTGGATATTTCTCCCTTTTTTATAATACAAGAAGCCAGGCTCATCCCATGAAACTGAATGGTGGAGATTCAGGACAGATAAAGGAAAGTATTTCTTCACGCAGTACATAGTTGAACAATAGCAATCACTACCACAAGATGTAGTGGAGCAATTCATTGCATTTGTTCCTTCAATTTCTCTGCCACAAATAGGGTGGAGAATTTCAAGATGTTACTAATTAGGGTTCCCAATCGCAGTAAGACTCCTGCTTATGCTCAAGTGATCACAATTAGAACGTCTGTTCAGGTCTGAACTGAGGGGACTGGGCTAGCATGCATGGAGACGTTGGAACCAGAACCATCATGTCCCAGTACACGCTTTGAGTCCTCATGTGTTCTCTTGAATGCCTGAATAAGGCTAGATTATAGTCCTTCTTGGGCATTCAAAAAAGGGTTAACAGCAACGCATGAAGAGAAAGAGCACTCCAGCCCTGGCCCTCTCTTCCATTATGTTTGTTGCTCTGTGCTTGTGGAGGCAACTGTCAGCAGTGAGGAGTCTCCTGTATCTGTGGGGGCTCTCCACGTGAGCCAGAGCATGGATTTTTCAGGGTCCTGGCTTGCATGGAGAGTCCCTACAAATACAGGAGACTCTCTTCTTCATACACTTGACCTTTCCAAGTACAGAACAACAAACATGGCACAGCAGAGGAATAGGGATCGAGTGCTCCTTCTCCTTATATGTTGCTGTTAACCCCCTTTCCATAGAACAATATATCATAGAATAGTAGAGTTGGAAGGGACCTATAAGGCCATCGAGTCCAGCTCCAGACCCCTGATCATCCTCATTGCCCTCCTCTGAACCCCTTCCTCTGAATGCCTACACAGTGCTATAGATGTGGACACACACACAAACACACACACACACACACACACATATATATATATATATATATATCGTCTTGAATCCAGATGAAGGCCTTAGCTAGACCTAAGGTTTATCCCGGGATCGTCCCAGGGTTGTCCCTGCCTGCTCCCGGGATCTCCTTAAATGAACAGGGATGACCCTGGGACGATCCTGGGATAAACCTTAGGTCTAGCTAAGGCCTAAGTCACTAAATTCCACTTAGGTCCCATTGAAATCAATGGCAATTAAGGCCTAATCTATACCAAGCAGGATATTCTTGGTATATGAAAGCACTATGAAAGCAGTATATAACAGGCAGGAGCCACACTACTGCTTTATAGCAGTATTGAAATGCACTGACAACTGTTGGGGCCCATTGACACATACCATATATCTCTTTCATACCGCTTTCATAGTACAATATCCTACTTGGTGTAGATTAGGCCTAAATTAGTCAATTTCCATATTGATTTCAATAGGCCCTAGGTACAATTAATAGTCTGGATTGAACCCATTATGTTTTGCACTCTTCTTAAGACCCAAGTTGCTCATTTTGCAAATCTGATTAGCACATTACTCAAAGGTTCCATCTAATATCATCTACCATTCATTCACACACAGCAATATCTTAGCGGAGTGTTTGCTATCCCATTGAAAAGTAAATCCTATATCCTTATTACAAACGTATCCTGTGAACTTTGCCACGACACCTGCAATGCAGGCCATGTATGTAGCAGAATGAAATCCCATCTAACATGGTTGACTAACTTCAAACCTTTCAAACCTTTTTCAGATATTTAATTTTGTCATGATGGTGGATTGCTAAACTTCTCACCAGGATTTCTCATTATATTCTGGTCAAAAACAGCTCAATATTTGGACCCAGTCAATTCTGTTCAAGAAATGTCTACAAAAGGTGAAGGTTGGAATAATCCTTGGTCACAATCAAAACCTATTTTCCCTTTCCCAGCTTGCATATCAGCCAGTCCATAGAACTACATGATGCCATGTTAATTATTTTCTTATATGTATTTGAGTTTTTTAAAAAACGCAAGTTTTCTGTTGCCCATGGAAATATTTCTAAAATAAGATCTCCAGAGTATATGAAGAGAGGCGTGAGCCATTATCTATTAATCATATGAATCAAGAATCAAGTGATTCATAGCCAAATGATGACGCAGTTGACCATTGTATAAAATGCATCAAAGCAAATGCTAAATACAGAGCCTGTTATTCGTAATTACTCTGTGGAAATTAAATATATGTTCAAACAGAAAGTTAAGTGGCATGGCCTTTTGGGAGCTACTTTAGATAATAATAGTCACATGTTTTACTTGCAACTTATTGCATAAAACCAGTGAAACACTTTTGTAAATTAAACTTTTTTTATCCATAGTTTGTCATCCATTTTTGGTGTTTCTGGTTCCTAGTAAAATGTTTTTTAGAAAGCTAATTTTGGATTGCAATCAGATGCAAGAACCTTAGGGCATAGCTAGATGGAGCGATATCCCAGGGATCGCCCTGGGATTGTCCCTGTGTGTCCATATGACACACAGGGCAACCCGGGAGCAGGGAGTGATGATCCCTCCCTTTCCCTTGGATATCACCCTACCCTTTAGGCGTGTTTTTTCGCGGTCTCGGGATGATCCTGAGACCGCAGAACGTGTTGCCGGGTGTCACGGTTTGTCCCAGCTCCTCACGAGTAACTGCGAGGAGCCTGGATCTGGACACGGGACAATCCCTGGGATATCGCTCCATCTAGCTATGCCCTAAGGTTCTTGCATCTGATTGCAATCCAAAATTAGCTTTCTAAAAAACATTTTACTAGAAACCAGAAACACCAAAAATGGATGACAAACTATGGATAAAAAAAGTTTCATTTACAAAAGTGTTTCACTGGTTTTATGCAATAAGTTGCAAGTAAAACATGTGACTATTATTATCTAAAGTAGCTCCCAAATTTTAATATATATCGGATTGAATCCAGACGATGATCTGGATCATTGAGGGTGGGGTGGGGTGGGGTGGGCAGGGATTTTTTTTATAAAAAAACCCTCACCATTTGCAGTCAAGCACTCGTGTGCTCCTTCTCCTTTAAAAACAAAAACAAAATAGTGGCTGCGATGTTTCAGCTGCATGTAAACCTGGGTGGCGATCTCATAATTATAAAGATACGAGATCGTTGCCCTCTGACCTCCTGGTCTAGCCATGGCCTTAGACTCTAGATACACAGCCATCTGAAGTAAAATATGTTCATGCTGTTGCCAATTAATGGTCAAAAGGCGGATTCATCTCTGTAGAAAGCTCTTTAGACTGAGCATGTAATGTTCCACAGCTCAAGCTGTTTTCGCCCCAAGATGAATGCCAACCTGAGGCCTGTGTGAGCAGGGAACAAAATAAAGCCAATTATGATTTTTCACTGATGGCATAAGTCTCTGTATGTTATGCACATGTTTTCCACTAAATGTTAGGCTAAAGACATGAATGCAGGAGAACATCCAAAGGCAACATGGTTACCTCATCTACCACAGGTAATAAATAGGATATAAACAAAGGGTTGGATCTAGATTGATACTAGATCAACTGGGCTAATGGAAGTGGACTTACATGCCCCTGCTTCCCATGGCAGCCCCTTCTTTAACCAGAAAGTCAGGAGATCCTGATAAATGCACCGAGCTGTTGCTTATGTGTGTGCGGGTGGGGGGCAGAGGGATCCCCCAAAATCAGGTAGAGGGACCTTCAATGAGTGGAGCCCTTCCTCTCATGGAAGATATCTTCCTTTTACAGAAAGTAGATCCTGTTATCTGCCCTCCGCAAGGATTTTAGTTTTCCTTTTCCATAGGGAAACTGCCTTCCTGTTGGGTTTTAGTTTCCCTGTTCCAAAAAACATTATTATGTCCATCCATCCTATGTGTCTCAGACTTGAACCAGCAGAAATATTTCCCAAGCCAAATGTTCTAAGAAGAAAAAGAAAAAGCTGGAATATCTCAGTCATAAGCCATTATCTTACAGTCATACAAATAAATAAATCATATAGGAGTGTAACAGGTCATCTCCATACCTCAGTCAGCCCAGCTGTATACGCATCCTCAACCTCATGACTCTTCTCTTGTGGAGAGGGAACTTTGGAAAATGCAAGGATGGGGGTCCTGGTTTGGGAATCTCAGGGTCCAGGGGCTGCTGTATGCCAAGCCTGGGCTGGGTCTCAGGGTTTGGGTCTCTCACTTCTGCAGGTGGTACTGACGACTTGGATCCGATCAGTTCCTCCACTGTGTCCAAGTCCTTGCTGCTGCTTGAAGCCAGGATCAGGACAGGCAGGAGCTGCTACAATATTCTGTAGTCACCTTATAGCATGCCACACCATTGGCTGGATTTCTGCCTACATCAGGCAGCCCTTGAAGATTACTCAGAAATTTCAGTTTGGGTAGAATATGGCTAATAGAGATGGGGGGACCAGGGATTTGCAAACTTGCTGAAATTCGCCAAACGTTACTTCAAAGCTTCGTTCAGTTCACTCCCATTCTTGCTTGTGACCTGTTTTTCAGTTTGTTTGAATGGTGAAAATTGAATCTTTTACTAAAGTTGTGCACTTTGAGAAAGTTGTGCGTTTTTCGAGTGTGCATTTTGCGAACACAAGTTTGAGAATTGGCTGACATTTTTTGAGAATATGTGCTCTCATTCGCAGCCATCTGTCAGGGATGCTTTAAGGTGGATTCCTGCAATTAGCAGGGGGTTGGACTTGATGGCCTTGTAGGTCCCTTCCAACT
The DNA here is from genome assembly GCF_023053635.1 of Elgaria multicarinata webbii. NCBI lineage: Eukaryota > Metazoa > Chordata > Lepidosauria > Squamata > Anguidae > Elgaria > Elgaria multicarinata. The sequence continues at coordinate 41,920,597 of NC_086171.1, read as the reverse complement.
CTGCTATTCTATGATTCTATGTTTGGGGTTGCGAACAGGGCGTTTTTGAGTGATTTGACAATTGAAACAAAATTCTCAGAAGTATCTTATGGCTGCTAGAATTTTGGCTGGTACGGCCAGATTTATGCATATTATGCCAGTTTGATCAGAACTCCACTGGCTATCTCTTCACTTCCAGGCCCAGTTCAAGGTGCTGGTACTTACTTTTAAAGCCTTAAAGCCTCTTCTGGACATTCTTCCTACCATGCAACTATTAAAGGCATGGGAGCTATCGTTTGAGGTAAATGTTGACATACGTGATGAATTTCTTTTGTTACAAAGGATAACTGCAAAGTTCTGTAATGCTTTATGTCATTATCCCTAGTTAATGAATCAAGCTGTGATGACAGCTTAGGTAAATTATGTCTTTGTAACTGCTTGGAGAAAACGAGGTCTTCTGTTCAAAAGTTTGATGGCTTGTGTAAATATTTCTATAGACTGCACATACTTTGTTTGATCTAAAACCATTTAACTCTTCACATTTATCATAGTTAGCTATTATAAGATGCTGAATTCCTGCAGTGCTGGAGAAAATGAGAATGGGGCAAACAGATTATTTTGAGGATTCCATCGCCACTTTCTCCTGGGAACTCAGAATCTGCTTGCTATTCATCTCTAGGCTAAGTTAAAAGTCATCATTTTATAAATCATGCAGTAAAGTAACAGGGCTGGGACTTTTTTTTTAGCTTTTGGACCTTGGCCTGGCTTATATGATCAATGACCACAGATACAGTGGTACAATGTACAACACAGTGGTACAATGTACAACACAGATAACTAGCAAGATCCCCATCTAATTGTACAATGCTTCAAAACCTACAGTTTGGCCCAGTTTTCCAGTAAGAGTGTAGAGTTTTCTAACATGGAAGTGGGGGTTGAGCCCCTGCTGGGGTGTGGGCAAAAACCCAACCATGCCTACCCTTGATACTGGCACTGAATACACTGATGTGTTGGCAACAGCTCTTGAAAACTAAAATTCCCCACTCATTCCAGCAGACTGCCAAGACACCTCTTACAGGGTGGCTAATAATACTGCCGCTATGCAAAATCCTGTCTAGGTTAATGAGCGCTAGTTGAAATCTAGTGATATTGACTTAAGATGATACTTAAGAGCAGGTTTGGGGAGAGTGATGAAGTTGTTAACTTGATATTTAGCTCATCTGAGAATTTAACTGAGAAGGAATCTGCAAACGGTCGTCAGTGATGGCAGCTGCTCAACAAATAGAGGTTAGCTTTTGGTTCTTAGTCATGTCTTGGGGAGGGGGGGAAGTGTGCAAGCACATTTACTTTATTCGTCAGACCCAATGACACATTTGGATGTTATTGATTTACATCCCCCCTTCCCTGAGCAGCTCTTCTGAGCAGTTGCTTTAGGAAGAAGGGGAAGTAATATGGTTCTTTAGAGGATCTGATTCCCAATATTATAGCACAGGCGCCTGATTTTTCAAAATGAGATGGATTGGTTTGATAATGTTATTATTAGCAAGTTTTCTGAAATAGAAAACAAGGCCTCTGCTGGATTTCTTGTACAAAATGAACAGTTCTGAAACTGCGCAGATGACTCAATATGATCCTATATCACAGAGATGAGAAGCATTTGTTTTTGGGCATCAAGAAACACATTCCCTTGGAGGTGATCTGTCAGAGGCCAGGTGCTGGTGGTGGGCAGGGACAAGAACCTGACATGGACAGAGTTTGCAGGGGCCCGTCTTGACAGCAGCACGGAGGTACCGGGGACCTCGGGCTCCTGCACCCACGCTCCTTCCTGGCATCTGCACCAGAAGGAGCGCAAGTGCAGACAGGGCGGGCGCTACCATTAAGCCAACTAGGCAGCCGCCTAGGGCACAGACCTCAGAGGGGCGCAGTCCTGCCCTTTAAGGTTCACAGTTTTATACAAATTAGCTGTTTTAAGAAAAAACATAATAAAAGGAAAATATAATAGTTCAGAAACACTTACTGAACAGCTGAATCGAAGTTGGCAATTTTGGGTGTGTGTGCGTGCAAGTAACTTGCCTTGCCTAGGGTGCAAAATAGTCTGGCACCAGCCCTGATTGCTGCCACCGAGCACCGGGGAGGGGGGAGGAATGGGGCAGCAAGAGGGGGAGGAAGACAGGGATGCAAACCGGCTCTCCTCCCTCTGACCTCCCTCTCGCTGGCCCGTTCCTTACACACACACACACACACACACACACACACACACACACACACACTGTGTTTGTTTGTTTTTATCTATAGATGTAAAGGATTGCATCTATAGATTAAAAAAAGGGAAAGGAAGGAATGGGTCACTCAGTCCATTTTGGCTCTCCCTCCCATTCCACCCATCCCCACACAAGATCTGAACTGTTTGATTGCAGAGGACTTCACGCGCAGACATAAACACACACCTCTGCTTCCAATGCTCTGTCTTTTTCCTCTTTCCCCCCTCCTCCCCCCCCTCCTTCATTCCCTGCAGGCTTTGCCCACCCTCATGAAACTAAGGTCACATGTAGCCTGTGGACCTCAGTTACCCCACCCCTGCTCCTGTTCATGGTTCCTCAGTTCTTTTGTTATACAGCCTGCCGGTCAGCATGATTAGAATTTTAAAGAAGAACAGCCATTTTGCAGTTGAGGCTGGTGGCCCCAACGTCAGTGGGGTGGTGAATCCACTCCGGGTTTCAGTCAGAACCAGTCAGAACTCTAAAGGAGCCCAAACTACAAAGCACTTTGAATAGCTCATTCAGATTGAAACCCAGAGTGGATTCCCTGCTGGCCTCACTGACATTGGAGCCTCCAGTTTCCAGTGCCATTTTGGTCTGGCCTCTTGTGATGAATCCAGTCTTTCTCCCTCTCCTATCTAGAAATGTCTCTGAACAAAGAACATGTCAAAACTTGCCCAGCTATGACCGGGCAGCTATAGGCACCAACTTTTGCATCACTACACATCTAGCTCTTGCTTTTCCCCTTCTCCATCCTGTATGACTCATTCCAATACATAAGAACAGCTCAGAATTAATTGCACTAAATCCAAGGTGTTGGTCTTTGGTAAACGTCCCCCCAGATACAATTGGAAGCTAGGAGGAAATAAGATAGAGCAGATTTCCCCCTTCTAATACCTGAGTGTATACTTTGATGAGACAAGTTCTTGGAAGATTCAGCTCCAGATCATTAAAATAACAGTGCAGAAGACAACTCGAGCTATCCTGAAATTCTTCTACTCCAGAGGAGGCAGGTTGGTGGGTCCAGCACTGAAGGTTTTTCTTGCAAAAGTGGCTGCTCAAATCCAATGTGGGATTGAGATTATAAGACTATGAAGGAGTTGGAGGTTTGTCAAAATAAATCTCTGAGATTATTGCTGGCAGTACCTCCAGGGACCCCAGCTCCTTTCCTCAGAGCAGAGACAGGTGTAGAAGCCAGGGCTCAGAAGGCAGCCCTTGTGTATTAGAAGAGGTTCCTGGATCTGCCAGAAGGCCACCTCCCCAAGCTTTGCTTGAGAGAACAAATGACGAAGGGCGGCTGGGCTAAATCATGCCAGGAGTTGCTAACTTCCAAAAACCTTCTATCAGACATTTTTACCACATCAGGAGCCAAAAACAAATTGAGAGATTACATATATGGAATAGATAACAGTCAGGATTTAAATTTAATCAAAACTTCAAACTTTTCTCAATGGTATTACCTGTTTAAAACAGACTGTGAAAGAGCTCAATACCTACAAACCCTTACTTTTGCTTCTTTGAGAACCTTGTTTACAGAACTACGCTTCCAAACCATGCCCACAGCATTCTTGGATGGCCGATATAGACACGTTCCAAGAAACTTACGGTTCTGTACCTGTGGTATGGGAGAGTTAGAGGATATCTCACACTATTTACTGTATTGTCACCTATGTAAAAATCCCAGGGAGAGATTCCTGGAGCAGATTTGGGCATCCTTACCGGGGGAAAGTTCCTATGTGAAAATTTGCTGGTTATTCTCGGATTGCGACCCTTATGTTACACACAAAACAGCTTTGTTTGCTAAAGGCACCAAGTATATTCGCGCAATCACTCTGAATGCTATTGCAGTGGGCTGTGCAGGCGATTCACTAACTTGATTTCTGTTATTGCATGGTGTTCTTCTGTTACTGCATGGTCTATCAAGCTGTTCTCTTTGTAATGGCTATTAGTCAAATACAATAAAAATGATTTGATCTTGATGTATTTAATTGCCTTTCGGAGAGCCTGTTTAAATCATTCCTCAGGCTTCACAACCCTCTGCCCAAGCCTATAGACATTAAATCAGTAGTATTGCCTGAAAACATTTTGCTACCTAAAGCAGAGCGCAAATAGCACTTACTCTCTGCTGCACCATTTAGACAAAAATCCTGGCTCCCTCTGTGTCACCCACATGCCTGAAACAAGTTGCTTCACCCAGCTCCATGACAGGGCTGGCCCAACTGAAGTCTCAGTCAACAGTTTCCGACATAAACTTCCCACATCTTTGTTCCAAAGAGCTTTAGACTCAGAGTGACGTCTTTCATTCACATTGATTTTTGCTCTGAGCTTCCCGCATCCAAAGTTAAAAGCTTTGTGTGATTCGTCTGGCTCGCTATATTGTACTCCATGCGTGTATTCACACTGTACCACTGAAATAGTTTTAAAGCCTTTCTCTTCCTCGCCACTTGCTCCCATTTTGGCGGCACAGTGTAAATACACACATAAGTGGGATGTGACACAGCATAGGATAAACCAGGAGCAATCCTAGTTCACCTCATGGGGCAGCTCCACACAGATCGAGTTTAAGGCCTTAGCTAGACCTACCTGAAAGTCCGGGGGAGAGAAGGGGAGACATCGTGTTGTGATTAAGTGAGATCTTGCCCCCATTTACACGTAAGGCACGATGACCTCAGGAAGAGAGGCGTCGCACCCACCATTTTGTTTTATTTTTTAAAAGGGACAGAGTGCACGAATGCTAGTACTCAAAGGTTAGGTTTTTTAAATTTTAACTACTTTCCCAGCTCCCAATGTGAGGGAACTGGCTGTCATTTCCGGTTATGACCTTAATGAAGGCCGTGTTCTTTGCGCATGCCTGAAGTCCGAGGCAGACATTCCTACCGAACAGGTTTGAACCGGTTGTGCTATGCTGCCAAGATGCGCACGCAATTCCTTTGTGTAAAAGTGTGGGCGTTTCCTCTGCATGAGGGGCGTGTATAAAAAGCCCCTCCTCCCAGTCCCCAGGGCAGCTGCCCGTGGACTCATCCCGGGCTGCTGTTTCGCTAGCGAATAAAGCTATCTGTTTGGACAAGAACTTTGGTGTGGACTCCGGTTTCTCCGTGTGGGCTCCAGTTTTTCCGTAACATTCCTGGCGCCCAACGTGGGGCCGCTTCCTTCAACAAGGAAACCTCACGGAGTACTGGACAGCCTGCCAGGGAGATTTCCCCCACTCCAGCTTGCCTCCTCGCAGCTCCCCCCCAGGCGTCCGCCGACACTCATCGGGAGCGCGCCATCAGCTTGCCTTCGGCTTCGCTGATGCCTGGTGATCTGGAGACGGACCGACCTGAGGGGGCGGCATGGACGCAGCTGAACCTCTGTGGAAGTTTTGCTACAGATACCTTTCTAACCGGCGCCGGAACTTCAAACAGGCAAGTAACAATGAGCTCTCTGTAATCTGTTTCTGTTCTGTTCAGCCAGCTCCCAGGAGCTGAAGGAGGGGCTGGATCAACCCCTCAGAAGCCGGAATGTTTCTCTCTGTAATCTGTTTCTGTTCTGTTCAGCCGGCTCCCAGGAGCTGAAGGAGGGGCTGGATCAACCCCTCAGAAGCCGGAAGGTTTCTCTGTTTTCTGTTTCTCTGCTGGGCTGGATTTGGGAAAGAGGGTGTTGTCTGTGTAATTGGTGTGTGAATGGCAGCCTGATTTCCATAGTTGGCCGTTGGATCCATCAGTCCTCTGGTGCCATTTGGTGCCTGGAAATTCCGGCAACGTGGGCTGGCAGCGTGTGATTGTGAACCTATTGTTTCACCAACTGACTCCCCCACTACCGATAGCCAGTTGGTTCCCCGTCTACCCACCTGATTTGTCTGTCTGTCTGGTGAATTTAGAAAGTTAGGATGGGGGGAGGTTCTTCCACTCCATTAGATCTCATGGTAGAGCATTTTGCACAAGTTTTTGATACTTCGCAGTGTAATGTTCAAACCATGACTTATAAGTGCCATTGGACTTGGCCGAGCCAAGGCCCCCTTGTGGCCTGGCTGCCACAAGGCACCTTTTCTGAATCCTATATTACCAGAATATATAATTTAGCTATAGTAGAAGGGGGGCCTCTGACTCCAGAAGATATCCCATACATTGAAGGGTGGCTGAAAGTGGCTAAGCTCCCCCCACCATGGGCGAAAAAGATGGTTGAAAAGGCAGCCCTAATAATGATGAACCAGGCGAAGAAAGATAAAAGAATCCAACTCCACCGCCTGAAGCAGCTCACTTACACTGCTTCAAAGGACAAACCAATCATACCTTGTCCTCAGGAAGAACTGCCGCCGCCTTATGTTTCGCCTACGGTGCCCCAGATGAGGCCCCCACCAACAATGCCCACTGTTCAGTTCCGCTACTACAGAAAAGTTGGTGTTGTGTTAAAGTGAAAAAAAAATAAAATTGTCAGTTTATGTTTTCTACCCGGCCCAAGTGAAAAGAGAATGTTTTTTTGTTTCCCTCCTACGGATCCCCCTTGCAGCCTCCTCCTCCCTAGTGTTTTTTTTTTTTTTTTTTGCTTCTCCTATGCTTAGCAGCTAGAGATAAGCAGTTTTGTTTCAGTAAAAGTTTTGTTCTCAGTAGAAGTAGTCCAAAGATTTTGAAGACTTTCTGTATTTTGTCTTTCACAAACCTCAGATAATTAGAAAATGTAGAACCCCATTTTCACGGAAGATGTCTTCCATAGCTTTGAAGATTCACTGCCTGAGTTAACCTTGTAAGCACAAATAGTTTTGCCAACCGGTTTGCCAAGAAGGGAGAAAGAAAAGTATGTTGCTGAAAGTGAATAGGAGATAAGAAGTTGAAACGTAAAAAAAAAAAGAAAAGGAAAGTGTTTGAAGGTTAGTGTACGTGGCATGGTTTTTGACCAGAAGGAAAAGGGGGGTGAAGAAGCCCTGCCTTGAAAAAGTTAGTGAATGGACAATCTTGTGTCCTCTGCTGACGAAGATTGGAAATACTGAATTGCTATATTTTTGTGTGTGTTTTGAACGTTGTGTTCTGAAAATTGCCCAGTGGCTCTTTTTTTTTGGGGGGGGGGGGCAGAGATATTCTAACTTTGGCCTAATAGAACTTTTGAAATGCTTTGAGCCCTGAGCCTGAGCCCTAAATGCAACTACAATTGAAATCTAAAAGCACCCCTGTGTTCTTGCATCAGTATCCTTTGAAATTAGAAGCCAGAAGAAGAATACAGCTATTGCTTTTTAAAAATGGACTTGTGAAATGATTAAAGCAATTAAAAACTCCAGCTTGCATTACTGTGTTTGCAATACCAGCCTCAAGCGTGCTGTGCCAAAAACGTGGCACAGACCAGTGGAGTACAGTGGAAGAAGCTGACACCTGAACCCCACCTGCCAGTCCAGATATGAGATCAACCTCCTTGTGGACCCAAGGCTTGCCTCATTGAATCCTGCCACGTTGATACCTGAACTACAAAGAAGAAGTTCCAGAGCATGACTTGAAGTCTTGCAACTTGGCACCAAACCTCGCCCAGACCTATACGATGACCTCGAGTTGTTTACTGATGGATCCAGCTACAATTGTACAACAAGCAGCTGAACTCGTAGTATGCACAGAAGCCCTGATGCTTGTTTCAGGCAAAAGACTATATTTACTGATTCAAAATATCACATGGACAGATTTGGAAAGAAAGAAGATTTGTGACTGCCTATAGAGCAGTGACCCATGGAGAATTAACAGTTGATCTGTTAGAAGCCCTGATGTTGCCAAAAGAATTGGCTAATTTGTCTACAAACAGCTGCCATAATTGGAGCTAGCCCATTTCTCAGTATTTGAATCCACCTTATGCAAAAGAAGACTTGGAATTAGCACAATAACTCAAAGTTTTCAAGAACCCAGAAAGATGGGATTTGTTACCCCTGATGTGCCAAGAATCATCATGACCTCCCTGTTTAAAGACCAGGTGTTTAAAGACCTCACAAGATGGACATTGATCAGACTCTTCAATGACTGAAAGACTTTTTTGAGAACCATGATCAGCCAAGGAATATAAATGCTCAGTGAATTGTTTTTACTGGCTTCATTTGTAAATGCATCAAAAGAAAAGCCCCTGCAGACATGGACTTGTTATCTTTTTTTTTAAGAATCCAGAACACCATCGCCCTGCTCAGACATCTGGAGACTGCAGGTTACCGTGCTAGTCAAGCCAAAGCCCAAATCTGCAAACAAGAAGTGACATATCTGGGCTTTATCATCAAGAAGAACACTCAACTTTTAGCTGCCAGCAGGACCCAGGCAATCAATTGTATACCCCAGCCCCGGAACAAAAAGAATTATGAGTTTTCCTGGGCATGGCAGGGTACTGCCAGATCTGGATCCTGAACTACGCCGCCCTGACACAGTCCCTCTATGAACTCTTGAAACAGAAAGTCCCTGAATCCGGGACCCTAGACTGGACATCTAAAGCAAAAGAGAGCCTCCGGACTCTTAAATCAGCCCTTACCAGTCCACCCGCTCTAGGACTACCTGATATCAGCAAGCCCTTCCACCTCTATGTAGACGAAAAGAAGGGCACAGCCGTGGGCGTTCTGACCCAGAGAGTGGGTTCGTGGAATCGGCCTGTAGCATACCTAAGCAAGAATACTGATCATGTGAGCAGAGGTTGGCCAGAATGTCTCCGATGTATCGCTGCCGCATGCCTACCCTTAACTGAAGCCATTAAACTTACCTATGGGCAGCACATAGAAATCACTGCCTCGCACTCCATGAAAGCCCTGCTGGAAACCCACGGACCAAAGTGGATGACCAACTACGCCTACTGCTTTAAAGGTCCAAGGGAATTCCAGTTGGATTCATTGGAGCCGAGCAAAATTAGCCGCACCCGAGAGATGGCAGGCCACAAAAGCCGCGAGCCTAAAGCTCACCCTGAGGAAACAGCCCTCACCGCTGGACGCGACGGGAGAAGACTCCTCGGGACCGGCAACCGAGGGAGCGAAATAACTGGGGGCGCTGCATCCCCTCTCAACCTGGAAAGAAGAGGTGGACACCGCCCGAAGCACGTTTTGCCTATTTTGCTCTTCCTGCTGACCCTGAGCATATCATCCCAGAAGTCAAAACTTGATCTCTGCTCCTCTTGTATACAAACAGTGAAACTGCATAACCAAATCAAACAGACTATTATATATCAGAGTAAATTGCAGTGTACTGAGACCAAAACGTCTTGCACTTTCCGTAATGTTTCTTTCTCAGCATGTTCTCTGAATGACAAAGTCACATGTTTTGATCCCAGAGAAAATCCTGTTAAATGGCACCTAGAGGTCAGAGATGCTAACCAGCAAGGTACACTATTGCAGAAAATACCCCTTAGAACCCCAAATTCTCCAGCTTCTGTGATCATAGACCCTTGTAAGATCTCCCACTGGCCAGATCAGTGTGGGGATCTCAGTTGGGAGAAAACATACATGCACGAAGACAAATATATATGCCCCTCCACAGACCCGATGCAGACTACCATCCCCAAACAAGCCAATTGCGATAACAGCTGTCCTTATTAGAACTGTGTATGGTGGGCCACTTATCCAACAACACCCCCCTTTAGTAAAATCCACGCCTCTTTAACCAAAGTGCCAGTCCTCAGTAACTGCAAAGCACAACAGTGCAACTTAGTGAATTTTACCGTTTTTAACCCACAACAGTTCGTGACCACTTTTGGGAACCAATTCGGGCTCCGCATTCATGGACGGGGAGCAGATCCCCTGGGGCGGATTTATCTGAAGCTCACCCAGTTTGTAGAAACAGGCCACACCATACAAGAGCACTTCTTCCAAGACTTTTAGAAAGAAGTCGAACAGCCTTTTGAAGTGCCAGAGATAGCGCGCAACCTTTTTGTCACTTTTGCAGAAACTGTCGCTGCGACTCTGAATGTATCTAATTGTTATGTATGTGGAGGAACCAACCTAGGAGACCAATGGCCTTAGGAAGCCCAAGAATACAATGTCAGCCAGCCGTATAATAAGACCACTGACCCCAATCCCCATAGTCAGTGGATGCTGACAAACACCCTAATTGGAAGGCGGTGCATCCAAAGAATATCTTCCGGGGGTCCCAAGATCGGAGAAACCCCGTGTCAGACCATTACCACGCTGAACCAAACTATCTTGTCCTATTGACCAAATCAAACCGTCATACCTCCTAATCGCCCATGGCCAAGCTCACTTCAGGCCAGGGCTTAGGCTCATGGTTCAATTAGTTTGGTGGGCTAAAAGAGATGATCAGTATTGTTGTTATAAGAATTATGTTATGCTTGCTGTTACCCTGTCTTATGCCAATGATTATACAAAGTTTGAAGGACATGATAGAGCAAATTGCAGATAAACGTACTGCAGTGCATCTAATGGCCTTGCAGGATTACAGGCCAGTCCCTGTCAATGATGACAATCTAGGATAATGATAGCACTCTGTGCCTTCGCTAAGAGTGTATCAAAGGGGGGAATGTGAGGGAACTGGCTGTCATTTCCGGTTATGACCTTAATGAAGGCCGTGTTCTTTGCGCATGCCTGAAGTCCGAGGCAGACATTCCTACCGAACAGGTTTGAACCGGTTGTGCTATGCTGCCAAGATGCGCACGCAATTCCTTTGTGTAAAAGTGTGGGCGTTTCCTCTGCATGAGGGGCGTGTATAAAAAGCCCCTCCTCCCAGTCCCCAGGGCAGCTGCCCGTGGACTCATCCCGGGCTGCTGTTTCGCTAGCGAATAAAGCTATCTGTTTGGACAAGAACTTTGGTGTGGACTCCGGTTTCTCCGTGTGGGCTCCAGTTTTTCCGTAACACCCCCACCCTACCCCTGATGGGCGCAGTGCTCCTGAGGAGCACTGTGTCCCATGTGCGGCTCCCAGCTCCGCGTGACTAATCGTGCAGAGCCGGATAAACCCGCGGAAACGGGCCACACGCTCCGTGGTCTCCGCAGCCTGAGACCATGGAAAAAGCAGGCCCAAAGGGGAGGGTTGTATCCCGGGGCAAGGGAGGGATGATCCCTTCCTGATCCCAGGATCCCCTGTGCGTAATGTGGACGCACAGGGACGATTCCAGGGTTCACACCGGCCTAGCCAAGGCCTAAGTCTAAATAGCTCCTCATAACCACTTCCACTGAGGATATCCATATATCTGTTGATCTACTCCTCTCTGGCCCTTGGCTCAATCATATACCCACTCAATTTACTGCCTCAGATCACTTTGGTACAGCAGCCAGGAGGAAAGAAGTGATGGGATAATTCCATAATTTCAAATACTGCTCCACATCTAGACAGATTCTGGAGTAGTGAACAATAAAAGGTAAGCAGATAAAAGAATAAAACTCCATTTTAAAAATTATTCTTTAAAACAACAACAATGGAATACTGATTTTTAAAAAATCTGGTCAGTCAAGGAAGGATTCCTGAAATAATTATGTTTGGTTGTCACTGTCACTGAATTGCTGGTTGTTGAATCATGGGTTGTCATTATGTGCAAATCCTGCACTACGGTTTAATTGTGGGTTATTAATAGTTAATAATCCTGCACAAATCCTGCACTATGGTTTAATTGTGGGTTATTAACTATGAATAACCCAGAGTCCATTATTATTATTATGGTTCTCTTCCTGGGTTATCTGTCGTAAACAACCTATAGTTATACCATAGTGCAGGGTTTTTATGTAATGACAACCCACAATTCAACAACAAACCATGATTCAACAATAACCCATACCCAATAGCCAGTACTCTGGGTTGTCATTATGTGTGAACCAGGTCTCTGAGTGGGGAAGGAATATTGCTCAGTATTAGAGCACATGTGTTGCATGCAGAAGGCCTTAGGTTCAGCTGTTGACAGTTGAAGTAGTGAACACTGGGCTAAGTTAGACAGATAGTCAAATATAAGGCCTCTACCTATGCTTCTTTCCTATGAAGCAATAAAAATACAAGCAGTATCTCCCAGTGAACATCTCATAACCCTATTTGAAAATGTAGAGCCATTTATACACCTATTCCCTTCTTGGATCAAGAATTTTAATAGAATAAAGAACTCACGGAGAAGCAATCCCCAGTGAGAAAACTATTTTGTACCAAAGAGAATCAGCCCAAATCCAGAAAATATTATCATCGCAAGAAAGCATTTTGTTCTCTCCCTGACATGAGGATTAATATTCATGCCCGCCCTATTTCCATTAACAAAAAATTCACAGCATGGACATACTGTCAAAGGCACCACAGACTCATCGATTGCATCTAAGTTGAAATGCACAAAAATGACAGCATGGTTTTGTTGTGAAGGAGGGAAAAGGCTTTAAATCAGGGAGGAGAAGAAAAATAAAGGCACAAAAAATTAAATAACCCTTCCATCCTGTTTCGTCTTTTCACAGCATCTAAAATTAAGGGTATTGTTGCAAGTAAAAATGGCAATTTGTCTTTCAAGTTCTCCTTTCATCCACATGGCAGAGGTATTTGAAATTGTAGACCAAGTACCACTAAGATTCAATGCCATTGTTTCAAGATTATTATTATTATTATTAATAATAATAATAATAATAATAATAATAATAATAATAATTTTACCATTATACAAGTTCCTAAAAATGACTTTGCTATTGTCTATCTTTTTCAGTTGACATCTTTTGTTCCAGACACATCCAATTCATTTCCACACATTGCAGTATCCTTAAGGCCTTAGCTAGACCAGGCTATATCCCGGGGTGAACCAGGATCGTCCCTGTGCATCCATATGATGCACAGGGGATCAGGGAGAGATTATTCCTTCCTTGCCCTGGGATAGAGCCCTCTCCTTTGGGCCCAGCTTTTCCGTGGTCCCAGGCTGAGCCTGAGACTGTGGAACGTGTGGCCTGTTTCCGCAGTTTGACCCAATTCCGTGCGATTACTCATGGGGAGCCACGCATGGGGTGCAGCGCTCCTCAGGAGCACTGCGCCCATTTGGGTTAGGGTGGGGGGAGCAGGGAAACTAAATTAAATTTTTAAAAACACTATCCTTCAGCGCACGAGCGTTCGTGCGCTGCCGTCGCTTTAAAAATTAAAAATGGCGGGCATGACGCCTCTCTTCCTGAGGTCATCGCACTTTACATGTAAACAGGGGCGAGATCTCACATTAATCCCAACGTGAGATCTCCCCTCCTCTGTCCCAGAACAAAAGGTAGGTCTAGCTAAGACCTAAGTGTATTTCCATGATCTCCAAAAGAATCAAATTGATGGTCGATAAGGAGATATAACCCCATGTCCATCCTCTTCGTACCCCCTCCAGCTGCTCTTATGAAATGATCAGATGGAAAGAGATGTACTGATTTTTCCACCCTATGGGAAAATGTATTTACGTCTAATCAGGTTGAGCGCACCATTGTAAAGCTGATTGTTTTACATTCAGATGAAAATAATTTCCATCTCCATGGAACTGGGCTATATTTCATCTGGGAACCTTAAAAAAAAAGAGTAAATTTGCAGGTTTCACCGACAATCTCCTGAAATTATAACATGTCTTTTTGAAATGTCTCACTGCACCTACAAGAACTGCTGTTGTACAGATAGGACGTCCGTTAATAAGTTATTGTGGACTTCCTTGACATGCTAATTACACTGTGCTCAACCTATATTAGAATAGGGGTAAGGAGGTCTCCCTAAATTATTTATTTATTTATTTATTTATTTATTTTGTATCCCACCTTTTTCCTGGGCCTCAAGGTGGCTTTACAAAATTAAAACATACAATTAAAATGTATGTTTGTTTCTAACAAAAATAGCAGTTAATTTAGTAAAACACGTTCTGTGTCTTTGCTACCTTTTGCATATTTGTAGGTGTTGATCCTTTTAATCCGAAACAGAGAAGTTAGGCCATGTTATCTTCATTGCTACAAATTGCTTCCCTGTCCAACCCAAGCAATCTCTACTTGCAGTCGAATTGGAGAGATCTCGGTGGCATCAAAATGCCTGACACCCTAGGTGCTAGGAGAGGTTGTTTAACCAGTGGAGGCTGGTGGCTCTGAAGTCAGTGGGGCGGTGGATCTGCTCCGGGTTCCAGTCAGAACTCTAAAGGAGCTCTGACTGCGAAGCACCTTGAATAGTGCCTTTAGAGCTCTAACTAGCTCTGACTGGAAACTGGAGTGGATTCACCTAGATAACGACAATGACTTACTTATTCAGTTTAGGAGTCGCCCTATAGCTGAAGCTTTTAGGACAATATGGAAAATCATAGGTGTGCGCAGCACATAGGTGGTTCGGCCAGGGATTATTTTTTTTAAGGTAAACATTGATTGAATATACAGTAATAAAGGACTTTTTTTTCATTCATCAAACAAACGAAATAAACGAAAACTGAAATAAACTGTATTTTTTTAATTAACAAATAATCTTTATTGCACTGTTGTAATTATTTGATTAGGACTGAAGTAGAGGAGCACTAATTTTACTGTACTTATTGTCTTTAAATATGGTTAAATATCCCATAGTTACCTTGCTATTCTATTTCTACAATTCTTTTTCTCCTGTCTTTTTTTTTTTTCATCCTCTCGTTTTCAGGCTGCATCCTATGCACATTTACCTCAGAGTAAGTTTGATTGATCTCAGTGGGGCTTACTTCTGATGCGAAGGATTGTGCTGCAGCTCTGTTTTAAAGTGACACAAGATACACACATACCATGTTTAACAAAAGAATGGCTTGAAAAAAGGGGGTTGGACACCCTAAAATAAGCAAGGGCAGATAGGAATTGTTTTAGCAAGCATTCTGAAAAAGGTGCTGCTGAATGAACCCTCCTTAGCCATGAGGTCCTGGGGGGCATTGCAGTTCTCCCCCCTTCCCCCTTTCTTTTCTCTTGCTGGAGTCCAGACTGGGGTGGGCAGTGGGGCAGCGATGAGGAGAGAATGCACATAAACATACAGCTTCCCTCTCTCTCTCTCTTTCTCCCAAACATTACAGTACCTGCAGGGCTGATGATGAGAGGAGGGCAGGAGCTCCGAAGAGGGGAGGGCAATCTTACAAATTACAGAAACAGTCCCCTCCTGGGCTCCACCACGTGCTGATTCCTGGCCCCAGCGTGGCTGCTGCTCCCACCTTGTTCAACTGTTGCGAGAGGTCAGGCAGAGCAGCTGGGAGCAGGGAGCGGCTGAGTGAGTGAGTGAGTGAGTGAAAGAGTGAGGGAGCTGGGGGGGGGGCAGCGGCTGCACCGGTGAAAAAGGCCTTCCGGAGGAGGAGCGGGGTGGGGAGCAGCTGAATTTGTCGCTCTTTCCTACAGCTAGCACCAGCCCTGCTACTGCAACATGGTGGCGGCGGCAGATTAGGGTGTTCAACTGAACCCTTTGAACCTGTTGTCCCCACGCCAATGTGGAAAATAAAAGCAGAACCTATGCAACAATAATAAAATTCATTAAAAAGGGATTACTTTAAAAGCAGCAACAAACAATCAGTATTCAAAAGATATAACTAACTGAACAGCTAAAAACAGAGAAGATTGTTTTAAAAAGCAGCAGTACACATTTTAAAAATAGAGCAAGCTGCAGTTTAAAAGGCCTGGGAGGATTTTTTTTAAAAAAGGTCTATGCACAGACCTCTCTAGAAGGGGCCTCCCACAATTTGGGGGCCACTGCAAAGAGGGCTCACTCATGATGCCTGTGGGAAGCGCATAAGGAGGACCTAAGTACAATAGCACCCTTCTGCCATGGGACTGCATGGGAGCCACACCTATGCTGCTACCAATGCACCATTTGGACTTGCTCTTCATATGAGAAGGGCCTTTGCAGATATACCGGCATAGGCCCTTAGAGACCTTCTGCACGAGATGGAACCTTGGCCCTGTGGAAGACAGTCAGCTGGATAGAGAGAGCATGCAGAGGCGGTGCCGCTGTGAAGTTTTGCATGGGGTTTTCTCCGATGTGCTTATCTAGCATCTGCCTGCTTACAGTAGAGAACGGCGAAATGCATTCCTGTGCACAAGAGCTGCTGCACAGAGTGTCAGACTGGCTGTTCTGGAAGCCTGTCGGATAAAACGATTTACTTTTTTTATTCCTTATCAGCACTTATTTATTTATTATTACCTTTATATACCATCTTTTTTCCTCCATGGTGGTGTACATAATCCTTCTCCTCTCCATTTTATTTTCACAACAACCCCGTGAGGTAGGTTGGGCTGACAGTCTGTGACTGGCCCAAACTCACCCAGTGAGCTTCCATGGCTGAGTGGGGAACCTGGAGCTGCTGTTTCAGGCGCACCAAACTTATCTTTTTATTGCCTACACTAACTGTCAGATATGCGCACTGAACTTTTGTCATAGCAGGATACATTTGCAGTTATTATGGTTGTTGTTGTTGTTGTTGTTGTTGTTGTTGTTACTCTTTTCTCACTCATGGTGGTTTTTCTAGACAGACATGAAAGGCTTTACGAAGTCATGCTGTCTTTTGCTGATTCAGGAATTTCTTGACTATTGAACATGTTTTAAGTATGGCTGCTTTCTGGATGTTGGTGTGGATGTATTTTTGTAGGTCCAGATATTATTATTATTATTATTATTATTATTATTATTATTATTATTATTATTTTCTTCAAGATTTTATTATCCACAAATTAATTGCCTTATATAAATTTAAAACGGTGTTGTGTACCTGGAAACAGAGAATTCTGAGTTCAAAATTATGTTTCCCAATTGTTTGTACACAAATCTACTTTGTGACATTTCTGTGTTCTTACATAAGTTGTCGGTGTTGCTATAACCTCATAGTCCCACATTTTAACAGTTTGGGGCTGTTTGTAATATTTCTCATATAACAGCTGCGCAGCTGTTACCATATAGCTTGCCAGTTCTGCATATTTGCATTTTATTGCATTGTTACCATAATAACCATAAAAATGAGTCTAAGCTTGTAGCATATCCTGGGATTCTTTTCATAGGTATCCTTATTTTGTTCCTTTTTTCTTTTTCTTTTTTTTGTCTTGTTTTGTTTTGACAAGGTTGGTAGATTAACCGCACATGGTAAAAGTCACAAGTCTTCTGACATTTCCATCAATTTAGATTGTATTGCTTATTTATTTTGTGTATCATCAGTGGAGTAACATGCCGTGGTCATTATTATATAACAATTTTTCTGTGATGTTCATACTGAAAGAAAAAAAGTTTCCATCCTCCTAAATATAGTCCCAAGTTTGCATGTGTATATTATTCCCTGTGTCTTGACCCCCTTTTATCCTAAACTCCTTTACTTGTTCTATTCTGCACTACTATTTCAATGATCAATCAGATATGCTGGAATCAATGTGTTTATCACTTTTCATGATAATTTCCTCAAATTCTGTACACTGGCTTAATCATACTGTAGAGAATAAAGTCTCTGATTTGAAAACATTGGGACCAGAAGGGTTTATCCATCCTCCTCCTCCTCCTCCTCATGTTGTTGTTGTTGTTAATATAATAGCAGCAGTAATAGTAATATTAATAATTATAAGGGGTTGGATTCTTCTCCTGTGAGAGGAACAGCTCAGCTTATGAAAGGGCCCCCTGCCTGATTTTTGGGAATCCCCCCCCCACAACCATATACACCTCAGCTCACCCTATTCAGAAAGTTTCTTGGTTCTCCATGTAACCTTTTCAGGGGACTGGAGGGGCTGCTATCGGAAGGAGTGAGCAGAGAACTACACTTCCACAAGTGCAGTACGTCTAACCAAGCTGGATCCAAACCAGGGTCATTGGCCTTTATGCAAAACCTTCAGCTGTCTACCCTCAGGAACTTACAGTTATGGGGAACCTGGATTCTGCAAGTCTATTGATTTTTATATATACTTACATATCCCACAAGCATCCCTGTATTAAGTCCTGCTGCAACTCCCAGCAGAATCCTATATGCATCTACTCAAAAATGAATCCTGTTGAGTTAGTAGATATAGGATTGCAGCCTGAGAGTTAAGCTCCCCTCTACCAACATGCCTTACTGCAAAACACGTTATTGGTAAAGGGAGAGGTACATATTTCTCCAGGCACCCATGCTAGGGATGTGCGAGAATTCTGTTTCAGTTCGTTGTTGTTTTTTATCAGAATTAGGATTTGCACATTCCTTCATATTCAGGTTGAAAAGAATTTGAGATTTCAACATTATTATTATTATTATTATTATTATTATTTATTTATATAGCACCATCAATGTACATGGTGCTGTACAGAGTAAAACACTAAATAGCAAGACTCTGCCGCATAGGCTTACAATCTAATAAAATCATAGTAAAACAATAAGGAGGGGAAGAGAAGGCAAACAGGCACAGGGTAGGGATGCAAGAAGAAGCAAACTGATGGATCTGTCCATTAGTACCTCATGCTGAGTCCGTGCAGCTAACAAAAACACACACATGCACCCTCTGTTGATTGTAAGCTAAGCTGATTTGAGATGGAAATTTCCAAGGGATAAAGAATGGAATGTATTAACTTTAGAGGGCATTTATTTTTCTAATAACTATAAATCCATGAGACCAGATTCTTGTTAAGAAGGGCTACTGATAATGCAGTCTATTAATAATGCACGGCTTTTATTTTGTATAGCCTTAATTATGTAATTAGCCATACGTATAATTTTATTTCTGGGTTTGCTGCATTTCAGTTAAAAAGGATGGGAGGGGAGAGAAGAGAAAGGAAGAACTGCTAAAATCGTTCAGCAGTCGCTGAACCTTTAAATCACCCTCAGTGTGCATAATGCGGCAACAGCACTAATGCTGTTGGGATTTATTGCTTTGTCTTGAATACAAAATGACCATTACTCTACTTTTCTAGATGTTTGACAAAAATAAATTGTCCATTAGCCTACTGCTGGTTATAGTTAGACATTTTGGAGGATGATTATTATGCACTCAATCCTCAGGGGGCAAGGTAAATTATTTGAGTATTTGAATTCAGTTCAATGCAATATTCACACTGTGGGTTGGGTAGCTGGCCATAGTCCAATTGATAGCAATAGGCCTGTCTATTACAGCATAATTTGCACACAACTTTGTACAGTAAAACCTCAGTTCTCCAGTTGGTGGTGCGGCATTCAGTTTATTTCTGTAGCTTGAAGCCTGGATAACTGACAGTCTGTAGGGTCGTAAGCATTTATTCTGCATAGGAGTGACAAGAGTTGAATTCTTGCAGAAGGGACAGTACTGAATATATAGAACTGCACTTTCCTTGTGGCTAAGGCAGTGCTAGAAGAGGGATCCCCAACCTTTTTGGGAGAATGAGAACATATGGAATTTTAAGAGGCTCTTATGGGCACTCTCACAAAATGGCTACATTGGGAGGGGCCTGAACATTCATAAAATGGTTGCCATGGTTGGCATGGCCAATCACAAAATACTCATTTCCTATAAGGCAAACTGGTGAATCTAAAAGAAAAGTAACTTATTCAAGAGCAAATACAAGGCAGAGGTGGGGGTTGAACCCTAACACCTCTCTTTTGAATCCAGAGTTTCCTATACAAACTGATGAAGCTCAGAGAAAAATTACATGGCCAAGAACGCTGCATCGGGCCTGGAAGCATTCTGGGAAATAAAGATGGCACCTCACTTTGCAGCCTCCTAGCTGAATTTTTCTCCCCATCGCTAAAATAAAAATCTGAATCCTGGCAGGCGTCAAGAGGGCAATTAGTGATGGAGCAAAAATCTGCCTGAGCAGACGCCCCCACATTCGGCCCTCCCAGGCCCTGACAGAAGGATTTTTTGCAGGACAAAGGAGGCACAGGTCTGGGAGGAACTCACTTCCACCCTGACCTGTACACACCCTCTGTTGTTTTCCTCTGCTGTGGCTGCCATTAACGCAGTGAGGGGAAATTGTGTTTCTCTCCCCTCCCCCCTCCCCCAATGGGGGGCTGGCAGGTACCCCGTGACTTCTTTAGTCATTTGGGACAATGGTCTGCCAAAAGGAAACAAGATTTATGTGCAGAAAGGGACAGAAACACCTTTATAGGATCGTGCTTTCCTTGTAGCTTAAACGGTGTTGGAGGGGGAATAGTCTCCCAAAGGCAAACAAGTTCTTATGTGGAACTGGTACCAAGGGCAACATAGGCAGTGTAGACTGCAGCAAGGGGTCTTCTTAGTTCAGTAGTACCTAAGTTCAATGTCAGTATTGTTCTGGGGGTGGGGATCTCTGATAGAAGGTCTGAGGAAAATCTTTTGCTGTCCAAGAAGCTCAGGTCAATGTCTATACCCTTAAGAGCTGTGGGACAAAATTTCATATTTATAACAAGCCTGTGAGGAAGGTTAGGCTAAGAGAGTGGCTAAGATCACTTACTGGGCTCTACATCCAACTGTCTTTCCTATTCCTTTGACCCTTGTGTTCTTCTCCCCAATACATGGCTCCATCGTTAATCCTGGACTTTTGATATCCCTTCCTCAGAAATCATAGAATTGTGGGGTTGGAGAGGACCACAAGGATCATCTAGTCTGACCCTCCTCAATGTGGATATTGCCTGTATTTATGCTTTTAAATTTTGTATATTTGTTTTTAATGTTCACTGTTTTAATATTTGTAAACCGCCCAGACAGCTTCAGCTATGGGGTGGTATATAAATGTAATAAATAAATAAGTAAGATTATCCACTGATCTTTATGGCCACGTGGGAAATTGAACCTGGCTCTCACCACTCCTTGTGCTGCAATATGATCACAGCACCACACTGCTCTGCATGTGCAGATCTGACCTCTTCCTTGCAATGAATGGGATGCATCCATTTATCTACAGGAGAATATGCAGAATCTAAATCTGGGGCCAATTTAGTACAACACATGCTTTTGGGCAAACTGCCTACTTAGAGCAATCCTATACAAGCCTACTCAGAAATAAATCCTATTGACTTCAGTGGACATACTGGGTATATGATTGCAGCCTTAGTCAGATAGATAATGTGGAGTTAAAAGGTGGCATGTGTCACAAAATGGACTGCAAAAACAAGTTAATCAAGGGGAGAACTAAAAGTAACAGCACCTATACCTATAAAATCTTCTAATATGTAACGTTTGGGGTGGGGGAATCAAACAATTTCCTTTTCAGAAATGATTTATTTTATTAATAGCTGTTGCAAATTTACAGTGAAAATCACTTACACGTACTGAGATAGGATGCAATTTCACAAACTCCTACATGGGTAAAATAATAGCTGGCACAGTTGCAGGGATAATTAGCACATGGATTTCGGGGGGAAAGGCACAGCAGAGTGTGAAAGTAAGGAACTGTTCCCTACTTAAGAACAACAACCCAAAAAAGGCAAATGCAAAGGATTTTGTAAAAGCCCGTACAAATGCCTTCAATACGAGATTATGGGTGGTGACTTCAAAGAAAGTAGAGGAAAGAAACCCCAATTTTCAATCTTCCCTGAGATTGCAGTTTTTAAATAGATTTTTTCTGTCTAATAGGAATGCATGCATGATGAAGATCAACTCTGAAGCTTCACAGTTTGCAAAGGGACACTGAAAAATACAGCCATCAGTTTAAAACAAAACCAAACCTTCAGCAGCTTATCAATTGCCTTTAAAGAATGTCATTGTCATGCACATCCTTAGTCTCTTTCCATTGTCACCTTTTTATTGAACAAACATTCCAGTTATCTCCATTACCAACAATAAAAATCATGACCAATTGATATTCTTTAAGCTCCAATAAGGGTTTGCACACACACCCTTATAAAGTCTGAGCATGACAAACCAAGTTTTGTCCTGTTTAGTTTCATTCTTTACATTTACTCCCAATTCACTTAGGAAGTATTCTATGTGCTTTAAGACTGCCTTCCCCAACTTGGAACCCACTTGAAGTGTTGGACTACAACCCCCATCATCCTCAGCCATGGCAGGGTTGTGTGTGATAAGAGTTGTATTTCAACACAACTGGAGGACACCAGGTTGGGGAAGGCTGCCTTAAGAACTTCTTCATCTTCTACGTTGCAATGGATTGACGACCTTACAATGCTTTCCATATTTGGAGAGGTGGTGTGTAGACGCCACTATTAAATGGATACTGACTGGGATACCTGGTCTGCTTTAGAAGTCTATGTGTAGTTACTAGAAAGTTGGGTTTATATGCATTGTATATGTTTCAATTATAAATAAATACAGATCTATATATAAATACATTTTCTCCTCTCTTTTTTCTCTTCTTTCTTATATTTTTTTTGGGTTGAAATTAGACAATAAAAATGAATTAAAATAACTTCTTAAGATCTTCACAGCAAAAAGTATTGATAGCTACAATGCTATTTTTATATGTTCTTGGGGAAAACAAGTTTGGAATTATTTCTCTAACTTCAAATTAATCAAACACGATGTATCAAAGAAAAAAAAATCACCAAGCACCAAATTTCCTGCCTCGTATTCATAACAGTTAAGGCCTTGTCCCACAACAGCAGAACAAAGTCCATCGGAAATTGAACTTGGGCCCAAGTCTTCACAGCATGTGCACTACGTGGTACAGTCCTGCTCTAAAAATGTGAGAAAGAGGCAGGACAGATTTAGTGCCCCAGGAATGCCAATAATATTCAAGTGGTAGAGAAAGATGTGCCTGTATAGCTGTGTGTGTTGAACCCAGTGTTGTGCTTCAAGATCTCTTAATGGGCCTCTTCATACAACACACTAAGCCATAGTTTGGCATTTTGCAGCAAATGCTTAGTAAGTGTGTTTAAATTGTGGTGAAGAATGGTTAACACAAGTCACTAAGGCATAATGTTTAGCTCAAAATGCTTAACCACTATGGCTTAGTGTATCATCCGAACAGTGTCAATGAGAGCCAACAGCCCAGGTTTGGCTCATGGGCTTACCTTTCCCAGCAGAACAGCCTATTATAAGCATGGCACCCAATCCACAAGGGTGAGCTATATACAGACTGCTCTTGCTAGGTCATGGTAATTGTGATTTCTACATTTTTTAAAAAAGTCTGATCATATACAAAAATTATTGTAGGTATTTTTTAACGATAGAAGCAGCAGAAACAACAACAAAACAATTTAAGAGAGCGATCCTACGCAGTCCTAAAACTCCCAGTCATGCTGGCTGGGGCATGCTGGGAATTGTACAACTTTTTTTCTAACCATGCAAAGGTTTGCACCCTAAAGATTCCAGTTACTTAAAATTGTGTATCTCATGCGTTTTGGGTTTTTTTTGGTTTTAAAATACCGGACGGTTTCCCTGTAAAGAAAAGAATAGAAATTGAATCACAATCAGGAATAACTTGTTCACTTCATACAATTATGGTGGCAGCAAGACCAGCTGTACAAAGAATGCAAAGCCCCAGCCTATGAAATCCCACCCAACCCCTCCCTGTGTGCAACTGGACTGGTGGAAGTGGACTTCCATGACCCCTCCTTTCTGTGGCAGCCCCTCCAACCCATTGCAAGTGCTACACAGGAGCTTTGAGGTTCCTGCTGACTCAAGTGAGCTGTGAGTAGAGGCACCTTCTATGTTGTGCATAGATGGCAGATCCTTGATCTAATAATCTAGTTTAGATCTGGATTATTGATCCAGAGAATCTGGATCAGTTTGTCATTTGATCAATTTTTAAAAAAAGTTTTGCATCCAAAAATACCTTAAATTGGCACTTTAATCTCCCAATAATCTTGTATGATTGGTTAAGCTCAGCAGGAATTTAAACTTGGTACCTCACATTCACACCATGTACAGCAAGATGGAGACCAATGTTTTTCTTGAATATGTAACTTCAACACTGTCCTAGAATCTTCCTGATTTTACCTATCATACATGTTTCCTTCCAATGTGAGCCTCTATGCTTCACACTCTGCTCTTTTTCATAAATCACTTCCCCGGTCCCAAACAAATAGCCTACTCCAAGATCTTTATAATAAGAGTATGTTGTAAGGAAATAAAATCTAAAATGTCAAATTTTGCATAGCCTACTAAGTTAGGAATGGATCCAACCCAATTATAATAAATACATGATATCAATTGGATGCCTTTCCATGACACTGCCTAATGTGAGGGCCGGCACTGAATGAAAACTATCTTTACATATTCTGTGAGACCAAGGGCTTGTACAGATGACACGCTAACCAAATATGCAATCCATGGTGGGGTAGCATGTCACGTGGTGGTAGAATTTCCTCCACGCAGTGGGCAGAGTACCCGCACCCACTGCCATCTTCTGCAAGTTGGGTAGCAGGTTTCCACAGTGAATCCCATGTTGTCCTGTTCAGATGATATGCTAACCCACCACGGATCGCTCAAATACACAATGGGTTAACGTGTCATGTGGTAGGTGTTAAGTATATGAAAAGAAATACTTGCTTAGTCATTAAAATTGTGTGTGTATGGCTATCTCAGGGTTAAACAGAGAAAGTCTATCTGTGGGCAATTACCTTGAGATAGAGGCTGTTCTGGGAACCTTGCCAAGATTCTAAGTTAGCCTCATCACAGCTGTATGTAATGTAGATAAGAATTGTGTAGATCTGTATATAGTTTCTCACTTGTGTAAAATGGAACAGATCACTGCTCTCTGATCACTGCTCTCTGTGTATGCCTTAGTGTGCTGATCTGAACTGATCTGAATTGAACTGCACAGAAGCCTGAAGGAAATAAACCAGCTCTGCTGTGTAAGACCTGCGTGATGTGTGTTTGTTTCTGAGCACAAACAGAGTTCCAGAGAGAGAAAAGTTCTGGCACAATAACCCAACAAAGGTTATGGGCCCAGTCTAGCCTAGACCAGCCTACGCCAGCCTAATCCAGGCAGAAGAACCAGAACTTGGTGGGAACGGTGCAGTATCAGAACCAGGAGTCTGCTAAAACAGAAAACTGTTGATGGAGGAAGACATCAAGCTAAAGCCAGTGCTGCAAAGTGAGGAAAAATCTCAGTCAGCTGACTCTGAGGAGGACTCTGAGCAGGAGGACGGTGAGATACCAATTCTTAAAGCAGAGGAAATGGCAGGAGCTAATATGTCTGGTTTGCATCAATTGTTGGAAAAGCTGAATGACTCTAACTATGCATTATGGTCTTACAAAATGCAAATGTATCTGATTCAGGCTGAACTGTGGTATGTAGTCACAGAGGATCCACCAGATAGAGCAGATCCACAGAATGCTAAATGGTTTAAGGACGATGCAAAAGCAATGGCAGTTATTGCATTAGCTGTGGAAGACTCTCAAATTTCCTTCATTCAGTTTTTGAATACATCAAAAGAGTGCTGGAATGCGCTACAAGCTGTATATCAAAGAGAAACAGCGGGCAGTAAAATAATTCTAACCCGGAAGCTGTATGGAATGAAGCTGAAACCAGGGGAGTCTATGTCAAACCATTTGAAAAGCATGAGAGAAATCTTCAATCAACTCAGGGCACGAGGGATGGAGTTTACAACTATACACCAAGTCTATGTGATTTTGTCAAGTCTTGATTCATCGTACGACGCGGTTGTCACCATGATGGAAAGTCAAGAGGAGAAAAATTTAACCCTTGAGTATGTAGCTGGAAAACTACTGGAAACCTATGAAAGAAGACAAGCTTCAAAACAACAGAGCCTTAAACATCCTGTGGCTGAATTTCAACAAAGCCATAAATCTTCTGATGTGGTGGCTGCATTAAAGGCAAGGAAATGCTTTAATTGTGGTTCCACAGAACATTTACGGCGGGATTGCAACAACAACAAGAAGAAAAAGCAGTCGACAGCAAAGTGGAGAGAAGAAAACAACATGAATGAAGCTGAATCAACAAAAAAGTGTCTTCTAGCAAGAGTCAAAGAGACAATGAATCCTTGGTTTTTGGACTCTGGGGCTTCAATAGGTATGGCAAAAGACAAACTTTCATTTGTAACCTTGGAAACTTCTACTTCAGAGCAAAAGTGTGTTACCCTTGCAAATGGAACAAAAATCCAGATTTGTGGTGTGGGTAATGTATATTTTGATTGTCTGGGAGTTGAACTACAAAGTGTTTTATATGTACCAGAATTAGAAACAAACCTTCTAAGTGTGTTTCAGTTAACAGAAATGGGGTATGAGGTTTGTTTTACTGAAGAAAATTGTACTATAAAACAGGGAAACAAGGTGTGTGTGCAGGGAATAATGAAAGAATCTTTGTATGTGATTAATACTTGTACAGAAAATGAAGTTGTAGCCAGCAAAGTCACAACAAAAACAATAGCCAATTGCAAACCACACCAAGAGTGTATCCATTTAACTCATAAAAGGTTTGGTCACGCTAACTATAAAACAATTTCTAAGATTCCAGAATTGTGTGAAGGGGTGAAAATCAAACCATGTTCTAACTATGTAGAATGTAATGTATGCAGTGAAACCAAGTGTCATAAGTCAAACATTCCAAAACATAGTGAGAGAACAACAAAAAGAATTTTTGAATTAATTCATGCAGATCTTGCAGGTCCTTTTGAGACAAGTCAAGGAGGAAACAGATTTTTCTTGTCTATTGTTGATGATTACAGTAGATTTGGATTTGTGTATGTGTTAAAACAGAAGAGTGAAACTTTTGGAAAGTTTAAAGCCTTTGTTAAGTGGAGTAAAAATAGATTTAAAGAACCTATAGCTAATCTAAGAACGGACCGGGGAGGTGAATTTCTTAGCAACCAATTTAAAAAATTCCTCAGTGATGAGGGTATACAACATGACCTTACTGCTCCATATTCACCATTTCAAAATGGAGTTGCAGAAAGGAAAAACAGAACCTTGCAGAACATGTTAAGAGCTCTATTGAAAGAGTCAGGATTGTCTAATCTGTTCTGGGCAGAAGCTTTGTCCACCTCAAATTATTTGTTAAACAGGCTTTACCACTCTGTACATGAAAAAACTCCATATGAAATGTTTTACAAAAGAAAACCTAGAGTGTCACATATAAGGGTTTTTGGAAGTAAATGTTTTGTTCATATTCAGAAAGAAAACAGACCAGGAAAACTAGCTCAAAGAGGTTTGGAATGTAAACTGTTGGGATATGATACACAAACAAAAGGCTATCGTTTGTGGTCTCCATATCACAAAAGTGTAATTGTGAGCAGAGATGTAGTTTTTCATGAACAAATGCAGGAAACAAAACAGTATGTAAGTTTGCCTGTAGAACAGAAAGCTGTAGAAACAGAAGAAATTCCTGAACAATCTCAGCAAGAGAGAGAGGGGGAAGAAACTGTAGAGGAGGAAACTATGCCTGTAACTATGCCAAGACGATCAGAAAGGGAACGCAAAGCTCCAATTCGTTACTCAGATGAATACCAAAGCAAACAGGTTTCTCATAGAGCTTTACTAGTAGCCTATGAACCTACTTCATTTGAGGAAATTCAGGAAATGGAACCTACAGAAGCTCAGGGCTGGCATGAAGCAATGTCAGAGGAAATCAGAGCAATGGAAAAAAATGAAACGTGGGAGCTAGTACCTTTACCTGAAGGTCGTAAAGCCATTACCTGTAAATGGGTATTCAAAGTAAAACAAAATGAGAAAGGACAGGTGGAACGTTACAGAGCAAGATTGGTAGCAAGAGGATTTGCTCAAAAATATCTAATAGATTTTGAAGAAGTTTATGCACCTACAACAAAATACTCAAGTGTAAAACTTTTGTTAAAAATTGCAGCAGAAAAACAATTGAATGTATTTCATTTTGACATCAAAACAGCTTTCTTATATGGAGATTTAACTGAGGAAATTTACATGACTCAACCAAAAGGTTTTGTTAAAAATCCAAGGTTAGTTTGTAAATTGAAAAAATCCATATATGGTTTGAGGCAAGCAGCAAGGTGTTGAATGTATTGATCAAAATGGGTTTTAAACAAAGCAAAGCTGATCATTGTTTGTACACAAAACAGGATGGTTCAAATGTAGTGTATTTGCTGATTTATGTAGATGATTTGTTACTGGTTTTTAATGAAGAAGAACAGAAAAACACATTTGTAAACCAGCTGCAAAGACATTTTGAGTTAAAAGACCTTGGTTCAGTGAAAAGTTATTTGGGAATGCAAATTTCAAAAGATTCTAACACAGGGTCATTTCTGATTGAACAAAGTGGCAAAATTAAAAAATTGCTGGAAGAACACAGCATGGAGAATTGTAAAATTGTTGCCACTCCTATGGACACTGATTTTCAAAATCAGACAGACAGTACTGAAATGGAAGACATACAGAAATATCAGAGTGTGATTGGAAGTTTACTTTATCTAGCAAACCTAAGTAGACCAGATATTACATTTGCTGTAAATCTTTTAAGCAGAAAAATGACAAAACCTTCTGTAACTGATTGGACAGCTGTAAAACGTGTATTGAGATATCTAAAAGGTACAATCAATCACAAATTGGAAATATCTACACACAAAGATGGAAATTTCTGTGTTTATGCAGATGCTGACTGGGCTAACACAATTGATAGAAAGTCTACCAGTGGAGCAGCATTCTTTTACAATCAATCTTTGATTGATTGGTATACAAGAAAACAAAATTGTGTAGCAACCTCTAGTGCAGAAGCAGAATATATCAGCTTATCTCTGGCTTGTAATGAGATTGAGTGGTATAAACAATTATTTGCTGATCTAAGGTTGGAAATTGAGACACCAGTAACCATATTTGAGGATAATCAGGCATGTATTAGTATGGCTACATCTGAAAAGTGTAAACCAAGAACTAAACATGTAGATGTTCGTTATTCTCATGTGAAAGATATAATTTAGAAGGGCTGGATTAAGCTTGAATATTGTCCATCTGAAATGATGTTGGCTGATTTATTCACAAAACCAGTATCAATGGTAAAACACAAAGAGATGCTTTTAAAGCTGGGTCTCAGATTGTAACACAATTTAAACAACATGCGCAAGAGGAGGACTGTTAAGTATATGAAAAGAAATACTTGCTTAGTCATTAAAATTGTGTGTGTATGGCTATCTCAGGGTTAAACAGAGAAAGTCTATCTGTGGGCAATTACCTTGAGATAGAGGCTGTTCTGGGAACCTTGCCAAGATTCTAAGTTAGCCTCATCACAGCTGTATGTAATGTAGATAAGAATTGTGTAGATCTGTATATAGTTTCTCACTTGTGTAAAATGGAACAGATCACTGCTCTCTGATCACTGCTCTCTGTGTATGCCTTAGTGTGCTGATCTGAACTGATCTGAATTGAACTGCACAGAAGCCTGAAGGAAATAAACCAGCTCTGCTGTGTAAGACCTGCGTGATGTGTGTTTGTTTCTGAGCACAAACAGAGTTCCAGAGAGAGAAAAGTTCTGGCACAATAACCCAACAGTAGGAGCATTCCCTCCACACAGTGGGCAGAGTACACCCATCTGGACAACCATCTGTCAGGTATGCTTTAGGGTGGGGATTCCTGCATTGAGCAGGGGGTTGGACTCGATGGCCTTATACGCCCCTTCCAACTCTACTATTCTATGTTTCTATGATCTCCTGCAAAATGGTTATGAGGCTTCCACGGTAGTTCCTGTGATGTGTAAAAAAGTGGCGTCAACCACAGAGTCTACTGGCAAGAGCGACCACCACTTCCAGCAATGCTTTTGCCACCATGGACCATCTTTATGATCAGCGGCCATTTCTTGTTCCATTTCCCAAACAGAGCAGCTGCTGGCCACCTGTTCAGAGCGCAGAGGATGGCGGGATGTGCAGTTTAACCACCCAGCAGTAACTAATCTAACCATTGGGGCATAGCCGGCCTGTTTGTTACGTTTCTCCTTTCTCCGTGATTCCCCTGAACAAGCTCCAATATAGGAACTCTCTCTCTCTCTGTGTGTCTTACAAACTTACTTACTTGTATGGACCTTATTTATGAACCTCCATGAATGAGCTAACATGCTACACATATGCTGGTAACTTAACTAGCACTCAAACAAGTAGAAAGAAGATCACCTTTGCAGGCCTTCCTGCAGTATTTCTCATCAAGAAAGTTGTTGCTGTTTCCACCACATGATGTATAGTTGAATTTCTCACATTTTCCTGTGTCTGCATTGTAGTAAAAGCGAGTGACTGAAACAGAACAGACTCCTTCATCTTTGGGGCTATAGCAAAATGTGGGGCGTGCTTGAAAAAGAAAAAAAGGAGTGAATTTACACTATTACCATTCACCAGCTGTTAAAGTGTGTAACATAGCAACATTGTCTAGAGCAGTGGTTCCCAAAGTGGGCGGTATTGCCCCCTTGGGGGCGGTGGGATTGCATAGGGGGGCGTTAAGAGGCAAAGGGACGGCAGGGGGGTGCTGGCAGGGGGCGCTAACAGGCAAAGGGGCGGCAGGGGGGCGCTCAAGGTGGTCTCTCCAGAAGGGCCTAAAACCCAGGGACCGAGCAGGAAAGAGTGGCAAATTCAGCTGCTCTCCCCACACCGCTCCTGCTCAGGAAGGCCTTTCTCACTCACGCAGCCGCTCTCTCCTCCTATCTCAAGCCCACAGCAGCCCCACCAAAAGTAGGGGGTGGGGGAAGTGCCCACAGGAGGCAGCAGAGCAAGAAACAGCAGCGAATTCAGCTGCTCTGCCCACTCTTCTCCTGCCTAGGAGGGCCCAGGGCTTCTTTCCTGCTGGAGCCACTGCCACCTGCTCGCTCGCTCGCTCGCGGTCAGAGCTGCTCCCTCCTACAAGCTGCCCCGGCAGACCTCTCACGATAGTTGCTGCACAAGGCGGGAGCAGCAGCCATGTGGTGGAGAGGAAGGAGCATGTGGAGGATGGTGGGTGGCAGAGCAGCTGCCAAGAACAGCAGTCAGCCAGCAGGCTGGGTAGGGAGCAGGACTGCTTGTGCTGCTGCAAGGTACTACCAGGCTTCCTTCCCCGGTCAGAAGTTGCAGACTGGGGCCATCTCCCCTCTGAGCTGCTGCCCTCCTGTCGTAATCAGCCCGGTAGCTATTGTGAGGCTTGAGGGG
Organism: Elgaria multicarinata webbii; assembly: GCF_023053635.1. Taxonomy (NCBI): domain Eukaryota; kingdom Metazoa; phylum Chordata; class Lepidosauria; order Squamata; family Anguidae; genus Elgaria; species Elgaria multicarinata. Next base: position 41,889,588 of record NC_086171.1, on the reverse strand, counting down.
AGGGGGGTTGGAGAGAGAGGGGGGGGCTTGGAGGGAGCGGGGTTGGAGAGAGAGAGAGAGAGAGAGAGAGAGAGAGAGAGAGAGATGCTGTGTGTCTGTGTGTGTGCTCCCACCCCTCAAAAAATCTGGACTACAACAGGATTGGGAGAGAAAAAAAGGGGGGAGGGAGAGAGAATTGCAATTCCCCAGGTCCTTCCTGGCTAAAGAAGATTCAACAGCACCTTTTTCCAGAATGCTTGCTGAAACAATTCCTATCTGCCCTTGCTTATTTCAGGGTGTCCAACCCCCCTTTTTTCAAGCGTTTTTTTGGTAAACATGGTATGTGTGTATCTTGTGTCACCATAAAAATAGAGCTGCAACACAATCCTAAGTATGTCTACTCAGAAGTAAGCCCCACTGAGATCAATAGAACTTACTCTGAGGTAAATGTGCATAGGATTCAGCCTGAAAACGAAAAGAGGGTGAAGAAAAACAGGAGAAAATGAATTGTAGAAATAGAATAGCAAGGTAACTGTGGGATATTTAACCATATTTAAAGGCAATAAGTACAGTAAAATTACTGCCCCTCTACTTCAGTCCCAGCCAGATTTTCCATAGGAAAACACTGTATCAGGTGGCAGATAGTTATTTTAAAATTTTAATTAAAATACATTATCCTTTCCTATAACAAAATGGTGCTTACTTCTAAGTAAGTGTGTTCCACTGAAGAAGGAAATCCTATTTGATTCCTGTATTCATGCTAGTGTGACATGATAAGTTAAAGGCACAATGTTACGCATGTTTTGACAGAAAAAAGTCCTTCAACTCCTAGAATCCCCTCTAAATGGGAAGCACCCACCCCAGGCTTGCCGAGGGAGGGAGGGAAACAAGAGCGAATGGCTCTGTTTGCAGCCAGTATGGCAGGGCACACCAATTGGATTTTGAATAAAGTATTCAATTAATTGTTACTGTTTTGAATTTTATTGTTATTATTTTCCTTGGTGGGTCATTGAAAACCACTATTCTGAATAATGATTTTTATAGTGTAGGGTAGGGGGGCGCTGGGCATGAGTTTGTGGAACCAAGGGGGTGGTGACCTGAAAAAGTTTGGGAACCACTGGTCTAGAGTGACGGTTGTATAGAAAAGGGAATTTCAGCAGGTGTCATTTGTATGCATGCAGCACCTGGTGAAATTCCCTCTTCATCACAACATTAAAGCTGCAGGATCCATGCCCTCTTTCGTATCTGCTCACTCGAGTATAGCTCCTGTAGCTTTAACTGTTCTGAGGAAGAGGGAATTGCACCAGGTGCTACATGTAGTCTCCTCTCAAACTCAACAGCCCTTTGCGTAGTACTAAAACCATAATTACTTCCAGTGAACAGGCAGGTTTTCGTGCAGGATTTTCTTTCAAGAAACCGGTTATTGTTTCCCAAACATCCCCCGTAGACAAATTCCTGGCATCTCATTTCCGTCATGTTGAAGAAATACCTTTTTACTAGAGCTCTACACGGCCCTTTGTCAGGTTCCAATCTGCATGCTAAAGGTACTTCTAAAGGGAAGAAGAAGAACAGCAGTCAAAACCACCATCTAAATTAAATCATTGCTACCCATCCTTTTGAACTGTCATCCATAGTGATCTTCCCTGGTCATTGATGGGACGTATTTGGTATCCATGGGCAATTAATCACAAGTCCAGTGGCAGCTGGTGGCTCCGATGTCAGTGGGGAAGTGAGTCCACTTCGAGTTTCAGTCAGAACCAGTTTGAATTGGTGCCTTGGATGGCACCATTAGAGTTCTGAAAAACCTGGAGTGGATTCCCTGCCTCACTGATGATGGAGCGACTAGTTTCCACTGCTGTCACTAACTATGTGTTCATTTAATTTCTATATGCATGCAAGCAGGGACCCAAAGAAGAAAGTAAGAGCAGCTTTCTTCAGTTGTACAAACTGAGTCCAGAGGGTGAGGGCAAAAACAGAGGGGACAACATCCCCAAAAAGCTCCCACCCCCAACAAAACCTGGAGCCAATGTTGCACATAAACTTTATAAATGCAATGAAGTAAGTTTCAAATAGCACAATCCTATATGTGTCAGCTTGGAAGTGAGTCCGACCCCAGATACGTATGTACAATATTACAGCCTAAACTTATTCCTACATTTATGAAACATCTACCCAAACAAGCAGTAATATTGATTTGCGTGATGAAAACAGGGCAGTTTGTTTCAACAGTAAAAGCTTATCAGGACAAGAATCTACTTGATTCCACAATTTGGTTTGAGGATCAGAATATTTCCTTATAACAATTACTTACGCTTGATCTTGCTGCACATATTGTTGCAAGCTCTATAACTTAAGAAGTTGTTGTCATTCTCCTTGCAGCCGTGATAAATAAACCCCTTGCAAGTCTGGGTCGTTCTGTTATAGTGCCACCGGGGAATATGGTCTCCGCAATCTCCTTCAATGAGTGGCTGCAGGCAAATGTCTCTGTGGTCTACAAGAAATCGGGAGAGGGCAGAAGATGAGAGAGGGGCTTTTGGTATAAATCCCAGCATGTGGGAAAGAAATCTGTAAAATAAAGCCCACTTCAACTGCAGGAATTTTGTGGCAATGGAGTACAGGAACTTGGCCACAAAGCAATGATTATAAAGGAAAAGAGCTATCTAGATTTTCCCAAGCCAGTTCTTATACTCAGCTTCATCTAGAAATGTTTTGGAGTAAGACCAACTAATTTTAACAAATCACACCTCGCTAACTCTATTGCACTTTAGGGTATTATTCTTAACAACCCTCCACTTTTCTGGGGGGAATGAAGCATTTTATCTTTCCTTTTATTAGTGATGTTCACGGGTGAGTGCTAATCATTAGGTAGACAAAATGGTACCACCACACACAAAAGAAGTATCCCCCAAGTTGAAAAGAAAAACCTATGGGGGGGGGGATTTCAGGGGACAAAAACACACCAAACTAAGCAAACCCCTCAAAATAGCTCCAAATGATCTGCTCAGTGCCTGTGGAATGCTGAGTGTCGGGGGCAAGGTGAAAATGGAATAGACTATCCTGACCCAGGCATGGCTGGCTGGCACCCTGAACAAGGGCACTGCACACTGCAACATTTTGTTGCAGGTCCTACTTGTACTCTTGAATCCTTTGATTTCTGGACTTATTACTGCTATTTCCATGCCTTGCCTTCAACTACCCCACAAGTTCCTTCTTTAAGGCTGCAATCATATACATCTATCTTTGTCTCGGAGTGAGTCCCATTGAACTGAGTAGACCTGTCTAGGATGCACCCTCAATCTGCCCTATTTAAGGGAAATTTACATCCAATACCGTCCTAGTGCACAAGTACTTTGGCCAGCCAAATACGGCCCAGAACAACCGAAGACATCCCTGTCATCACCTAGCCTCGAGGCGGAAAGAAAAGGAGAGCAGAAGCGTCGCCGTGGGTGGGAAGGAGGCGCAGGCAGGCAGGGCACCCCGATTACCTTCCCACGGCTGCACCCACATGTAGGCACCGCCGCGCTCCAGCAGCGTGCAGAGCGAGGCGGCCAGCAACCAGCGCCACGAGTTCCCAGAAGCCCGCCGCTCCATGGCACGTGGGTCGAGGCAGGCAATGGGGTCCGAGGAGCAGCAAGGGGCGCCCGGCAGGTGGTGCTTGCGGCTTTCCCTCGACCCACCGCGGGGCCTTTATAGGACCCATTCCCGCTCCTGCTCCGCCCCCTTCGCTCGTGGTCGCAGGCGCGCGCGTCCAAGGGCGGGTTGATCCAGACCTCTGTCTGCGAATGGCCAGGCGGTTTCGCGCGCCTCTGGGCTGCCGCCGCGTCATCTGGGCTTCCAAGGAAGATGCTCCGCAGACCCGGGGCTGCCTGGCCGAGCGGAGTAATATCCGGAGAGGTGGCGGGGCGTGGGCGGGCTTGGCCCCTTGCTTACGGTGGAGTCGAGGTTGGACGGAGGAGGAGCACGATGGAAAGAAGCCCGAGGGTGAGGGATGAAGTAAATCCCCTTCCCGCTGTCGAGTAAAGCAAAGCACAACAACTGGGGATTAGGCAAGGCGCGAACGTGTTCCCGTTTGCCTCGGGCTCAATCGCGATCAAGGGTTTCTGTCCTGCTAGACGGCAGGTGTTCAGTGGAGGTTGGCGGCTCCAATTTCAGTGGGGCTGTGAATCCGCTCTGGGTTTCAGTCGGAACGAGTCTGAACTCTAAAGGAGCTATCCAAGGTGCTGGACCCAAGCCCCAAAATGGGTTCAGCACCTTGGACTCCTCTGTTAGAGTTCTGACTGAAACCCAGGGCGGATTCATAGTTCCACTGAAATCGTAGCCGTTAGCCTTTATTGACTTAGAGGAAACCCATTGAAATGGATGGAATTTATGTCACTCCCAATAAATAAAATCCCATTGATTTCAGTGGACTCACTTTAAGTAGGACTAAATCTGCATCCAACCCTTGAACTTTACGTAAGAAGTTGCCTTATACCTGTTTAGACAATTTGTCCATCCAGCCCAGTGTTGGGTTGTATCCAATGTCAGTCTAACTTAAGTCCCATTCATTTCTATGGGTCTACTCTAGAACTAACATTGGCTACAACCTGTTGTCTCCTCTAACTGATAGCAGCTCTCTGGAATCTCGGGCTGAAGGGAGATGTGGCGATTGAACCTTGGACCTGATCCTTCCTTATTAGGCAGCAAATCTCCACAGGATTTCAGGCAAAGGTTTTCTCCATCATCTCCCACCTGAACCTTCGAAATGGAGATGAAGAGGATTGGGTTTTGGGTTTCTGACTGCAGAATCTGCTCTCCCCTCTGAGATGTGGTCGCTTTGCACAGAATTTTTACAAACCTGCTTGCATTTCATGCTCTTTAGTCCCCCATGCATATATGCCGATATTCCTTCATATGTATGTATATATGGAGAAATATATGCTAATTTAGGATAATACTTAGTTGCGTGTGATGGGTTGTAATTCACAAAAGAATAGGCCATAATACATCCTTTTATTGTTACGGTTATACCACACCCCCTGTTATTTTGGCACCGACACTCTAGCCCTCTGGAAGTTCTCGCCATGGAGAATGCAAACGTTTTAAAAACTTTTGTTCTAAATAAAATTGTCAGTAATGTTGCAAAAACCTTCAAAACCATAACAAGTCATTTCTACTAAAGGTTTATGGCTTGTGATAAAGGAACTACAGCTATGGCTAGGCAATAGTGTATAATAATGTATTTTGCTTGTTTCATTATTGCAGAGTTTTGTTTCTAATACATTTGAGTGTTAAGTCTATATTTTGTGTGCACCATTTTGTGTTTTTTAGCTTGAGAGGTGTTTCAGGGACCACAATCCATATGAATTAATTCTTTAAGCCAGAACAAGCTGAGATTCATACTTCTGTTGCTAAGTGGGTCTGTCTATACAGCCACAGTTTTCTCTCTTGGTCAGGGGAGTCACAGATACACCTGTTCAGGTAGGAGAAACAAGCTAGTCCAATGGAGCAGGAATCAGTCTCCTGTCTCACTGGTATCTACTCTTTTGGGGGGGGGGTCAGGTAGATGAGGATCTTGCCCATCACCTGATTGATCACCTGATCCTTTCAACTCACAATCCCAGGAATTGAATTTAAGCTTCTCAGCAGTTGGCACCTGTTGAACAGCAGACTGAGCAAACACATGGGTCATTTGGTCACACTCTTTTCTCCTCTGGCAAGATGAGTTGTATTTCTATTAAAACTATAGTAATGATTTCCAAACTTGCTCCTGTAAACTAGCATATGCAAATTTTATGCAGACATATATGCTCTTCTATCCCCTTTTTTGGTGACATGTAAGTGGCCACCCTAGATGTTATATAGCAGAAAGTCTCAAGAGATGCAACAGCATGTGATGGTGTGTTTTGTCCGTTGAATTTTTGTGAACCATTCAGGGAGCTTCGGCTATTGGACAGTATAGAAATGTAATAAATAAATAAATAATGCAAAAAGTGGGAAGTGATCAATGAGGAAGAGATTGGTCATCATCTTTTTCTGGTACAATTCCTGTATGTTGTATCCAATTTGGTATCCTTTATCCATTTCTGGTCATTGTTGGAGACAGGAGATTGAACTAGACAAAATGTTGGGGAAAGCCAAATAATTAGATTTTTCTGCTCTCATTGAAAATCTGGAATTAGTTAATGTTAGCTTTCCAGGAAAAAGTATAAATCAGGCATGGCCGTAGATTTGTATAAATAGAAACAATAATGACCCCCCACTCCATTTTCCCAACTTCAGCTGGTTTAATATGCCAGGCATAAAGAGTGAGAAATATGGAGAACAGTGCAATGAACTATCTACAAGCTGCAGTTTAAGTGATTTATTTCTTTAATTTATATTTCACTTCTCTGCCAAAAATGGCACTAAAAATAGCATACAGATTTAAAACAAAATCTGAAGACAAAGATAATGTTAAAACAAATGAAAACACCATGAAGAAACAGCAGTTTTTAAAAGGGGCTTTTAAATCTGCTTGGTCATTTTGGAAAGCAAGATGCTTAACTAGCTGGAACTTTAATCTCATTCAGCATAGCTGGATTGTGCTACAAAGGCAAAACACCTGACCTAGTTTGGTACTACTTTTGGAGCGAATCATTTGTTGTTTTCTGAATGGCCACTGGGTGCACAGGAGCAGGATTTGATATGTTTAAAGAAAAAATAAACAAATGCTTACATCTGTGTAAGTTTTAAAGATAAAGACATCAAAATTGGCACAGTAATAGATATTAAGGAGAGCTTTAAGCATACCAAATTTGAATCAGATTGGGTCATCCGTTGATTTTTATTATTTTTTACATTTCCCCCCTTAAACCCATTTCCTGGTATGCAAAGGATCTTAGGAGCGCTGCCGCCTGGGGTGTGATTTAGCTAGCAACAACAACGACAGTTAAACGCTGTAGGGGATAATTCGAGGGAAACAGGTACATGGGATGAAGCTACTATCCTCACGCAGCAGTCCTCTTGTTTAGGATTTCCTACCAGCCATGTCCTCCCCTCCAGGGTAGTGTAAGCTGCAAGTCCCATCAGGGCATTCCATCCTCCCCTCCACCCAATTTTCATCCGCCCCCCTCTCCAATTGATGCTCAACATTCTATGCCTACTGAGCATGGCTAACCATCATTGGTTTGGTTTGAGTGAATTGGGAGGAGGGAGGAGTTGTCTCCTTGCTTTTTTTGTTTTGTTTTAAGACTTTCTGTACTTCAAGGAAAGTAGAGAAAAGAAACCCCAATTTTTAATCTTCCCTGAGATTGCAGCTTTTAAATAGACTTTATCTGTCTAATATTCGCCAATGTAACTGCCAAATAGGAATACATGCATGATGAAGATCAACTCTGAAGCTTCATAGTTTGCAAAGGGACACTGAATAATACAGCCATCAGTTTAAAACAAAACCAAAACCAAACCTTTAGCAGCTTATCAATTGCCTTTAAAGAATGTCATTGTCATGCACATCCTTAGTCTCTTTCCATTGTCCTATTGACTTCAGTGGACATACTGGGTGTGAAGGACAGGGGTGCAAGCTTGTGCCTCTAAACCTGTTGTTGCTATGGGGTGGTAAAATCTGCACCTATGTATGATCTATGGCCTATTGTTTCAAATTGGCTGTGTCAGGCTTAGGCAGGTAAGGCGAAAGTTGGTGGCTCCCAGCCAAGGTCATCCCTGCCTTGAACCAGGCTAACTCCCACCAGCACCTGGAGATTAGCAGGGCGGTGGACAAGCTAATGGGATTCAGCTGTGGGAAAAAGAGGTGACCTGGCCCCTCTGAGAAGGGGTGGGCAAAAGTCCGGGAAGGGCACGGGTTGGTTTGTTAGGGTCATGGGACCGAGGGTCCCCAAAAGAAATAAAAAGCTCTATGAAGAAAGCCCTCCATTATCCTTGGAGGTGCGTGCATATGCCAATTGGGAAGATCAGGTTCGAGGTAACCAGGAGGGGGTTCCTCGGAGTTAGAAAGGTTTTTTATGTTTTAAACGTGCGTGGGTATCCTGGAAAAGGCCAGCCGTCGTTTCGGCTGGGTGTGGGGACGTATGATTGCTTCTTGGGGTAATGACTAGAGATTAGAGCTTTTCCTCACTCCCCCTTTTGCTCATCTCCCCTTTTCCCCTTTCTTCCCCTTCCCTTTTTAAAGAGGCTGTTTTACTGACCAAGGCCTTACGTGTGAGTATTAGTGATTGCAATAAAATTGCTTTGGTCCCTAAATGTGAGTTTGTTTGTTATTCCCTGAATCTCTGACTCATCCCCGTTGTGGACAAGGTTTGGGAGGTGGGTTGCTGGGAGTTTAGGACGTTTGGTCCAGGAGCCTACCCTGCAGGGTTGTCAGGTGGACCCTGACTTTAGTTACACTGGGTATATGATTGCAGCCTTAGTCAGATAGATAATGTGGAGTTAAAAGGTGGCATGTGTCACAAAATGGACTGCAAAAACAAGATAATCAAGGGGAGAACTAAAAGTAACAGCACCTATACCTATAAAATCTTCTAATATGTAACGTTTGGGGTGGGGGAATCAAACAATTTCCTTTTCAGAAATGATTTATTTTATTAATAGCTGTTGCAAATTTACAGTGAAAATCACTTACACGTACTGAGATAGGATGCAATTTCACAAACTCCTACATGGGTAAAATAATAGCTGGCACAGTTGCAGGGATAATTAGCACATAGATTTCTGGGAAAAGGCACAGCAGAGTGTGAAAGTAAGGAACTGTTCCCTACTTAAGAACAACAACCCAAAAAAGGCAAATGCAAAGGATTTTGTAAAAGCCCTACAAATGCCTTCAATACGAGATTATGGGTGGTGACTTCAAAGAAAGTAGAGGAAGGAAACCCCAATTTTCAATCTTCCCTGAGATTGCAGCTTTTAAATAAACTTTTTCTGTCTAATAGGAATATATGCATGATGAAGATCAACTCTGAAGCTTCACAGTTTGCAAAGGGACACTGAAAAATACAGCCATCAGTTTAAAACCAAACCAAACCTTTAGCAGCTTATCAATTGCCTTTAAAGAATGTCATTGTCATGCACATCCTTAGTCTCTTTCCATTGTCACCTTTTTATTGAACAAACATTCCAGTTATCTCCATTACCAACAATAAAAATCATGACCAATTGATATTCTTTAAACCCCAATAAGGGTTTGCACACACACCCTTATAAAGTCTGAGCATGACAAACCAAGTTTTGTCCTGTTTAGTTTCATTCTTTACATTTACTCCCAATTCACTTAGGAAGTATTCTATGTGCCTTAAGACTGCCTTCCCCAACTTGGAACCCACTTGAAGTGTTGGACTACAACCCCCATCATCCTCAGCCATGGCGGGGTTGTGTGTGATAAGAGTTGTATTTCAACACAACTGGAGGACACCAGGTTGGGGAAGGCTGCCTTAAGAACTTCTTCATCTTCTACATTGCAATGGATTGACGACCTTACAATGCTTTCCATATTTGGAGAGGTGGTGTGTAGACGCCACTATTAAATGGATACTGACTGGGATACCTGGTCTGCTTTAGAAGTCTATGTGTAGTTACTAGAAAGTTTGATTTATATGCATTGTATATGTTTCAATTATAAATAAATACAGATCTATATATAAATACATTTTCTCCTCTCTTTTTTCTCTTCTTTCTTCTATTTGTTTTGGGTTGAAATTACACAATAAAAATGAATTTAAAAAAATAACTTCTTGTGATCTTCACAGCAAAGAGTATTGATAGCTACAATGCTGAGTGTTATTTTTAAATGTTCTTGGGGAAAACAAGTTTGGTATTCTTTCTCTAACTGCAAATTAATCAAACACGATGTATCAAAGAAAAAAAAATCACCAAGCACCAAATTTCCTGCCTCGTATTCATAACAGTTAAGGCCTTGTCCCACAACAGCAGAACAAAGTCCATCGGAAATTGAACTTGGGCCCAAGTCTGCATAGCGTGTGCACTACATGGTACAGTCCTGCTCTAAAAATATGAGAAAGAGGCAGGACAGATTTAGTGCCCCAGGAATGACAATAATATTCAAGTGGTAGAGAAAGATTGAACGCAGTGTTGTGCTTCAAGATCTCTTAATGGGCCTGTTCAGACAACACACTAAGCCATAGTTAGGCCTTTTGCAGCAAATGCTTAGTAAGTGTGTTTAAATTGTGGTTAAGAATGGTTAACACAAGTCACTAAGGCATAATGTTTAGCTCAAAATGCTTAACCACTATGGCTTAGTGTATCGTCCAAACAGTGTCAATGAGAGCCAACAGCCCAGGTTTGGCTCATGGGCTTTCCCAGCAGAACAGCCTATTATAAGCATGGCACCCAATCCACAAGGGTGAGCTATATATAGACTGCTCTTGCTAGGTCATGGTAATTGTGACTTCTACATTTTTTAAAAAAGTCTGATCATATAGAAAAATTATTGTAGGTATTTTTTAACAATAGAAGCAGCAGAAATAACAACAAAACAATTTAAGAGAGCGATCCTACACTGTCCTCAATCTCCAGTCAAGCTGTCTGGGGCATGCTGGGAATTGTACAACTTTTTTTCTGTCTAACCATGCAAAGGTTTGCACCCTAAAGATTCCAGTTACTTAAAATTGTGCATCTTGGGTTTTTGGGGTTTTCTTTGGTTTTTTTGGTCTTAAAATACCGGACGGTTTCCCTGTAAAGAAAAGAATAGAAATTGAATCACAATCAGGAATAACTTGTTCACTTCATACAATTATGGTGGCAGCAAGACCAGCTGTACGAAGAATGCAAAGCCCCAGCCTATGAAATCCCATCCAACACCACCCTTTGTTCACACAAGCATGTTCATCACTTCACAACTGGGACATCAAGTGGTGAATCGTATGAGTGAATGAACTGTCAAAGATCAAGTACCACAGATAGAGCTTTTCATGTCGCCCTAAAATGCAACCCTTTTCGATTGAAGCACTTTGCACACTCAGCTGCAAGTTATCAGGCTTTGGGTTGTATTTTTACTATTTAAAACCAGCTGTTGGATCTCAAGTTGACACACACAGCAAAACAAAAAAGTGGGTTGGACCCAGATAGAGCTGTGTGCAACTGGACTGGTGGAAGCGGACTTCCATGACCCCTCATCTCTGTGGCAGCCCCTCCAACCCCTTGTAAGTGCTACACAGGAGCTTGGGGGTTCCTGCTGACTCAAGTGAGCTGTGGTGAAGGTAGGGAGGGGGATTCCCCCCCCCCAATTTGGGTGGAGGCACCTGCTATTTTATGCATAGATGGCAGATCCTTGATCTAATAATCTAGTTTAGATCTGGATTATTGATCCAGATTTTCAATTTACTTACTTGTATGGGCCTTATTTATGAACCTCCATGAATGAGCTAACATGCTACACATGTGCTGGTAACTTAACTAGCACTCAAACAAGTAGAAAGAAGCTCACCTTTGCAGGCCTTCCTGCACGATTTCTCATCGAGAAAGTTGTTGCTGTTTCCGCCACATGATGTATAGTTGAATTTCTCACATTTTCTTGTGTCTGCATTGAAGTAAAAGCGAGTGACTGAAGCAGAACAGACTCCTTCATCTTTGGGGCTATAGCAAAACGTGGGGAGTACTTGAAAAAGAAAAAAAAAAGAGTGAATTTACACTATTACCATTCACCAGCTGTTAAAGTGTGTAACACAGCAACATTGTCTAGAGTGACATTTTATTAGAAAAGGGAATTTCAGCAGGTGTTATTTGTATGCATGCAGCACCTGATGAAATTCCCTTTTCACCGCAACATTAAAGCTGCAGGATCCCTGCCCTATTTTGTATCTGCTCACTCTAGTATAGCTCCTGCAGCTTTAACTGTTGTGAGGAAGAGGGAATTGCACCAGGTGCTGCATGCAGTCTCCTCTCAAACTCAACAGCCCTTTGTATAATACTAAAACTATAATTACTTCCAGCGAACGTGCAGGTTTTCGCGCAGGATTTTCTTTCAAAAAACTGGTTTTCGTTTCCGTAACATCCCCCGTAGTAAAATGGCTGGCATCTCATTTCCGTCATGTTGAAGAAATATCTTTTTAGTAAAGCTCTACAGGGCCCTGTGTCAGCTTCCAGTCTGCATACTAAAGGTAGTACTAAAGGGAAGAAGAACAGCAGTCAAAACCACCTTCTAAGTTAAATCATTACTGCCCATCCTTTTGACCTGTCATCCATAGTGATCTTCCCTGGTCATTGATGGAATGTATTTGGTATCCATTGGCAATTAATCACTAGTCCAGAGCTGGTGGCTCCGATGTCAGTGGGGAAGTGAGTCCACTTCAAGTCTCAGTCAGAACCAGTTCGAATTCTAAGGGAGCTCTCCATCGCGCCTTGGATAGCACCATTATGGTTCTGAAAAACCTGAAGCGGATTCACTGCCTCACTGATGATGGAGCCACTAGTTTCCACTGCTGTCACTAACTATGTGTTCATTTAATTTCTCTGAGCATGAAAGCAGGGACCCAAAGAAGAAAGTAAGAGCAGCTTTCTTCAGTTGTACAAACTGAGTCCAGAGGGCGAGGGCAAAAACAGAGGGGACAACATCCCCAAAAAGCTCCCACCCCCAACAAAACCTGGAGCCAATGTTGCACATAAACTTTATAAATGCAAGGAAGTAAGTTTCAAACAGCACAATCCTATATGTGTCAGCTTGGAAGTGAGTCCGACCCCAGATACGTATGTACAATATTACAGCCTAAACTTATTCCTACATTTATGAAACATCTACCCAAACAAGCAGCAATATTAATGTGCGTGATGAAAACAGGGCAGTTTGTTTCAACAGTAAAAGCTTATCAGGACAAGAATCTACTTGATTCCACAATTTGGTTTGAGGATTGGAATATTTCCTTATAACAATTACTTACTCTTGATCTTGCTGCACATATTGTGGCAAGCTTCATGACTTAAGAAGTTATTGGCATTCCCCTTGCAGCCGTGATAAATAAACTCCTTGCAAGTCTGGGTCATTCTGTCATAGTGCCACCGGTGACTATGGTCTCCGCAATCTCCTTCAATGAGTGGCTTCAGGCAAATGTCTCTGTGGTCTACAAGAAATAGGGAGAGGGTGAAAGATGAGAGAGGGGCTTTTGGTACAAATCCCAGCATGTGAGAAAGAAATCTGTAAAATAAAGCCCACTTCAACTGCAGAAAAGAGCACCATCTCCTATCTAGATTTTCCCAAGCCAGTTCCTATACTCAATTTCTTCTAGAAATGTTTTGGAGTAAGACCAACTAATTTTAACAAATCACACCTCGCTAACTCTATTGCACTTTAGGGTATTATTCTTAACAACCCTCCACTTTTCTGGGGGGAACGAAGCATTTTATCTTTCCTTTTATTAGTGATGTTCAGTTGTTGTTTATTCGTTCAGTCGTTTCCGACTCTTCGTGACTTCATGGACCAGAAATATCTCCCAAGTTGAAAAGAAAAACCTATGGGGGGGGGGAATTTCAGGGGACAAAACCACGCCCAACTAAACAAACCCCTCAAAATAGCTCCAAATGATCTGCTCAGTGCCTGTGGAATGCTGAGTGTCGGGGGCAAGGTGAAAATGGAATAGACTATCCTGACCCAGGCATGGCTGGCTGGCACCCTGAACAAGGGCACTGCACACTGCAACATTTTGTTGCAGGTCCTACTTGTACTTTTGAATCCTTTGATTTCTGGACTTATTACTGCTATTTCCATGCCTTGCCTTCAACTACCCCACAAGTTCCTTCTTTAAGGCTGCAATCATATACATCTATCTTTGTCTCGGAGTGAGTCCCATTGAACTGAGTAGACCTGTCTAGGATGCATCCTAAATCTGCCCTATTTAAGGGAAATTTACATCCAATACCGTCCTAGTGCACAAGTACTTTGGCCAGCCAAATACGCCCCAGAACAACTGAAGATATCCTTGTCATCACCTAGCCTCGAGGCGGAAAGAAAAGGAGAGCAGAAGCGTCGCCGTGGGTGGGAAGGAGGCGCAGGCAGACAGGGCAAACGGCGGGTTTAGCAGGCGAGACCTTTCGCCGCGGTGCCCCCAGCCAAGAGCCAAAGCCACCAGAGCCGCCGCCGCCCCTCGCGCCCCGATTACCTTCCCACGGCTGCACCCACAGGTAGGCACCGCCGCGCTCCAGCAGCGTGCAGAGCGAGGCCGCCAGCAACCAGCGCCACGAGTTCCCAGAAGCCCGCCGCTCCATGGCACGTGGGTCGAGGCAGGCAATGGGGTCCGAGGAGCAGCAAGGGGCGCCCGGCAGGTGGTGCTTGCGGCTTTCCCTCGACCCACCGCGGGGCCTTTATAGGACCCATTCCCGCTCCTGCTCCGCCCTCTTCGCTCGTGGTCGCAGGCGCGCGAGTCCAAGGGCGGGATGATCCAGACCTCTGTCTGCGAATAGCCAGGCGGTTTCGCGCGCCTCTGGGCCGCCGCCGCGTCATCTGGGCTTCCAAGGAAGATACTCCGCAGACCCGGGGCTGCCTGGCCGAGCGGAGTAATATCCGGAGAAGTGGCGGGGCGTGGGCGGGCTTGGCTCCTTGCTTACAGTGGAGTCGAGGTTGGACGGAGGAGGAGCAAGATGAAGTAAATCCCCTTCCCACTGTCGAGTAAAGCAAAGCACAACAACTGGGGTTTACGCAAGGCGCGAACGTGTTCCCGTTTGCCTCGGGCTCAATCGCGATCAAGGGTTTCTGTCCTGCTAGACGGCAGGTGTTCAGTGGAGGTTGGCGGCTCCAATTTCAGTGGGGCTGTGAATCCGCTCTGGGTTTCAGTCGGAACGAATCTAAACTCTAAAGGAGCTATCCAAGGTGCTGGACCCAAGCCCCAAAATGGGTTCAGCACCTTGGACTCCTCTGTTAGAGTTCTGACTGAAACCCAGGGCGGATTCATAGTTCCACTGAAATCGTAGCCGTTAGCCTTTATTGACTTAGAGGAGACCCATTAAAATGGATGGAATTTATGTCACTCCCAATAAATAAAATCCCATTGATTTCAGTGGACTCACTTTAAGTAGGACTAAATCTGCATCCAACCCTTGAACTTTACACAAGAGGTTGTAGACAATTTGTCCATCCAGCCCAGTGTTGGGTTGTATCCAATGTCAGTCTAACTTAAGTCCCATTCATTTCTATGGGTCTACTCTAGAACTAACATTGGCTACAACCTGTTGTCTCCTCTAACTGATAGCAGCTCTCTGGAATCTCGGGCTGAAGGGAGATGTGGGGATTGAACCTTGGACCTGATCCTTCCTTATTAGGCAGCAAATCTACACAGGATTTCAGGCAAAGGTTTTCTCCATCATCTGCTACCCGAACCTTCGAAATGGAGATGAAGAGGATTGAGTTTTGGGTTTCTGCCTGCAAAATCTGCTCTCCCCTTTGAGATGTGGTCACTTTGCACAGAATTTTTACAAACCTGCTTGCATTTCATGCTCTTTAGTCCCCCATGCATATATGCCCATATGCCTTCATATGTATGTATATATGGAGAAAAATATGCTAATTGAAGATAGTACTTAGTTGATTGAGATGGGTTGTAATTCACAAACAGTAGGCCATAATACATCCTTTTATTTTTACGGTAATACCACACCCCCTGTTGTTTTGGCATCGCTGTAAGTGACGACACGCCACCCCTCTGGAAGTTCTCGCCATGGAGAATGCAAACGTTTTAGAAACTTTTGTTCTAAATAAAATTGTCAGTAATGTTGCAAAAACCTTCAAAACCATAACAAGTCATTTCTACTAAAGGTTTATGGCTTGTGATAAAGGAACTAGAGCTATTGCTAGGCAGACTGTTCTAAGTTGTAAGATTTTGACACGGTTTACCAGAGAGCACCTGGGAGAATGAGAAACTTACCAAACATGGTTTATCTAAGCTCTGCTAACCATGCCTGCCAGATAGGTAACTATAAAACTTTAATAATGATTCCTTTGTTGGTTGAGAGGAATAGAACTTTAATTTTACTAAGAAATAGGCGAGCCACTTTCTATCATCATCATCATCATCATCAACATCATCTACAATATTTATGTATCGTTCTATATCTAAAATAGATGCCAGAGGGGTGAATGTAAGAATAAAAAAGTAAAATGATTTATTTTCAAAAATTAAAACAGCAAATTAAAATTGATCAATTTAAAAATTTAAAAATATATGCAATCATGTATTTTGCTTGCTTCATTATAGCAAAGTTTTGTTTCTCTCTAATACATTTGAGCATTAAGTCTATATTTTGTGGGACCATTTTGTGTTATTTAGCTTGAGAGGTGTTTCAGGGACCACAACCCATATGAATTAATTATTGAAGCCAGAACAAGCTGGGATTCATACTTCTGTTGCTGAGTGGGTCTGTCTATACAGCCACAGTTTTCTCTTTTGGTCAGGGGAGTCACAGATACACCTGTTCAGGTAGGAGAAACAAGCTAGTCCAATGGAGCAGGAATCAGTCTCCTGTCTCACTGGTATCTACTCTTTGGGGGGGTGGTCAGGTAGATGAGAATCTTGCCCATCACCTGATTTATCACCTGATCCTTTCAATCCACAATCCCAGGAATTGAATTTAAGCCTCTCAGCATTATTATTATTATTATTATTATTATTATTATTATTATTATTATTATTTATTTATATAGCACCATCAATGTACATGGTGCTGTACAGCAGTTGGCACCTATTGTACAGCAGACTGAGCAAACACATGGGTCATTTGGTCACACTCTTTACTCCTCTGGTAAGATGAGTTGTATCTCTATTAAAACCATAGTAATGATTACCAAACTTGCTCCTGTAAACTAGCATAAGCAAATTTTATGCAGACATATATGCATCCCCTTTTTTGGTGACATGTAAGTGGCCACCCTAGACTTTATATAGCAAAAAGTCTCAAGAGATGCAACAGCATGTGATGGTGTTTTTTGTCCGTTGAATTTTTGTGAACCGTTCAGGGAGCTTCGGCTATTGGGCAGTATAGAAATGTAATAAATAAATAAATAATGCAAAAAGTGGGAAGTGATCAATGAAGAAGAGATTGATCATCATCTTTTTCTAGTACAATTCCTGTATGTTGTATCCAATTTGGTATCCTGTATCCATTTCTGGTCATTGTTGGAGACAGGAGATTGAACTAGACAAAATGTTGGGGAAAGCCAAATAATTAGATTTTTCTGCTCTCATGGAAAATCTGGAATTAGTTAATGTTAGCCTTCCAGGAAAAAGTATAAATCAGGCATTGCCGTAGATTTGGATAAATAGGAACAATAATGACCCCCCAACTCCATTTTCCCAATTTCAGCTGGTTTAATATGCCAGGCATAAAGAGTGAGAAATATGGAGAACAGTGCAATGAGCTATCTACAAGCTGCAGTCATAAGTGATTTATTTCTTTAATTTATATTCCACCTTTCTGCCAGAAATGGCGCTAAAAATAATAACATACAGATTTAAAACAAAATCTGAAGAGAAAGATTATGTTAAAACAAATGAAAACACCATGAAGAAACAGCAGTTTTTAAAAGGGGCTTTTAAATCTGCTTGGTCATTTTGGAGGGCAAGACGCTGAACTAGCTGGAACTTTAATTTCATTAAGCATAGATCTGATGCTTTTATTTAGGTGAATATAAAACATACGGGCAACAATGTGTTGCAATCTAGAGCTTTATCGCACCAGGGTTATACTGTGCAATCACTGCGAATTGCGTGCAAAAGACTCTGAAGTTTTCCATCTTATAATCTACTTTTATTGTGAAGTACTCTGAAGTTTTCCAGTTTATAATCTACTTTGACTGTGAAGTACTCCCATGTATCCTGCTTTAATTGTGCTTCAAAGGCAAAAGACCTGACCTATTTTGATACTACTTTTGGAGCGAATCATTTGTTGTTTTCCAAGCGGCCACTGGGGGCGCAGGAGCAGGATTTGATATGTTTAAAGAAAAATTAAACAAATGCTTACGTCTGTGTAAGTTTTAAAGATAAAGACATCAAAATTGGGACAGTAATAGATATTAAGGAGAACTTTAAGCATACCAAATTTGAATCGGATTGGGTCGTCCGTTGATTTTTATGATTTTTTACATTTCCCCCCTTAAACCCATTTCCTGGTATGCAAAGGATCTTAGGAGCGCTGCTGCCTGGGGTGTGATATAGCTAGCAACAACAATGACAGCTAAACACTGTAGGGGATAATTCGAGGGAAACAGGTACGTGGGATGAAGCTACTATCCGCACGCAGCAGTCCTCTTGTTTAGGATTTCCTACCAGCCATGTCCTCCCCTCCAGGGTAGTGTAAGCTGCAAGCCCCATCAGGGCATTCCATCCTCCCCTCCACCCAATTTTCATCTGTCCCCCTCTCCAATTGATGCTCAACATTCTATGGCTACTGGGCATGGCTAACCATCATTGGTTTGGTTTGTGTGAATTGGGAGTAGGGAGGAGTTGTCCCCTTGCTTTTTTTGTTTTGTTTTTAGATTTTCTGTACATCTGCAAACCTTCCCAAGCATGCTGACACCACCACCTTGTTTCTCAGAGGACGCTTCTTGACTCCATTTCTATTGGGACTCACCATCTGGGTTTGCTGTTAGTGTGATACATATCCCACTCTACCTTTGAAAACTCTGAGCAATTTGTGGGGCTCCCAATAATCTCTTGAAGTTCACATCCTCTTAGTTATTTCTTGTGTACACTTCAGAGCAGTACCATTGAGCAGAAAGTATTATGACTGCAGAATATTCTGTTATGATTTGTTATATACCACTACACAAACAATCAAAAGACACCTAATCAGGATGAAAACTCCTAAGAATATATAGATATATATATATGGAAAAGAGATTATATACCTCACAAACATTACAGTGGATTGGATCCAGAGACAGTTGAGCAGAACTCGGCTTACACAATTTGGCTTTTATTTTGCTTCTGTCCCATTCCAGTCTCGTGTGCTCCTCCTCTCCTGGTGTTCATGAGGGTCAAGGGACTTCTGGAATGATGTGTGATGGGTCAGGGAGATGGAACAGAATGAGGAAATCAGTAGAGCTTGGCATGGCTGTCACAATGAGTAAAAATAACACTGAGTAAACTCAGTTGGAAATCAAATAGAAATTTAAGGATCGCAAATAAAAACAAAACTCCAGTGTTCTCTTAAAGATTCTTCTGTACCACTTGTTTACGGAAGATCAGTACATATTTGAGACATTTGCAATGTATAGCTGACCTACTGGATCCGTAGTCCATTGCAGCTAATGTGCATGGGAATTGGTATGTGAGACAACTACACTGCAAAATTATGTTGGGTGGTAGAGTAAAGCACACATGGAAATACTGTCACTTCTCACAATGCCGAGCTGAGTGGAGCCATAGCTCAGTAAATGAGGAACGGCTTTGCATGCAGAAGAAGCTTGCTTAATCCCCAGCATTTGGTTTTACGTATTCACTCCATTTATGAATCCCCTGAAAGCTGAAGCTCTCATCTGAGGTTAGGATGAGCTAGGATGTTGGGAGAGCCACTCCCAGTTGGAAGTGCCTACATACCTCTAGATCAGTGGTTCTCAACCTTCCTAATGCCGTGAACCTTTAATACAGTTCCTCATGTTGTGGTGACCCCCAACCATAAAATTATTTTCATTGCTACTTCATAACTAATTTTGCTACTGTTATGAATCATAATGTAAATATCTGATATGCAGGATGTATTTCATTGTTACAAATTGAAATATGTGTTTTCCGATGGTCTTAGGCGATCCCTGTGAAAGGGTTGTTCGAACCCCAAAGGGGTCGCGACCCACAGGTTGAGAACCACTGCTCTAGATGGACAGGAGCCTTATTCAGTGTAAGGCTGCTTCATCTGTTCATATCATATCAAACAGGACTTTTGGGGGGAATCCTGTGAATGATACCACATTGGGAATATTTTTCAGAGAAAGAAACAAAGGAGTTTGCAAATGGTTTAAACAAAGGCCCTGTTCAGAGGACACCTTAAATTACGACTTTAACCATGGTGGTTAAGCCAGAAAACTGGGGTGTGTTCAGAAGACACCTTAAACCATGGATTTAACCATGGTGAATAAAACAAAAGGCCTTGTTCATCATAGTTAAAGCCGTGGTTTAAGGTGTCTTCTGAACACAGCCCGGCTTTCTGGCTTAACCACTGTGCTTTAAGATATGGTTTAAGGTGTCTTCTGAACGGGTCCATTGTATTACACAAATGTAGTGATTGCCAGTGTGGAGATTTTAAAAGTACAGAAGCAGCCATTAAAAATACCTTAAGGGCAAATCTTGTTGATGTTAAGATCAAAAATAAAATAAAGTCCTACAATTGCTGGGAAATGTGAGGCTTGTTTCTGTCTAAGCATGCATAGGATTGCACCCTACAGCAAAAGTCTAGTCTAATTTAAGAAGTACAGACATGAAAAGGCTCTGCAGAGCAATTCTATGCAGGCTCACTCAGAAGTGTGTCCTATCCAGTAGAGCTCATTCGCAAATGAGTGTGTACATAGCAGCCCTACCTAACCCGGTGCCCTCCAGATATGCCGGACGTCAGTTCCCATAATTATTGGGGATGATGGCAACTGCAATCCAACCCAGCCAGAGGGGGCATCAGGTTATGGAAAAATGTTGTATGGGATTGCAGCAGACTAAAATACGTAAATAAGCAACTGTTAGGGTGTTCCCTGCCTCCTTGTGGGGGGAGGAAAGAGGCAACCCTGATATGTTTATTTTCTATATGCTCATCTCACCCCCCCTCCACCCACCATTTCCCCAGGTCATTTCCCAGGCCCCCTTATTGTTCAGCCTCTCCGGCCTGGCAGGCAGAAAGGGCCAGACGTTTCCTTTGCAAACCTGTTTCCTGTGGAACTCTCCGCTGGGCCAGCGTTTCCATTGTAGAGAAAGTCGAAGCACACACATCCTGTCTCTAATGGTTTCTCCACTCCCATCTCCCCCACAACCCACTCTATCGTCTGTTCATGCAATAGAGAGAGGTCCTATATCCTCCAGTGCCTTTGCTCACGGTACAGGGAGGGAGGGTGTGTGTGTGTGTGTGTGAGAGAGAGAGAGAGAGAGAGAGAGAGAGAGAGAGAGAGAGAGAGAGAGAGAGAATCCCCATTCATTATTCCAAGGGAATGTCTCAGTGATTCCAAAATTCTTGCCTCTGAGCAATCCAAGATTCTGTGTAGTGGCAGTAAGCTCTCTCTCTCTCTCTCTGAGTGTGTGTACGTGTTATGTTCGGGAGGACTGGGAAGTTTGTGCATGGCATAAAGGCAGAGAAGGAAGTGTGGGTAATGCCTCCTTTTGGTTTTTGGAAGCGGTGAAAACTGCAGAGGGGAAGAGGAGGAGGGGGATCAAACCGTGCAGTTTAATCGGATTAGGACAGATTCTGCTGATGAATTAAAAAAATCCTGCAAGTAGTTCGAAGAGCCCAGCAAGGGAGTTGGCTGGAAAGAAAGTTGCTACTACAGGGAAATCGGGATAAACGCACATAAAAAGAAGTAAGGATTTTCTGGGTTGGAAGGGGAGGCTTCTTATATACTCACCTGCAAACCCCCCTGCCCGCAATCTAATTTAGCACTATCACTCTTACTTACTTTCTCTCACTCGCTCTCTTTCTTTCTGTCTCTCTCTCTCTGTGTGCTATAAAGCAGTGATGCCAGCAATCAATATAGAGGATCTGAGTGAAAAGGATAAACTGAAAATGGAAGTGGAACAGCTCCGGAAAGAAGTCAAGTTGGAAAGGCAACCTGTGAGTACTTGCGCCTTTGTGGGGTTTGTCTCCCTCCCTCTCTCCCTCCCTAGATCTGGAAAGCAAAACTTTTGGATCAACTTCTATTTTTGATGGCCTGCTGTTGGGTTGCTGTTTTTGGAAGAGGCATGTTGGCAACACGTTGGGGATGCAATTTGGCAAAGAAACTGATTGGCATCATTAAAGGAGGCCCAGGTTAATTTTTACTATTTAAAAAGTTCGATCGCCAGCAGTGCTCTTGGGAAAATTGCAGAAAGGGGAAGCTTTTCTAGAGAGGCAGAAAAAACAAAAACAGCAACAACTAAGCCCACCTTTGAGCTCTTTAGAGACATAAGCAGAGCCAGTAGACATAAAAGGCTGAGGGTGCAATCCTGTGCGTGTTTAGACAGAAAAAAAGTCCTACAACTTTCAGCACTTCCCAACCTATGTTGCTGGCTGGGAAATGCTGGGAGTTGTAGTCTAAACATGAACAGGATTCTACCAGCCTGATCCCTCTCCAAAGCTGTGAAATCTGTAGGGGTGTGATGTACTCCGACACAGGATTCCCTTGGCTAGCATTAGAACAGGGGTGGGGAACATATGGCCCTCTAGGTATTGTTGGACTGCGATTCCCATCAGCTTCAGCTAGTATAGCCAATATGTTGGGAGGATAGGGTTTGCAGTCCAACTACATCTGGAAGGTTGCACATCCCTTATTTTTGCAAGCCTGGACTACTTTATCCCTTTTTTGGGTTGGTTTTCTGCTGATTTTTTTTACAAAATTTGTAATTTTGCATTGCTGCTGTTTTTATCTGGTTGAGCTTTTATATTGTACTTTATATTATGTTTTTATACTGTTGTTTTATACTTTGAATGTTTTTAATTTTTGTGAACTGCCCAGAGAGCTCCGGCTATTGGGCGGTATAGAAATGTAATAAATAAATAAATAAATAAAATTTTCATTTGATACCTTTCTGATCATTATAATCACTTAATAACTATGTTGTCATTGCCTTAATAACAAGTGGGACCTGCAACAAAATGTGCTCTTCTTCAGGATTCCGGCTGTACTCTCTTCCAGGATACTCTATTCCATTTCCCCCTCCCATATTCCATTTCTTTTCTCCCTCCCAACAGTTAGTCAGCATTCCATGCCTACTGAACATGCTCAGTCCTCATTGTGCTCTCTCTCCTTTCCAATGGTTTTAGATTTTCTCCCTAAAGGTTTGTGTGTGTGTTTGTGGTACTTCTGCAAACGAAGCCTGCTAACATCTCCCTGCTGTGTGTAGATGGCTTCGTTCTGGCTACGTATTGATCAGCAATCAGAGTTTGCAGTTAGTACAAAGGTTTATTAACAAAGTAGGGAAAGATGAGTAAATGACATCCTGTAGGAGAGAGGAGTCCTCAGCCATTTTGCTTTAGGGATCATGTGAGGTCCAGTCTCTCAACTCCAACTTCCCTTAGTCCTCTCCTCCTCTGTTGACCTTATCAATTAATCCAGATGACTCCTTTCCCTATTCATGTCTAATGGCTGTATGCTGATGCTAATGCAGCCAAACACTACCCAATTCCAGCTTGGCCTGCCCTTAGTCAGGTTGAGGCATCCAAGTTCAGGCAGCAGCATACGTGTGGTTATTACCATTAATAATAGCATCTCATGTTTACCTTGCCTTTCTATGCGAAAGACCCATAAAGTGAATAATAACAACAACATATAAAAAAGTGTATTATTGGATCCAGGCTAAGTCACACTTAAGAGTCAAATGATTGAAATCAATGGGTCCTTTAAGTTAGTCATGATTAACTTATGCCACATTGATTTCAATGGGTCTACTCTAAATATGGCTGTCTGGATCCAACACAGTTTATCATAACACAGATATTATAGGAAAAATAATCAAGTTGCAGTATAAAAGCCCGAACAGCAACATTCAGCAGCAAGAAAATCATTTGGCCAGCATCTTTCCTGAAGGGTCACCCAAAGGTGGGTATTGACAGTCAGGTTGATCCTTGCCAAGAAGATATCCCATAGACATGGTGCAACAACCCAAATGTTCACATCTGCTGTACCTCAGACAATGGGGGACAACTGAGTGTGTGAATAGGTACATAGGGGAAGAGTCAGTCTTTAAGACATCCTGGGCCCAGATCATTTAGTGCTTTAATAATCAGCACTTTAGATGCAATTCTATGACCTGTTGAACTTTTTAGCTGAGAATCTAGTGCCTGAATTTCCATTTTTCCTCCTCCCTCCCAATCCCCTTTCCTTTTGTGTCATGCCTTTTAGACTTTAAGTCTCTGGGCAGGTGCTGTCTTAGTTCTTATCTTTGTAAGCTGGGGCTGTTTAAATGAATGGAAAACTCTGGGGTGGGAATGCAGTTGTGCTGCATCGATTATACAATGCAGCAGCTGCTGTGCATCCACCCCAGGGCTTTCTAGCGAAGCTGTGGAGGAAAAAATTTGAGGACTTACCCCAACTTTTTTCTCTAGCATGAGGTGAATACGATATATCCACCGTCTAGCTTCACTCTGGAGTCGCAGTGGAGGCGTGGCCAGGCAGATGGTGACCCCTGATTGGTTGCTGTCCACCCAGGCAGAGGTGGGCCGTTGAACCTAATGGCCGCCGGAAAGCCTGTGTTGCTTTCCTTCATCTTTTCCAAATTATTTGCCGCCATCCTGTACCAACAATACTGTGGGGTTTGGTGCCATGAAGACAGCCCCCTGTCCTGGGAGCCTTTTTGGCTGAAGGATGAGATAACAATACTATAAATAAATAAATGGGTAGCCATTAAATTGGAACAAGATTGGAGTTCTGTGCTCTATTTATTGAACTCCGGTTAATGCATTTAACTGGCAGCTGCATTTTCAACTAGCTGAAGTTCCTGAGTATTCTTCAAGAGAATTCCATCCCTGGCCCACTACCAAGTGTGCTATAGTAGTCCAATCTGGCTATTATAAACCAATGGATGTCTTTAACCAATCTACTTACTCCAGGAAAATGCTGAGCTTGTGAACCAGCCTATGTTGGAAAAGGATGTCCTGGCAACTGTGGCTACCTGGCCATCTAGGGGGAACCCACAGGATGTCAATCTGATTTTCAGAGGGAGTTGAAAAGGCTTTATACTTAAACTCAAATCAGCAGAACCCCCAAGCAAGTTTTATGGATCATTGATTTCATTTATTGTTATATTCTTACAACCTTGAGAGGAATGCTGGACTATCTGGAATTTCTGCCTCAGGCACCAAAATGCGTGGACTGTTTCTGTCTGCCTCCCCCACCCCCAGAACCACAATTTGGGAATTTCTGACACTAGGGAATGGCTATTCACATCAGCTGCAGAACTGATGACACAGCTGGAACTAAAATGAAAACTGTAATTACGAGGAAAAGGGAGAAGCGTGAACAGGCTAATTGTGGGGTATGCAACCGGAGGGCTAAATTTGGGACTTTTTATTGCTTAAGTACAAGTAGCGTGGAAGTAATAAAATGGTTGATGACTAGGGAAGGAAAAAGCAAAATGGGCACCATCCAGACATTCCTAATACACAATGTGTGTTCTCATAAGCAAACTACTTTGGGAGGCAGCACTTGCTATCTATCAAGACATGTATCAATAGATAGTGTATTTTTTGCTTCAGGTGTTTACTGCTCATGAAGGTCCCTCTATCATAGATCGTCTTATTCAGCAAGATCTCCTGACTCTCTGTGTAGCATTTTCAGGGGGTGGGGCTGCCATGGGAAGGAGGGGGCAGGGAAGTCCATGTTTGTCAGAGCAGTTGATTCAGCATAAATCTGGATCCAACGCAATATGTACAGCAAAATTAGATAAATCTATTTATCTCTGAAATTCCACTTTCTTTTCCCAATGCTACCCTCTATGTGTGTAAACTTTTTTTCCTTTTTCTTTCTCTTAAGGTTTCTAAATGTTCAGAAGAAATTAAAAATTACATTGAAGAAAGATCTGGAGAAGACCCTTTGGTGAAAGGCATTCCGGAAGATAGGAATCCTTTTAAAGAGAAAGGAGGATGTGTTGTTGCTTAAGTTAAGAGAACAGGGTTAAGCAATTTTGAAACTGGAATATAAAGGCATCATAGAATAATTAGCCCGATTTAAGTTCCAAGACTCCTTACTGGACAATTACAGAGAAACTGAAGTTTTACAAGAACGGAAATGTCTCTGCTTATAATTTTGTTCCCTGAGGCAGATTCTTGCTAAATACATTCCTAGAGGCTGTTTCCCAGTCTTTTAATTTCCTGTGCTTGCTTTTTTGAATAATAACAATAATAAAAAAATGTATTTGTATAACTTAATACACTGTTATTTTGGATTCAAAATACATGGTGAATGACTTCGTTTTTCTTTTTGGCAGAATTATATTTCTCATCATCACCACAATTTATTTATATCCCACTTTTCCTTCCAAAAGGAAGCCAGAGCCGTTAACATACAGAATTCAATAGTATCAAATAAAGGATTAAAAGACAACTTGAAAAAGTATCTAACAATAAAAACACCACAATAAAATTATAAACAAGCTTTCAATTTAGAACTTAAACATCAAGTCAGTTAAAAAAAATACAAAATTCATAAATATATTGAACAAAGTAATAAAAAACAAGCCATATTTTAACCCCAAATACACACTGAATAGCCCATTCCAGCAGCCAATATAGTAAATGGGTTGACAGTATCACTAAAAGAGGTTCCTTGGTGCAAAACATCATTTCCAACATCTAAATTAGAAAGAAGATACCATGGTCAATGGTATTGAAAGCCTCTGAATCCAACACCACTGTATTGTCATTTTTAATGACTCGACAGCCCAGTTTGGGCTATCAGAAGTCTCATTTATGAAGCAGTCTTACACGTGTTTATTCAAATAATAATAATAATAATAAATTTATTTCTTACACGCCTCTCCCTCTGGATCAAGGCGGGGAACAACATAGAATACAAAAATATTATAAAATACATAAAACTGATTAAAACATATAAAATTAATACATTGTTAAAATAACAGCCAGACATCTTAAAATTCAACTGGGTAGGCTTGCCAGAAGAGATCAGTCTTTATTGCTGTTCTGAACCAGTGCCTGGGCACGGTAATGGACTGGATGAGAGCTAACAAACTGAGACTCAATCCAGACAAGACGGAGGTACTGTTAGCGGGTGGTTCATCTGTCCGGCGAGGTGATGTTTGCCTTGTCCTGGACGGGGTTGCACTCTCCCTAAAGGATCGGGTCCGTAGTTTGGGGGTGCTCTTGGATCCAAAACTGTCACCTGAGGCACAGGTGAATTCAGTGGCAAAGAGCACCTTTTATCAGCTTAGGTTGATATACCAACTACGCCCTTATCTGGACAGAGATAGCCTAGCTACAGTTATCCATGCTCTGATAACCTCTCGTTTGGATTACTGCAATGCGTTATACGTGGGGCTGCCTTTGAAAACGGTCCAGAAGCTTCAGCTGCCAAAGGAAGTGAGGCAGGTGGCTACTAGGAGGAGGGCTTTCTCCACTGTGGCACCCCGGTTGTGGAATGAGCTCCCCAGAGAGGTCCGCCTGGCACCTACACTGTATTCCTTTCGTCCCCAGCTGAAGGCCTTTTATTCTCTCAGTATTTTAAGACTTAATTTTATCTTAAATTTAAATTTTACTGTTCTAACTCTGTATTTTAATCTTACATCAATTTTGTTGCATGATTTTATCCTGGTTGTGCTTTTTATATTGTATTTTGTAATTGTGCTTTTAACATGTTGGTTGTTTTATTATGGTTTTAACTTTTGTGAACCGCCCAGAGAACTTCGGCTATTGGGTGGTATAAAAATGTAATAAATAAAATAAATATTGCTTTTTTATATTCAGAAAGACTGTTGAGTTGGTGGATCTCTCCTGGCAGGGAGAGTCCCGGAGCAGCAAAAGAAAAGGTCCTCTGGGTAACAGTTGTCAATCTAGTTTTGGCTGGCTGAAGTAAATTCTTCCCAGAGGACCTGAGTGTGTGGGGCGGAGGCGATCCTGCAGGTAACTGGACCCAAGCCATGTAGGGCTTTAAAGGTAATAACCAACACTGTCCTACTGTGCTCAACAACATTCATTCCTGGGGAAGTGTATAAAGGCTGGCAGCCTTAAAGTGCCTAAGTTAAAACTAGGGCTCTTATGTTCAATCAGTGTATTGTAACTGACCTAAAAAGGGTAATATACACCTGTCAATACAAATGTTTACAAAAACAGCAAATGGCAAGCACAATCTTGGAAGCAGGCTTCTCCCTTCTCACTACAGGGCGAAAGGTCTCTTCTAAGACACGTGTGCACCACTTGAAAGCAAAGAAAACATCCTTATTGCCTCAGAAATAATTGCGTTTATGCATACGCCAATTTGATCGGCAGATAAAACGGCGAAAAACTTGTACGCTTTAATCAAGGAAAATTTCTCGGCCGCCCTAGTTAAAACCCTTAGCACTGACATACTAGATGTTTAGGTGCAGGGAGATATGTATGCAAGTATTAGTCTGAATTCCAAGACCGAGGCTTCCGAAGGATCCGTTATCGCTTTCGTTTCTGGTGTTGACACAAACAAGCCCCTGCTCAAGTGCCGTCCTCAACATCTGCAAAGCTTTCAAAGGCAGGCCGATAGACGCGAGGAGGGCAATTGAAGCCAGAGATAGAGGGGCGGTCCGTAAGTTGAGGGCCAGCCTATTCGTTCCAACAGCCCTTGCACAGGCTGCGCATGCGCTGCACATCCACAGGCCCAAAACATGGCTCTGCGCTGCTGTTCCCTCCTAGGGCGCAAAGAGCGAGCGAAATCGCAGCTAGCGTCGCTTTTGCGCGGCGCCGGCGCCGGCGCCTCCGCCGGTTCTTCACGTGGCGGGAGCAGCACTGGCGACGGTTCTCCCACCAGGAACCATTTGATATACACGCACGAGCATTTCGCCTTGAGAGCGTCTCTGAGAAAGGTACCGGAAGGAATCGGCCACCCAGCCTTCTCGCCCTCCCTCCTCCACCCCCGACCCCGCAGTGTGACCTTCTGGCCGGTGTCCCGTTGCGCAGTGAATTGCGCGCTGGAGCGGGGGGTGAGCTGGAAGGAACTTGGATTAAAGTCGTCCGCTCCTGCCCGCCTACTTAGCAAAACAGGCTTTTCCCGGATCTCAGCCGCCACTGGGTCCGTCCCACTCCCAACCCTGCGGCAATCTGCAAAGGCGTGGCTGCCTTCTCCTGAGACTCCGACCTTATTAGCTCGTAATGTTGGTGGTGGCACATACCAATTGACTTACCCCCTGATCCTGTAAAAACCTTTCCTGTTAAGTGTTCCCTCTTTTCTTCGGTAGTGCTCTTTCTTTGGTAATCCCTCCCCCCCCCTTTTTTTTGGTAAGTAAACTCAGCTCTACTGTAGAATATAACCTCCCTACTGGGCACATGAAGACTGCAGTCTATATGCACATTGATCTGGAAGTCCGACCCCCATTGAACACAGTGGGAGTTCTCTCTGAAGAAGCACCTATAGGATTGTGTGCGTGTCCTGCCTCCTCCTATTTCTCATAATTGTAAACGCATGACACCTAGGTAATAGCTCTCTCCTGCCCCAGCAACTGGTATTCAGAGTGTACTGTTGCTGAACATGAATGTTCTATTTAATTGTCATGGGTCATGACTGTTAATAGAACTTGCCTCAAAACAAGCCATCAAAATTAGTAGCTGTCAACACACTTGGGGCTGCCACACTCCATGAGCTTAAGTTTTCTTGTAAAGAAGTACTTCCCTCTGTTCTGAGGCTACTGCTATTCTATTTCACTGGGTGATCCTGAGTTTTAGTCCTAAAGAATGGAAAGAAACAAAAATGGCAGCTGTACTATAGAATTGTATACAGACATTGCAATACTGGCAATATACTAACTGCGTGACTGGCCAATGGACTTATAAAAATACTTATTAAGGAGAAGACTATTGGGGAGAAAAAAAACTGTTTAAAATGGTGAGGACTTGCACAACACTATAGACTGTTAGTGCTTCAACATAGCCTCACATTTAAGGCTACCCACTGTATTTGCAATACTGTATATTCCCTCTTGTGGAAGACAGATCCTTGATCCAACCCAAATTTTGCTGCTTAGATGCTTTCATCCAGGCATGTGGACTGCCCCATTTACACCATCTGTTCTCCCTTCCCCAATTCTGGCGTTTGCACCAGCCCTGAGACTACCTCTGGCTTAGGGTTCAGAACTCTGAGGGCTAATGCGAGACAGAGAGGCAAATAGTGTCATTAATTTTGAAAGTGAAAGGTTGGCGTAGTGCGTTCCTAGTGCAGGCATTGCGAGTAGCTGCTCCACTGCTGGCAGAAGTTGTAGATGCTATTAGCAACTATTTAAATAAAAACACAATGTTCAAATTATTGCTCAAAGGAGAAACCATACCACCCTGATTACTTTGGAAGCTGGTTCCATTAAAAGCTACAAGACCATTATATTATTTAATCAAATGGTATTAATTAGTATATTCAGCTTTCCTCTCCAGTTATTAATTTTTTCTAACCCTTTCAAAAGATTAGAAAATAGTATTTAACTCAATGACATGTTCCTGTATGACTGACTGTGTACTATGCGGTATTTTTAGGATGGTAAAGGGGACAGACCTTGCTTTCTAAGCATCAGTATTTCTTCCCTTAAAATAAAAGATTGGGGGATCTGGGAAATTACAGGCCGGTTAGCTTGACATCTGTTCCAGATAAATTGGTTGAAAGCATTATTAAAGACAAAATTAGTAAGCATATAGAAGGGCAAGTCCTGCTGAAGAAGAATCAGCATAGCTTCAACAAAGGCAAGTCCTGTCTCAGTAACTCATTAGAGAACAGAAAACAGAGTAGGAATAAATGATCAATTCTCCCGATGGAGGGAAGTAAATAGTGGGGTCCCACAGGGATTGGTATTGGGACCAATCCTTTTCAATTTATCATAAAAGATCTGGAATTAGGAGTGAGCAGTGAAGTGGCCAAGTTTGCCGACGACAGCAAATTATTTAAGGTGGCTAAGACAAAAAGGAATTGTGAAAAGCTCCAAAAGGATCTCCAAGCTGGGAGAGTGGACATCCAAATGGCAGCTGCAGTTCAATGTAAGCAAGTGTAAGGTGATACACATTGGGGCAAAAAAACCCAACTTCAAGTATAATCTGGTGGGATCTGAGCTGGTGGTGACCAAACAAGAAAGATCTTGGGGTTGTGGAGGACAGATTGATGAAAATGTCAACCTAGTGTGCGGCCGCTGTAAAGAAGGCAAACTCCATGTTAGGCATTATAAGAAAAGGAATTGAGAATAAAACTGCCAGTATCATACTGCCTTTATACAAATCTATCGTGCGACCACACTTAGAATACTGTGTACAGTTCTGGTCACCACACCTAAAAACACCAGGTTGTGGTAGCACATACAGTACTGCTGCCTGTGAGCATGCATGTACATAGATCTGGTAGTGGCCTAAGTAAAGCATGGCCAACTTTTTTGGAGGAATTTATCCAGAGAATAATAGAGCAATTCTATGACACCTAGAGCGTGGCTAGAACAGTGGTCTTCAACTGGTGGGTCGTGACCCAAAAGTGGGTTTTGTGTCTAGATGGGTCGCAACAAAGCTGTTGCTGCCATGTTGGGCATGGAGAAAATTGTGAAACTGGGCTCCATGTTGCAGGCTGGGAGTCCAAGGTGGGTCTTGTGTCTGGAGCCGTTGAAGACCACTGGCATAGAACACCGTAGGATGCTGAGACAGACATATAAGCGTGGAGAAGGCGAGCCTGTTCTAGATCTCCCCACACTTCTACAGATGTCATGGAAAGCTCCATGGCAGAACCTCTTTCTGATATTTCAAGAGTGATCTCAAAAGGAAGAGTGGGAAGGGGGCATGTTGGTTGGAGGACAGAGGAGAGGATATCAATCTACCAGACCCGCAAGACACTCCATTCCTGGCCCTGGGCCCCGGTTTTTGTGAACCGCCCAGAGAGCTTCGGCTATTGGGTGGTATAAAAATGTAATAAATAAATAAATAAATAAATAAGCAGGCTAGATGGACTGAGAAGCCAGTCTAAATAAAAATATGTATGTTTAGTCTGAAAAAAAGTTCTACAATCCCATCATTGCTGTCTGGGGCATGGTGGAAGTCGTAGTCCAACACATCCATATGGTACTAGGTTGGCAAAGGCTGCTGTGCAGTCTCAGACTCTTCATGGTACAGGTCACGGAACACATGCCTGAACTTCAAATAACCCTTTCCGCTTTAAACTTTATTTTGCCATGATTAGTACTTTTATTGGCTTGTATTTTCAAACCTTCCTGTAGACAGCAGAAACGGCAAGGAAAGTTCATTACAACCAAAATGGTCAACACAATTGTCCTGTTTTTATCTTCCCTGCTCATGATAGGCAGTCATGCGGTCATTCTTTGTCTTGTAAAATGAGGGAGACCGTACATTCCTATTTGTGTTTGATTGGTCCCTATGTATTTTTAGTTCCATGTACCTTCTCTGCTAAATGAAATTATCCCCAAGACTCCAAAAAGAAGAAAAGGGGAGATACGCTACCTGATGGGAGCATTACTGTATTTGAGAGCCACAGCTGTTGTTTGTTTGTTTATTTCATTTATATCCCGCCTTTTTCCCCTCCAATGAACCCAAGGTGGCATACGTAATCCTCCTCCTCTCCATTTTATCCTCACAACAACAACAACAACCCTGTGAGGTAGGTTGGGCTGAGAGTTTGTGACTGGCCCAAAGTCACCCAGTGGGTTTCCATGGCCAAGTGGGGACTAGAACACAGATCTCCTGACTCCTAGTCCAAGACCTTAGCCACTACACTGGCTCTCGTTGCTGCTGCTGTTGTTGTTATTTACATATACTGCCCCATAGCCAAAGCTCACTGGGTGGTTACAAAGATTAAAAACACTGAACATTAAAAAAAACCGATATACAAAATTTAAAAGCATAAAAACATATTAGATACAACATCCCTTTAAAACAACCATTCTGGGTCACTTAAAAACTCAACATATGCTGTTAAATGCCTGGGAGAAGCGAAAAGTCTTGACCTGGTGCTGAAAAGATAACAGTGTTGGTGTCATGCGAGCCTTGTCGGGAAGATCGTTCCATAATTGGGGGGCCACCACTGAAAAGGCCCTCTCCCTTGTTGCCATCCTCCGAACTTCCCTCAGAGTAGGCACCCGGAGGAGGATCTTAGAAATTGAGTGTAGTGTACAAGTAGGTTCATGTCATGAGAGGCGTTCCGTCAGGTATTGTGGTCCCAAGCCCTGTAAGGCTTTATAGGTTAGAACCAGCACCTTGAATTGGGCTCAGAAACATACAGGCAACCAATACAGGAGGGCCAGAGTCAGTCTTATATGTTTGAACCTTCTTGTTCCTGTTATCAATCTGTCCGCTGCATTTTGCACAAGCTGCAGCTTCTGAACTGTCTTCAAAGGCAGCCCCATGTAGAGTGCATTGCAGTAATCTAACTTGGAGGTTACCAGAGCATAGACAACTGAAGCCAGGTTATCCCTGTCCAGATAGGGGCATAGCTGGGCCACCAACCAAAGTTGGTAGAAGACACTCTGTGTCAACAAGGCCACCTATGCCTCAAGTTACAGAGGTGGTTCTAGGAGAACCCCCAAGCTATGAACCTGCTCCTTCAGGGGGAGTGCAACCCCCTCCAGAACAGGTTGAACACCCTCCATTCTGCATTTCAGTCTTGTCTGGATTGAGTTTCATTTTATTAGCCCAGTCCATTTTCACAGCCAGGAGCCTGTTTAGCACATCCACATCCTCACCTAATAAGGATGAGAAGGAGAAGTAGAGCTGTGTGTCATCACCGTACTGATGACAACACACTCCAAAATTCTGGATGACTGCACACAATGGTTTCACATATATGTTAAACAGCATGGGTGACAAAGGATACTAACTTGAGAAGACCAATCTGGTTAAAAACAGTTGTTCAGAGCCAGACTTAATCTGCTTAGAATGGACACATTGAAATCAATGGGATTCCAGCCAGTCATTGATTTCAATAATCATACTCAGTGATGTGATATGGATTCCCCCACCCCCGTGCTTTACTTTCCCACAAAAAAAATTACTAAGCCATTTCATAAATTCATTAGTTATAGTGAATAGATGCCAATTGCAAATATAATATTAGGCAAGCTCGTCAGTTTCAAAGTTGTAATTAATGTTTTTCAGAACATTATCCCTAGCAAATATGTTAGAGAATACATATCTGTCATTGATTTATAAGTGGGATTGGGGTAGAATGAGGAATAAAAATGGCAAACAGTTCATCAGGAATGATCACGTATTGCACTGGTTTTAATGATTGTACAAGTTGGAAAAGTTGAAATAGCTGAGTAGTTCTCAGCATACCATTCACAGTAGGTAAAGACAGCAGGTTTTGGAACTAGCTTACAGTATTCCTTGTGCAGGGCCTTCGGGAATTAACAAAATAAGGAACAAGGTAAACAGTCAACTTTACTGGCAAGATATGCCATGACATATAAAATCTTATTTCCAGTCAAGAAAAGTGTACAAAAGTATGCCAGAAGAAATATTCGTGTTGTTTTAAAAGTGTGTGTAAACATCTTCGATTGGGTTCTGTGCATTATTGATCTCCCTTAACTATATACAATCAGGTATCCTGAAGCAGTTATGTTAGTTTCCATGGGAAACATTTGTCTTGCAGCAACACTTTCCCCCACAGGTGCTGGCAGTACAGGAGAGAAAACCACCCATTCTATATATATCATATTTATATGTGTATATATGTCAATTTTGTTTTGGGAAGGGTTCAGATGGGAGATTTTACTATTTAAAGAAATTGCTGTTATGTGTTGAGAGAAGCCAAGTGCATACTTTGCAGAAAATTGGCTGTGACACAGGACAGGGCCTTTTTGTTAGGTATAGAATCATAGAATAGCAGAGTTGGAAGGGGCCTACAAGGCCATTGAGTCCAACCCCCTGCTCAATGCTGTGGCTATGGCATCTCATCTTGTTAACCATGGGTTGTTTGGTAGTGAGCAAGCATCCGGCTTTTAAATATTAGTGTAAATAATATTACAGAGAAAAGCCCTTATCTCAGAGGATAAGGTTTTGAGAGAAAATGTGAAATTTCAAACCTGTTTTTAAAATATGGGAGAATCTCTCTTATTTTACATGCAGGCATGAAGTCTGCATGCTTTTCTGGTTATCTAAGTTACTGTCTAGATCAAATTCATGGCAGTGCATGAAGATTCAACAGCCATGTTGTTGGGCTGTTGTTATTTTTATTTCTTTTGCCTTCAGTAACTCTTGTCTAGTTTAACTCTCGTCTATTTGTATAGACATGTATATATGCAGTTTCATATAGAATGATACAGGGAACCAGTAACATTTAGTTCACAAATACAGATCCTTTCCCAATATGGCAGTTATTTTCCATTCAGTACCATAGATTTCAGTTGTGCAATCTTAAGAGCCATTTTAAATGTTCAGGAAAAACAAATACATACTTGAGTTTTTAAAATTGGTTTGCATTTATTGGATTTTAATCCCTCTGTTCCTCCAAGGAGTTTAAGATGTTATTCTGCACCTTCATTTAATCCTCAGAACAACCCTGTAAGGTAGCTTAAGCTGAGAGAAAATGGGCATGTCTACACCTACTGGTGTAGAGGGGAGGGGGAGGATCTCGCGATATGCTAATCGCGAGATCCTCCCCCTGTATTCACATGTGTCATGTGACGTCCGGGGAAGAAGTAGACATCGTGGTCACCATTTTTTGGGGGGGGGAAAGCAGTGGGGCCGGTTGCACAAGAGCGAGGCCCCACTCTGATGAAAAAATAGGTTAAAAAAAAGACCTTTCCCCAAAAAATCAGCCCTCCAACCCCCTCCCTGCTATCCCAAGGGTGGCAAAATTGCTGCCACCCTTCCCCTTATGGGCACAGAGTCATGTGGTGTGGTTCCGTGCCCATTTCTGGTGCCACATTTACTCGCAACTAAGTGGGCACCAGGCAGGATGAGCGCCCCACTCTCTGGATGGTCCCGGGACAGTGGAAAAATCGGGATAACTGGGGAACCAGCTTTCCCGCAAAAATGGAGGGGTCATCTCTGGTTGCCCCTGGGATCCCCTGTATGTAATTTGGACACACAGGGATGATCCAGGGATGACCCAGGTAAAAAGGCATGGTGTAGACATGCCCTATGACTTCCCTTAGGCCATTTTGTGGCTAGGTGTGGACTTGAACACAAGTCTCCAACATTCTAATCTAACCATTACACCACACTGGCTATTTGCATTTTTGAATGCTTCCCCAAACAAAAAAATCCTTGCATGTGGAAATGCAGATTCTTAGGGGAAATTATCCATTTCTTGTCATCCTCTTGGGTTGTATCAAGTCAGCTCCCCCAACCATACTATTGAGTTGAATAGCAGACTTAACCATAAACCTTTGAAACAGGAAACTTAGGCGATTTGTGTGCCCCCTCCCCCATTCTCTGAATATTAAATTCGTTATTTTGAATGAGAATACTAACGGTGCGGTGAGGAAGTTATAATAACTGCTTATTAGCACCATCCCAGACTTCATAATAAATGAAACAATACTGTGAAGTGAATGAAAGAAATTACTTTTAAAATATACTTTTAATGTGGTTATATTGCTGATTATTGGTATGAGTATCAAAAAGACTTGGTGAAGATAATCTGTTTCCTCTTCCTGCATTCATTGTCTCCAGCTGTACTGCTCTTAATTTCGCCTTTATAAAGTCTTTCTGTTATTTTCAAAGAACTGTGTCTGGCTGTATATATGTTCTTATTACGTTTCCCCTCACTAATTAAAGAGCAGACTTCATGAATTATTTTGTCATGAGAATATCTGAAACGATCTTTCCCAGCATAGCAGGACGCTATTAATATTGCAACTCCAATGGGCTCTATTTATTTGGTCTCAAAATGTAATTAGGCATCTCACTGGTACCAAATCTCATACTTGGCTCTTATTATTCAGGTGCTGAAGTGGAGTTCTCAGCTACGGATGGTACTTAAGGGATTCTTTAATTAGATTTCCCAAAATGTGCAAGACTACTTCTGCAGTCACTTTTTTCCAAGTAGGTCACTGTTGAAAATGTTAGATTTGAAATGCAGCCATAAATACCGCATACAATTAGTAGTACCTAATTATGGATAAGAGGCTGTGCTTGCAGTTAAAAGAAATGTTTTGGGTTTAAGGCTCTGCTTTCAATTGCAACCTAAAATGTGACCTCTCATCAATGACTAGGCTCTTCAGACCGTGTATTTTTATATCTTGTAAGTTGATTGCCCCATGCTCACTTCATGACGGAGGGAGGATTTAATGAAGGCCTATTAAGTAACTTTCATAGGCCCTGTTCAGACAACACGCTAAACCATGCTGCTTAACCACAAAATGGTTAACGGAATGCAGCATGGTTTAGCGCGTTGTCTGAACAGGGCCATGGAGAGGTTGGTGAATTGCTATTCAGCTGTCTTACAATATTATTGGGACTGCTCTTTGAAATGCTAGTCAGAAATCAAATAAAAAAAATAACAACAGCAAACCAGTCATTTCAGATCTTAAAGCTTCCCTCTGCCTCTCATGCCAGCATCCCAATCTGGATTCCCCCCACCCCAACCCCAGAGTAGAAATGAGCACACACAGAGAGAGGGAGATTGATTTAACTGCTAGACACTGATGTCAAGTAATGTCTGTTTTAGCCCTAAAAAAACATCAGTTGGTAGCTTATAAAAATGATGGGGAAATCTGCTTTGATTTCTAGGCTGCAATCCTATACCTGGGAATAGATCCCATTGAACTTAATCTGAGTTACTTTTGAGTAGCCATGTTTCAGATTGCATTGTCAGTCCCTCTTTTAAAATGTTATTTTCATGGACCTCAAAGAGAATGCCATTTTATAGCCCCAAGAATTCACACCATCAGAGCATCTTTGACCACCTTTGATGGTGGTCCTTTCGGTTGTTGCTCAAGTGCAATCAGATTCATAAGTACATAGGAACTGCTTTATACGGAGTCACACCATTGTTCCCAAGTTGGGGATTGAATTTGGGACCTTCTTTAATCAGGGTATGGCCCTTACTACTGAACTAAAGCTCTTCCTCTTCTGTACTACTGAACTAAAGCTCTACCTGTTCTGTGAACCCAAATTACTATTAACATGCAGTCTAGTGCACAGAAAAACAATAATAATTTGACCATCTAGAATAGATACATTTATATATTCATAGTGGAAGCCTGCAAGGAGATGATACTGACTAGATGGAAAAAATAAGCCCTGCTTTCCTTTTGTCTGTGCTGATTGCAAAGTAAACACATGGCACAAAAGACATTAATTAACAATCCATTTTAATCATTTTGTAGAATGCAGTGAGGTGATATTGATGATTTTGCATGGTGTAAAGTGTTTCCTTGTCTCTTCTGAGTATCTCCAGAGAAATCCCATCTCATGGCATCTTCACCAGTTTGGAAAGTAGATGTACGTGCTTCTGAACTTGTACAGCAGTTATTGCTGCAAGTTTTAGCACTGTGGGATATGCTTATTTTCCTGGTGAAGGATAGAAGATTAAAAACCTCAAACACTCTTTTATTGCAGTTATTTTGCTTCTCTCTCTCTCTCTCAAAACATGTTTGTACCTGTTAGCCATAAAAGGAACATGTGTGCGTGTGAATTTTCATTCAGTATTATTATCTAAATAGTAATAAAATCTGTATTAAAAGGAAAAGTAGCCAGTCCTCAGAAGATAAGAAATGTGTGCTTATGGCATGTTAACTTGAAACTGTGAGATACTGTATGTCACATTTAGATTTTTAAGCAGTTATCCATGTTATAATTTGACTTGTACATGTTATATTTCTAGCACATAGGCCTTAGCTAGACCTAAGGTTTATCCTGGGATCATCCCGGGGTCAACCCTGTTCATGTAAATGACACATAGGATATCCCAGGAGCAGGCAGGGATGACCCTGGGACGATCCCGGGATAAACCTTAGGTCTAGCTAAGGCCAAAAAACATGCTTATTAGTAGTGGAGATTCACTGCTCTTTGATCATAGTGTCTTGCAAATATAGATACCAGTAGAGGGAAATTTGGCCATAATTTAAATAAGAATATATAAAAAAGTGTATATACTAATTAATTTGAATATGTATATAAAAAAGAGAGAGTGGTGCAGTGGTTAGAGTGTTGGGTTCTAGTTCCCACTTGGCCATGGAAGCTCACAGGGTTGGTTTTTGAGGATAAAATGGAGCGGAGGAGGACTGTGTCCGCCGCCTTGGGTTCCATGAATGAACAACTGGTCAATTAGGAGATATATACTGGTGAAAATAAACAATATTCACAAGCCTAATATAGCAACTTTGTATTTTTATTTATTTTAAGCATAAGTAATACTTATATACTGCTTAATATAATAAAATCTCCAAGCGATTTGAGAATCTTGAAGTATACTTCAAGCAATTCAAATAACTCCAAATTTTGTATTTCATATAGTGTTCAAAGAAATTATATAGAAAATAAATCATGTTTTGAATAAGTGACAACTTTATATCTTCAAACCAAAACTTACAGCTATCATTCAATACCAAAACATGCACAAATGAAACGTAACCAAATGTGTTTAGGCCACAGGTATTCTTCGGGAACCTAAAATACTGTAAAAAAATTTATTGAAATCAAATGAAGGGGCATCAGTCAATGAGGGAGAGGCAATATGGTGAGTCTCAGCACCAGTTTTCCCCTGGACATTATTTTTGGCATCCAACAATGTGCTCTATCCCTTCCACTTAAAAAAGAAGTTTTTTGATAGGCAGTGTGTGCAGGGTGGTGATCCAGAGTGTGAGAGAAAAAGAGAGAGAAAGAATTCATAGTGAGGAGCGGGTGAAGGCGGAGTAAAAAAGAGTTTGCCTTCTGTGAAATACGTTCTTTTATTGGTTCAAATTGGTTGTTTAAGATATTAAGGCTCAGACCCCACCACTGCCTTGTAATCTGTGTTTTGGGCACATTGGACTCGATGGCCTTATAGGCTCCTTCCAACTCTACTATTCTAGGATTCATGATTACTTGTCCCTTATGACTATTTATTTATTTATTACATTTTTATACCGCCCAATCGCCGAAGCTCTCTGGGCGGTTCACAAAAATTAAAACCATAATAAAACAACCAACAGGTTAAAAGCACAAATACAAAATACAGTATAAAAAGCACAACCAGGATAAAACCACGCAGCAAAATTGATATAAGATTAAAATACAGAGTTAAAACAGTAAAATTTAAATTTAAGTTAAAATTAAGTGTTAAAATACTGAGAGAATAAAAAGGTCTTCAGCTGGCGACAAAAGGAGTACAGTGTAGGCGCCAGGTGGACCTCTCTGGGGAGCTCATTCCACAACCGGGGTGCCACAGCAGAGAAAGCCCTCCTTCTAGTAGCCACCTGCCTCACTTCCGTGAGGGGCTCATGGAGGGGCCCTTCTCCATGAGCAGGGGCTCATGGAGAAGGGCCCCTGTAGATGATCTTAAGGTCCGGGCAGGTACATATGGGAGGAGGCGTTCCTTCAAATAACCTGACCCCAAACCGTTTTGGGCTTTAAATGTCAATACCAGCACTTTGAATCGGGCCCAGACCTGGACTGGCAGCTAATGAAGTTGTAAAAGGACTGGTATAATGTGATTTCGCCGGCCAGTCCCTGTTAGTAAACGGGCTGCTCTGTTTTGTACCAGCTGAAGCTTCTGGACCGTTTTCAAGGGCAGCCCCACGTATAACGCATTGCAGTAATCCAAACGAGAGGTTATCAGAGCATGGGTAACTGTAGCTAGACTATCTCTGTCCAGATAAGGGCGTAGTTGGTATATCAACCTAAGCTGATAAAAGGTGCTCTTTGCCACTGAGTTCACCTGTGCCTCAAGAGCACCAAGCATCTTGGATTCACCTGGATCCAAGAGCACCCCCAAACTACGGACCTGATCCTTTAGGGAGAGTGCAACCC
Source organism: Elgaria multicarinata webbii (assembly GCF_023053635.1). Lineage (NCBI taxonomy): Eukaryota > Metazoa > Chordata > Lepidosauria > Squamata > Anguidae > Elgaria > Elgaria multicarinata. The sequence continues at coordinate 41,848,908 of NC_086171.1, read as the reverse complement.
CGTCCAGGACAGGGCAAACATCACCTCACCGGACAGATGAACCACCCGCTAACAGTACCTCTGTCTTGTCTGGATTGACTCTCAGTTTGTTAGCCCTCATCCAGTCCATTACCGTGCCCAGGCACTGGTTCAGAACAGTCACTGTCTCACCTGGGTTTGATGAAAAGGAAAGGTAGAGCTGGGTATCATCCGCATATTGATGACACCTCAGTCCACATCTCCGGATAACCTCCCCCAGCGGCTTCATGTATATGTTAAACAGCATAGGGGATAAGATAGAGCCCTGTGAAACCCCATGGCTTAGGAGCCACGGCACAGTGCAATAATCCCCCAGCACAACCTTCTGGAATCGGCCATCCAAGTAGAAGCGGAACCGCTGCAACGCAATACCTCCAACTCCCAGCTCAGACAACCTATCCAGAAGGATACCATGGTCGATGGTATTGAAAGCCGCTGAGAGGTCCAGGAGAACCAACAGGGTCACACTCCCCCTGTCTCTCTCCCGGCAGAGGTCATCCCACAGGGCGACCAAGGCAGTTTCCGTTCCAAAACCAGTCCTGAAACCCGATTGAAATGGATCTAGATAATCCATTTCATTCAAGAGTGCCTGGAGTTGTCCTGCAACCACCCGCTCAAGCACCTTGCCCAGGAAAGGGATATTAGCCACTGGCCTGTAGTTGTTAACATCCTCTGGGTCCAGCTTAGGCTTCTTCAGGAGTGGTCTAATTACTGCCTCTTTTAAAGAGGCCGGCACCACTCCCTCTCTCGAGGAGGCATTTACAACCTCCTGGACCCAGCCGGCGATCCCCTCCTTATTTGATGTAATGAGCCATGAGGGGCAAGGGTCGAGCATACAGGTAGTTGTCTGGACTTGGCCAAGCACCTTGTACACATCCTCAGGCCTCACTAACTGAAACTCATCCAATAAAACTGAACCGGACGGCGCTCTGAACGCCTCTACTAGTGGAGCTGCATTAAGTGTGGTGTCCAATTCATGATGAATCTGAGCGACTTTATCTTCAAAGTGCTGTGCAAACCCGTCACAGCATGCTACCGAGGGTTCAACTATCTCACGCCCTGGCCCAGAGTGTAACAGGCCACGAACCACCCGGAAAAGCTCCGCCGGACAACACTGAGAAGATGCAGTGCTGGTGGAAAAGAACTTGCCACCCTCACTGCCACAGAGTAGGCTCGATAGTGAGCTCTAACCCGTGTTCGATCAGACCCAGCACGACTTTTCCTCCACCTGCGTTCTAGCCGTCTCCCCTCTTGCTTCATTGCCCTCAGCTCAGGTGTATACCAAGGAGCTGACCGGGCTCTGCTCAGAGGGAGAGGACACTTGGGCGCGATCGTGTCAACCACCCAAGTCATCTCTGCATTCCACAGAGCGACCTGGGCTTCAACAGGAGCACCAGCCATATCAGCAGGAAAATCCCCCAGAGCCCTCTGGAATCCATCGGAGTCCATTAGCCTCCGGGGGCGGACCATTTTAATAGGCCCCCCACCCTTGCAGAGGGGAAAGGCCACCGAGAGTCTAAACCTCAATAGGGAGTGATCTGACCATGACAAGGGGGTAGATGTTAGTTCCCCCACTTCCAGATCACCATCCTCCTGTCCAGTCGAGAAAACCAGATCAAGTGTGTGTCTTTTTACATGTGTTGGGCCAGTGACATGTTGAGACAGCCCTATGGTTGTCATGGCAGCCATGAAGTCCTGAGCCGCTCCAGATACAGCAGCCTCGGCATGGAAGTTGAGATCCCCCAGAACCACCATCCTGGGGGTCCTCAACACCAGGTCTGAGACAACCTCCATCAGCTCAGGCAGGGAGACTGTTGGGCAGCAGGGTGGATGGTACACCAGCAGAATCCCTAATCTGTCTCGAGTACCCAACACACAGTACAAACACTCAAGATCAGCACTCGAATGAACAGGAAGCCTAGAGAGGGAGATTGTATTTCTATAGACCACGGCAACCCCACCTCCCCGGCCCTCGAGTCTGCTGGTGCTGCACCGAGTACCCAGGAGGGCTGGGTGAGAGTACCCCCCCCGCCCCAGTTCACCCACCCAGGTCTCAGTGATACATACCAGGTCAGCCCCCTCATCCACAATCAGATCATGGATGAGGGAGATTTTGTTTTGGACTGACCTGACCTTCAGCAGCAGCACCACCAGACCCGGGAGCAAGCTGATAAGGCCACCAGGAATTATCCGGTTGGGGTAGGAACCAGAAGAGGGAATAGCTGTAAGGAATCTATCCCCTCTTCTCATCTGGCCTGTTCCTCCCCTAGCACCATACCTCCCCCTACCTGTGACCACAGTTATGCAGGCCCACAGTTATGCAGGCCCAGTTATGCAGACCCCAGAGCTCCCCAGGCACATATTAAAAAGTAATTAAAATGTTTTTTACAAATTGCTGCTGGTTGGCTGATTGGTGATCTTCAAACAGGTACATGTAGTATGATGGCTTCTCTGTGTGACACAAAGTGCGGCGCCAAGTGCGCACTCAGCGCGGCGCCGAGGCGCTGCCCCTGGCAGGCTGGAGATGTACCTGTAGAGTAAGGCGGAGCACCTGGTCAACTGACGTTCAACAGGTGAGGGGAGAGACTGCAGAGAACAGGCCCCTGCAGCCTCCGTTCTTCTTTCCCCACACCAGTCAAACACACCCACAGCAGCCATTTTGTGGTAGTGCCCAGGACAGTTTCTCAAATTGCCAAATGTGCCCACCCCACAATACTAGTTTTTTCTTCCTTTTACATCCTGAGGAATTTTTCTCAGATTAGAAAAATGGACAGATGAGACGCAGAGGAATTCATGAGGAAAATAGTTCCTTTGTGATATTTGTCCTCCCAGCTGCTTCAAGAAGTCTGGGGTCAGGGAGGTAGAATTGACAGGCATGCGGGGGTGAGGGGAGTCAGTGCTTCCCCAAGAGGGGCTGAGTTGGAGATTTGTGTGGGGGATGCCATTTGCCAAGGCCTAAACAATGGTGTTAATTTGAATTCAAAGCATAGGAAAGAAGAGGAAAATCCTCCTGAGATTTAAACTTCAGCTGTTCTTGAGTATTGCAACAGGCTCTCTTTCCACTTAAATTGAGAATCCAAATCCTCAGCCCATTTAAACCGTAGCAACTGGTTTAAAATTGATTTAGCTCCACTGAAGCTAATTGGATTGAACCAGCTTAGTTCCTGCTACATCGGTTTACCTATAACCAGATTGTCTGCATAGCTATAGTTTCATTATATGAGCCTTTTAACTTTCAACCCCCCCACCCCTTTTCTCATTTTTTTCAAATACAGATTATTGACAAAGAAATTAATCCATTTGTGGACAAATGGGAAGAAGAGGGACAGTTTCCGGCACACCAACTTTTTAAATCTCTGGGGAAAGCGGGATTTCTTGGAGTGAACAAGCCGACGGGTAAGAGAAGGGACTGTCTTACTCTTTGCATTTAATTTGGTGGTGGAGGCTGGTGGCTTCGATATCAGTGGGAAATCCAGTCCAGTCTCTAGCAGAGCTAGCCAAGGTCCTCTTGCTTAGTGTGTTTCTTTTTCATCAATTTTTTTTTTGGGGGGGGGAGTTATGCAAATTATGGGGTTCCCTGGAGTTTGCTAATGCTTCCCTTTGGGGTGCAGATGATGGCATTTTGGCTAGATAAGGATCGACACAGAGAAGGCATTCACTGTTAGTGTATAGCAGTTTTCTTCAACCTCACGCCTTCACATGGGTTAGACATGGGTTAGATGCTGGCTGGGATGATGGCAGCTGTAGTCCAATACATCTGGAACGTGCTAGGTTTGAGAAGGTTGGAATGTAGGATAGACTGAGCCAATCTCATCAAGCAGAGAGAATAGTTCCATTAGTATGTAGGGTGTATAGAACCAGAAACAACCCGAACCCTATTCAAATACATACAAATTTTTGTGTTCATTTCTCCTAGTATACACATTTTTCTACGCACGTCCCCAAATATATACATTTTCTGCAAGTACTTTTTTGCTAATAAATGTTTTTATGCACACTTTCTCCTAATAGACAGGTGTGCATTTCCCCATTATATACCTTTTTTGTGTATTTTTGGGGGGGTGTGTGTTGCAAATTGCATTGCAAAATTTGAAAAATGTGAATATTCCTGTAGAACCGTGTTATGGTTTGTGCTTAAGTTCAGTACATCAAAATTGGTAAGTTTGCATTAAAATGGGAACCCAACAAATTTATCGCATATCCCTAAATATACTTGTAAACATCATTATGTAGCATGCTGCTGGAAATTGAGGTTTATAAGCTTTATTTATTTATTAAATTAAATTTATATACCACCCCATAGCCGAAGCTGTCTGGGCAGTTTACAAAAGTTAAAAACAGTGAACATTAAAAAGTATACAAAATTTAAAACCAAAAAAAATATAATAACAACAGTATAAAACAGTATCCATTTTAAACAACAACAGTTCTGGGGTCCATTAAAAAAAAACTTAGCATATGTTGTTAAATGCTGTTAAATGCCTGGGAGAAAGGAAAGGTCTTGACCTGGCGCCGAAAAGATAACAATGTTGGTGCCAGGCAAGCCTCATCAGGGAGATCATTCCATAATTGGGGGGTCACCACTGAAAAGGCCCTCTCCCTTGTTGCCATCCTCCGAGCTTCCCTTGGAGTAGGCACTCGGAGGAGGACTTTAGATGTGTACGGATAGGTGCATGTCGGGAGAGGCGTTCCGTCAGGTATTGTGGTCCCAAGCCATGTAAGGCTTTATAGGTTAAAACCAGCACCTTGAATTGGGCTCGGAAACGTATAGGCAGCCAATGCAAGCGGGCCAGAATCAGTGTTATATGTTCGAACCTTCAGGTTCCAGTTATCAATCTGGCTGCTACATTTTGCACAAGCTTCAGCTTCCGAACCGTCTTCAAAGGCTGCCCCATGTAGAGGGCATTGCAGTAATCTAATTTGGAGCTTTGACATTGTAATTCAGTTTGCGTTCTCCTCAAGCAATAAATCACCTACTCCTTATCATTTGCCATCTTTGGCTGTTCCACCTTCAGAAAGGTACACAAATAGTGATATAGATAGATAGTGCACACAGATGTGGGCCCTTGATCATGTCTCTATGATAGGTAATTAAAGAAGATATGCATGGAAATAACCACCATTTTAATAGGACCTGACCTAGAATGAGGGATCACTAGCCATCCATGCTTACCCATTTCAGAAAATGGTTATCCTGTGTTGGTTTGTTTGATAAATCCAATTAGTTCTGAGCTATCACTTTATAAAAATGCTGATAGTGCAAGGAGGACATTTAAGATTAAAAGGACAAATGAGATTACTGGTAAAAGAGAGCTTGAAACCAGATCAAAGCAAATCTCTACCTTAGCTAATTTTTTTTATCAGCCTTGCATTCCCAGTTCAGTCAACGAATCAATATTTCTTTTCCTTTGTAACACTGCTACCTGGATGGTATTTAGGCTGCAGTGATTACAAATTCTGCCAGTTCGGATATCCGAATACAAAATGCTGCCTTTTCAAATAACTTCATGCACAGTGATGTTTTCTGCAATCCTGCAGATTGAGGTATCTTAATTTGGGGTTTCTCTTCCTCCTATGTCTTCAATTAGTCCCTTCTCCTTTTCTTTTCACAGTTTGATCAGATTGTAAACCTGGGGGAAAGGCTTTGCTGCATATTTTGCGTGTTGTATTTTATATCCAACACCTGGTTATAATTAGTGTTCAGTAATAATTAGAATTAGGAAGTAATTATTAAACTTCAAGTCGGGAAGAGAGTTCCATTGTGATTGTTGTTGCTGGTATACTTAATCAGAGTTAAGTACAACAGCTTTCTATAATTTGTAAGCATTTCTACCAATCTAAATGAGAATTTGCCCTAAGTAAATGCCCATAGAATTTCATCTAATGTAGGGAAGGTGAGATGCATTTGCACTCAAGGCAGATTTTACTAGCTATCTGTACATTAAAAAGATCAATTTGGTGAGTTAGATCCGGGATCTGCTTTCCATAAGAGAAAGGGACTTCCTGTGAGAGGAAGGACACCACTTTTGGACATTTCCTGTTTTTGGACATTTCCACTTTTGGATGTTTTGGGGGTTCCCCCCTCCCTCACACACCACAGGCCACCTAATTTGCAGGGTCTCCAGACTCTCTGTGTAGCATGTTCAGGAGGCTAGAGGGGCTATTATGGAAAGGGGCATTCTTTTATGGAAATAATAGAGGGGCTATTATGGAAAGGGAACTCCACTTCTGTTTGACAGTTAGGAGTATCACTGATTAGTTCTTGGCTGTGAGTGGTCACTAGGAAAGGGAAAACCAGACAGAACAAATGTTAAAAATTATACTGAAGCAAGGAATAGATGCAGAGCCAGACATCTAAAAACTGGGTGGCTCTTTGGAACATTGGTATCTCACATTCCATAGGAAACTCTGAATAGAAAGAAAGAAAGAAAGAAAGAAAGAAAGAAAGAAAGAAAGAAAGAAAGTCCCCCCAGATACAATTGGAAGCTAGGAGGAAATAAGATAGAGCAGATTCCCCCCTTCTAATACCTGGGTGTATACTTTGATGAGACAAGTTCTTGGAAGATTCAGCTCCAGATCATTAAAATAACAGCACAGAAGACAACTCGAGCTATCCTGAAATTCTTCTACTCCAGGGGTGGCAGGTTGGTGGGTCCAGCACTGAAGGTTTTTCTTGCAAAAGTGGCTGCTCAAATCCAATGTGGGATTGAGATTATAAGACTATGAAGGAGTTGGAGGTTTGTCAAAATAAATCTCTGAGATTATTGCTGGCAGTACCTCCAGGGACCCCAGCTCCTTTCCTCAGAGCAGAGACAGGTGTAGAAGCCAGGGCTCAGAAGGCAGCCCTTGTGTATTAGAAGAGGTTCCTGGATCTGCCAGAAGGCCACCTCCCCAAGCTTTGCTTGAGAGAACAAATGACGAAGGGCGGCTGGGCTAAATCATGCCAGGAGTTGCTAACTTCCAAAAACCTTCTATCAGACATTTTTACCACATCTGGAGCCAAAAACAAATTGAGAGATTACATATATGGAATAGATAACAGTCAGGGTTTAAATTTAATCAAAGCTTCAAACTTTTCTCAATGGTATTACCTGTTTAAAACAGATCGTGAAAGAGCTCAATACCTACAAACCCATACTTTTGCTTCTTTGAGAACCTTGTTTACAGAACTACGCTTCCAAACCATGCCCACAGCATTCTTGGATGGCCGATATAGACGCGTTCCAAGAAACTTACGGTTCTGTACCTGTGGTATGGGAGAGTTAGAGGATATCTCACACTATTTACTGTATTGTCACCTATGTAAAAATCCCAGGGAGAGATTCCTGGAGCAGATTTGGGCATCCTTACAGGGGGAAAGTTCCTATGTGAAAATTTGCTGGTTATTCTCGGATTGCGACCCTTATGTTACACACAAAACAGCTTTGTTTGCTAAAGGCACCAAGTATATTCGCGCAATCACTCTGAATGCTATTGCAGTGGGCTGTGCAGGCGATTCACTAACTTGATTTCTGTTATTGCATGGTGTTCTTCTGTTACTGCATGGTCTATCAAGCTGTTCTCTTTGTAATGGCTATTAGTCAACTACAATAAAAAAGATTTGATCTTGATGTATTTAATTGCCTTTCGGAGAGCCTGTTTAAATCATTCCTCAGGCTTCACAACCCTCTGCCCAAGCCTATAGACATTAAATCAGTAGTATTGCCTGAAAACATTTTGCTACCTGAAGCAGAGCGCAAATAGCACTTACTCTCTGCTGCACCATTTAGACAAAAATCCTGGCTCCCTCTGTGTCACCCACATGCCTGAAACAAGTTGCTTCACCCAGCTCCATGACAGGGCTGGCCCAACTGAAGTCTCAGTCAACAGTTTCCGACATAAACTTCCCACATCTTTGTTCCAAAGAGCTTTAGACTCAGAGTGACGTCTTTCATTCACATTGATTTTTGCTCTGAGCTTCCCGCATCCAAAGTTAAAAGCTTTGTGTGATTCGTCTGGCTCGCTATATTGTACTCCATGCGTGTATTCACACTGTACCACTGAAATAGTTTTAAAGCCTTTCTCTTCCTCGCCACTTGCTCCCATTTTGGCGGCACAGTGTAAATACACACATAAGTGGGATGTGACACAGCATAGGATAAACCAGGAGCAATCTTAGTTCACCTCATGGGGCAGCTCCACACAGATCGAGTTTAAGTCTAAATAGCTCCTCATAACCACTTCCACTATCCATATACCCGTTGATCTACTTGCTCTAAATGACAGCCCAGATAGATGCGACGGCCAGGAGTGCCTACTATCAGCTTTGGCTGATATGCCAGCTGTGCCCCTTCCTAGAGTTGGAAGACCTAAAGGCAGTAGTGCACACACAGATAACTTCGAGGCTCAACTTCTGCAGTGCACTCTACATAGGGCTACCTTTGTGCCTAGTCCGGAAACTTCAACTAGTTCAAATATGGCAGCCAGGCTTGTCACCAGTACACCTAGGGGTCACCACATTGCACCAGTTTTAAAATCTCTTCACTGGCTGCCAATTAGTTTCCGGGCAAAGTATAAAGTGTTGGTTATCACCTTTAGCCCTACATGGTTTGGGTCCAGGTTACCTGCAGGATCGCTTTCTCCCGTACAATCCGCCCTGCACACTCAGGTCCTCTGGGAAGAATTTACTCCAGCCAACAAAAACAAGGCTGACAACTATTACCCAGAGGACCTTTTCTTCTGCCACTCCCAGTTTGTGGAATGGCTTGCTGGGAGAGATTCGTCAACTTTATAGTCTTCCAGAATTTAATGAAGCCATAAAGACTGATCTCTTCCGGCAGGCCTACCCATTTGAATTTTAAATTTGCCTTTTAATGATGTGCTGCTTTTAGTGATGTATTGGTTTTAAATGTTTTAATTAGTTGTGTGATGTTGCATTTGTGTTGTGCCCCACCTCGATCCAAAGGGAGAGGCAGGTAACAAATATTTTTTTTATTATTATTATTATATTCCTGAAACCCAAAGTCAAATAACAGAACAGTTGATACCTCATATGCGATGTCAAGAAGCACCAATACTGTATGAAAATGGCACCAAATTGCATGCATTTTCTTGATTTTTGTGGTTGTTGTGCAACTGATTGTAAATGCAGTATTATTTATTTATTTATTTATTCATTTATTTAACCGCACTTTTACCCCTGCTCATCGGCAAAAAACGGCTCCTGCATATTTCTTCGCAATATTAAACGTTCAGCATGGCTCAATTGAGTAGTCTTGTAGACTTTTACGGCTGCAATACAATACATTTACCTGGGAGTAAGTTCCACTGAACTCAGTTGGGCTTATGTCAGAGTAGTCATGTATATGAGAGCATTGTTAAGTGAGGAGGAGAAATGTGTGTGCATGGAGGGAGGAGGTGTAGGGAATTAGAAGCTCAGAAAGTGGGCTTCCAGTTCAGTAACAGACCATTTCTTCTCTTCTCCCCACCCCCACCCCCGCTCCCCATAATTGCTTCTACATTTTGGGATGTTCCAAGTGTTATAAAAATTCACATTTTTTGTTTTGTTTTCTGAACTAAATCAATGTGTTAGTTATAGCTGAGTCTAGAAATCAATTTATTCAGTAAACTTTTTTTTAATCTTTCCCGTTAAACCAGGCTTGTAAATAAGTCTATAAAAGTTACAGGCCACCATTCTGTTTAACAACCAGACCTAATCACAGCTAATTATTTTAGAGTACAATTCTATGCATGTTTAGATAGGAAAAAGCTCTACAGCTCCATGGCTAGCAAGGGAATGTTGGAAGTCATAAGACTTTTTCTGTCTAAACATGCATAGGATTGTGTCATTAGTAATTTGTGATGTGTCAGTAGTTTGAAACAATCTATACAGCCCAGTCCTATTCATATTTACTCAGAAGTTAATCCTACAGAATTCAGTGGGACGTTCTCTAGTAAATTTATTCACAAAATGGCCGCCTAGGAGGCAATTCTTTCTTCCGTCATCCTGTTAACTGGATGTCCGATTACAGCCTGGAGTTATTACAAGATTGTGTACAGGTTTTTTTTAAGAATATTTTTGAGATCCACCAGCTTTATTTCAAAAGTAGGAAATCCCTACTTGATTTTTCCATTGTGGGGAATAAAATGTGCAATAGGAATAGGGTATTTGCAGTATGAGCAGATAGCAGTGGTTGTTTTGATAAACTGAATTGTGTTTGATTTTTATTATGAAGGTGTCACCATTTCTTTTTCTGCACATGTAGTTGAAGCCTATTAATTTCATCAATAGATTTTTTGTACATTTCTTTCTTAAAGCTAAACTCTGCTACAAGTGATTTGAAAGTTATTACGCAGTTTTTTATAATTGCCACAGGACAAGGGAAAATATAGATAACCAGTGAATCCTAGAAACTAGTGACAGAAATAATATTTGAAAACATTGTTTGAATCGTATTGCTAGGACTTGTGTTTTCCATATCTTTTAAGACCCTCATTTTAATGGATTCTGTTTGTTTATTGGGTTTAATTTTAACTGGGATTTTAAAATTGTTTGAATCAAAAGTGTTTTTCTAACTCGTTTAACATAGAAATTTACTGTCTCTTTTTTTTAATATTGGAAGCTGCCTTTGGAAAACCATAGGAATAAACCAGGATATGGATGAGTTTCATGCACCCAGTCACAGTGACCACCAATCTGGGTGGGTAGGGGCCAGTGCCAGTCCCAAAATTGCTTTTGAACTGGTTTCGTTTCCCTTCTCTTTCTCTTTGCCCCTGTTTCTCTTGCTTCTATCACAGCCTTCCCCAAGTTAGCGCTCTCCAGATGTGTTGAACTGCGCCTCCCAAGGCCATGCTGGCTGGGAATTATGGGAACTGCAATCCAACACATCTGAAAAGGGCAGGTTAAGGAAGTCTTTTCTAACCTCATTTCCTTGTCTGCTGCAGGCAGAAGCTGAACTGGTTGTTCCTCACCACTGTATATTTAATTCTTTAATCCTTTGCTCCACTAAGCATGGCCATTTTAGAACATAAGAAGAGCCCTGCTGGATCAGACCAAGGGTCCATCTAGTACAGCACTCTGTTCACACAATGACCCAACCAACTGTCCACCAGGAACATACAAGTATGTTGGAGAAGGGGGTTTCCATATGAATAAGCATTACTCAGTTTAGTGCTCTTGAGTGTTTGCATAAGTGGGGATTGCTCACAGAAAATAATTTCCCCTCGAATTTTAAGACTCTGGGCCTAAAGCTACATCGACTGTAGGCTTGTGTTCAACAAAACCATGTACTTAGCTGTAAAGATGTGCAAAAGTACTTATCTAAATGGAAATCTATTTAAATATTGGCTTAACTTCTGGCCTTCATCGCTGTATGGCTGATTACATTTTATGGGGCAATTAGCTCCTCTTTACACATTACTGATCCATTGTTAGAACAGTAAATAGTAACAAATATAATTTCTACAGAATAATGGAAAGCACGTCAATACGATACCATAGAACTTCTGAACACCTTGTTCCAAAAAAAAGATTTCATAGTCTATTTGCTGGAAACCCACTACCTCTTACAGTGCAATCCTATTCTAGAGTCATGCTCTCTGGATAAGGATAAATTTTCTGTTAAACCCCCTATTCCAGCTGGGAGTTGTAATCCAATACAACTGGAAGGCATCAAGTTGGGCAATGCCACCCTACACTGTAACTCCTGGCACTCTAATGACCACTGAATGGCATAGAAAAGCCATTGTTACTTTAAGGCGTAAGTGATGGCTCTATGCTACCTCCAGTATCAGAGGTGGTACACCTGTGTACACCCGTTGCTAGAGCACATGCCATTGCACTCATGACTTGCTTTTATGGTTTTCCCATTGACAGCTGGGTGGCCACTGTATGAACAGAATGCTGGACTAGATGAACCCTTGGTCTGATCCAACATAGCTCTTCTTAAGTTCTTATTATTGTAATTATAAGAATGGAATTAGCAAGATGCTAATCTAAAGCTGCCTGAGGCTGCCCGCCCCCGGCATCCCCGTATCTGAGTCATTGCAGCACAACGTTAGGAGTATATAAATCCCAGCAAGGGAACAGAATTCATCTGATATATGCACTAATATATGCACCATGAAGCTAATCACTTGGTCTCTCCATCTGTGAAACTGTGGGGTGGGGAGTTTGATGAGGAACTTCAACAAAATGGAACTTTGCACAAATAGCAACCACCATCAAGGCTCCTAATAACTACTTTGGGCAGATGACTAATATTTGTATTCTCAGACCCTGTTCAGATCCTTTGCCAGAGTCACACCTGCCTACCAAGAACACAGGAAGCTGTCTTACACTGAGTCAGACCTTTTGTCCATGTGGCTCAGCATTCCAGGATTTCTGTCAGGTATCTTTTCCTTCTCTACACAGGGCTTTGCTAGATGGAGGTTTCAGCCCGGGCTGACCCCGGGCTCACCTCTGTGCGTCCGGATGACGCACAGGGGATCCCGGGGTCAGCCAGGGCTGAAACCTCCTTCAGCCCGGGCTAACCGGAACCTCTTTTGGCCCGGCATTACCCGCGGCCCCGGGCTGAGCCCGAGACTGTGGGCATCTAGCTCGTTCTGCTGCTTTTCCTGGCTACCGTGCTTACTTGCGAGTAGCCGGGACAAGCGGCGGAACCCAGGGGAGGGGTGTGTGGGGAAACGAAGCCAGCAGAGGGGGGGGGGGGAGATCGGAGCCCGGGGGAAGTGGGGGGGAAGTTCAGAGGCAGGGGGGAAGGGAGTTGGCAGGCGGGCGACGGAGCTGGCGGGGATGGGGAGGGAAATTAAGCTGGTGGGAGAGGGGGGAAGATGGGAGCCTGCGGGAGGTGGGGGGGAAGATCGAAGGCAGGAGGAAGGGGGCTGGCAGGCGGGCAACGGAGCTGGCAGGGATGGGGGGGGAACGAAGCTGGCGGGAGAGGGGGGGAGATCGAAGGCCAGGGGAGGTGGGGGGAAGATCGGAGGCAGGAGGAAGGGGGCTGGTGGGCGGGCAATGGAGCTGGTGGGGATGGGTGGGGAAATGAAGCTGGTGGGAGGGGGGAGCAGGGAGAGTTTTTTTTTTTTTTTTAAGGGCCTTACGTAAGCGTAGGAGCGTTCCTGCGTCCGGCCCCTTTAAAAAATAATTTTAAAATGGCGGACGTGACGGGGCTTTGCTTTCCCCCGTCACGTCTATGTTTAGCAAGGCGCTACAGCCTGTGCTACTTGTAGCTCGGGCTTGCCGCTCCTCCCGCCCAGAATAGGTGGTATGTCTAGCAAAGCCCTTAGAGATGCTGAGGATTGAGCCCTGGGATCTTTTGCATGCAAAGCAGGTTCTCTGCAGAAACTTCGACTCTCTGCCTGCAACTGGTGAGGCTTTTCTTGTGCAATCGTCCTCGCTCATTCACAGAGGCTTACTGGGGGTTTAGACGACTATGTCTTCTACTTGTAGCCCTCCTGTGTTTTTCTCACTGTGTTTTTCTCACCTGAAAAAAAAAGAAGTCTATTAAGGAAGAAAAGATGGAAGAGTTGATGGATTGACCGTTCCAATGAATGTCAACTCTATCTTCCGCATTAGGCAATATTGTGGGATCTTTGGTTCTTCTTCGTGGTCTCTGTGCATCACGCCATGGGCTCTGCGCTTGCGCCGAGCCTTTGCTTCGGAAAGGATTAGTAGCTGAGCAAAACTGTTATTTTGGCGGGAACTCCTCCCCCTACCGTCCACTGCGCATGCCCTTGTGCGTTCCCGCCTTCCCCTCAGTTCCTTTGCGACCTGAGTCGAACCCGGTACCGAGGGGAAAGAGAAGAATCTTCTGTATCAAAAATTGACACCGAAGAGGGGACGGAGGGGGGGGGGGGTTGACTACTCGAAGAACCACAGTTACAGGTAAGCAACCTGTTCTTCTTCTTTGTGGTCTCTGTGCATCACACCATGGATGATTACCAAGCTAAACTACTCACCAGAGGCAGGTCGGTGTCATTGTAGAACTGCAGAAAGGACTGCTCTGCCGAAGGAGGAATCATTCCGAGAGTGGACGTCGACATTATAATGCTTGACAAACGTCAATGGATGGGACCATGTAGCCACTTTGCAAATGTCAATAAGCGGAACTCCTCTGGCGAATGCCGTAGATGTGGCCAAGCTTCTGGTAGAGTGTGCACTCACTCCATGTGGAGGGTCCAGCTTCGAGAGCTACTAATCCTTTCCGAAGTAAAGGCTCGGTGCAAGCGCAGAGCCCATGATGTGACTGCACAGATGACCACTCGAAGAACCACAGTTACAGGTAAGCAACCTGTTCTTTCCATGCATGGACCATGGTGGAGGGGAAGGCAAGGAAGGAAAAGGTTCCAGGCCAGCCTCCCTCCATATGTGTTGGACTACAATTCTCAGCATCCCCCAGACAGCGCAGCTCCTGTGATTCCTTATATTTTGGATTGGGTCTAGATTTAGTTAGTTGCACTTACTTTTCACTGAAATCAGTGAGACAAATTAGTCATGACCAAATGGGACTTCACCCCTTGAAATCTATTCAGGAAAGGCCATAGCTCAGCAGAAGAGCACCTGCTTTGGATGCAAACGATCCTAAGTTTAGTCCAGGTTATCTCCAAGGGAAAGTCTTCTCCAAGGGCAAGTCTGCTGTCTGCCAGCCAGTGTATGCAATATTGAATTAGATGGACCAATGGACTGGCTGCTACTGTAGCTACGTTGCCTCCCTGTACCCTCAAACATTGTTTTTGTTCTTAGTCTGCTTTTGATATTGCTGCTTCTGGTGGATCTGAACTGCTTATGCCAGTGAAGGTCTGGCAGGTCTGTCATGTAGGATGATAAGAATATTGTCATCCTATGGACTTTTAATATCTAGGTCTTCGTTATTATTGTCTCCTGAATATTTTACATGAATGGTGCAAATTCTTTAAGAGGAAATGCACAATACATTTAGAGGCAAATTAAATCGTGTCCATGCAATCTCCAGGGTACACAATAAGCTGGAAAAGACTGCTCTCATTAAAATCTCCTGATGCCAACATCGCAAGAAACAACACAAGCATCTAATTATGGGAATAGTGTAGGCAGCACTCTAGGTTGGGCGGAGGTATAGTTTGATCTAATATGGGAAAAGAATTCCCTCTGGGTACTGCTAACCTGAATGTTCAAAAGCAAAGGAATTGGTAGAAGCTTCATGAGACTTTCAGAAACAAAGATTAATCTTTGAGTCCTTTTGGATACGTGTTTGCAAGCTGGAGATGAGAGGCTATGGGTGCTTCCAGACCAGGTCCTTACGGTGCCATCTTCCTGCCTCAGTCACAGAATTTTATGACTTTTTTGACCTGTAATACTCTCTTGTGTGCCTTATGGCTTCCTCCATCTTTTTTCTTACTGGGCTAATTCTGTGACGGAAAGACCAAAGACAGAATAGCAGCACAATGCCTTCTGATTGGTAGTGCTAGGAGCCCTCTGCCTGGAAATCCTATATGAGCTGTGGGTTTCATGAGAAAAATAAGCCTCTTCCAGCTGTTATCAGAATGCTGAAAGGGTGAACTCAATTTCTTGAGTAATATCAAAATAAACAAAACCCAGCTTGGTTTTAGAAGTCTTTGAAGCAAAACATGGAACATCTTGGCTTATGATTTGGTTGTCCATGCCTTGCAGTGACTGGAGGGTACTTCTAGCATAAGGTAGCTGTTTGGGAAGAGCTGTGACTCAGTGATAGAGCACATGTTTTGCATGCTAAAGGTCCCAGGTTTGATCCCTGGCAGTTTTAGCTAGGGTTAAGAGGAATACCTGTCTGAAATCCTGGAAGACTGCTGCCATTCAGTGTAGACAATATTAAGATGGACATATGGTCTGACTTGATATAAATCTGCAATCTTAATCACACTTACCGGGAGTAAATGTCACTGAATTACTTTCTGAAGTACGTGCCCCCTGGGGCTTATGGGAGTTGTAGTCCAACACATCAGGAGGGTACCAGGTTAGAGGAGATTGCTCTCATGTTCCAACTAAATATTCTCCATATACGATTTTCTAACTTCTTTCCCCACGTCTAGTCTAAAAATGGCAGTAGAAATTGACTGCTGCTTCCACCCAGAAAAATTCATGGTTTCTAAAATTACTTTTATCTGAATGAGGAAAACAGAACTTTTACTTTTTGTGTGGTGATTAGGATGACACATCATTGCTGCTCATTCTGCATATTCATTAGGAAATACAGGTTTTAAAAGAATACATTTATTTCCCCATAGGTTGTTGAAAGCAAAGATGCAAAAATTGCCTCCTTTACACATTGGCTGTTGATTATGTTAAAGGTCAAAACTGTGCCCTTGATGGCAATTAACCTAAGTTAAGGCCAGCATTCTTTTTGCACTTGTGCATTGGTATTTCGGAATAGAAAAACAACTTTCTCAGTACTTGCAGCTTGCATTTTTAATGAAAATAGCTTTCGTGTTATGATCACTAGTCTTGTCTAAATCTGATTAGATTTAAAAGTAATCACACATTTATATATTTTCCATTAATTCATCCACATCTCTTGAGATGAGCAACAGCAGGTTTATTGTAGGAACAGTCCTCAGAGCGTTCAAGTCCTCGTAGGGAGAAGCCAGAACTCAGTAACAGAGCTTCATACACAGAAGGTCCCGAGTTCGATCTCTAGCATTTCCAGGTAGGGCTGGGAAAACTCCTGCCCTGAAACCCTGGAGATCTGCTACTGCCAGTCAGTATCAACAATACTGGACTAGGTGGACCAATGGTATGACTCAGTACAATGCAGGTTCCTGTGATTCTGCAGAGTTTCTCTTTTTTCCAACATAAGTTCATCCTCTCTTGTTTCTGCATCAGATTGCGATCCCCCCCCCCCCGGCAACATCTCTGGGCATGTCTAGACCTCCTGGCTTTCTGGGAGGGAGTGGGGAGGATCTCATGGTATTATGCTTGCGAGATCCTCTCCCTCAGTCTACATGTGTTTTTTGTGGGGGTCTTTTGAAGATGAATGCTCAAGCACAAAGGTAAGGGTTTTGTTTTGTTTTTTTAAATTCCCACTCCCCCTATCCCACCCCCAATGCCCAGGTCCCGGCTCCACGCGGTTACTCGCGAGGAGCCGGGACAAATCTGCAATGGCGGGCCATACCTCTCACGGTCTCGGGATCATCCCTAGATCACAGGGAAAAATGCAATTAAAGGGTAAGGCGATATCTCGGGGAAAGGGAGGGATCATCTCTCCCTGTTCCTGGGATCCCCTGTGGACGCACAGGGACGATCCCTGCCCTCTGTATGAAAATTGTTAATATTCTATTCCATCCAATTTAATTTCTCTTTGGCAGTAGTGTGTGTGTGTGTGACCTGAAGATAATCTGATGAGGTTCGATGAGCAACATTTTGCACAAGCTCAGAGTTTTGTGTCATAAAGACTGAAAAGAATCTGACAAGTTACTCCTTCACAGCTCTGAGGCAACTTGTCAGTTTCACTTGTGGAGTTGAAGAGGAATGAAGACAGGGCTCTCAGATTCAAATACAGGGTGTGCTTTATTCCCGTGTTGTTGATATATAGCTAAGGACCACCACCTTTTGGGGAGGTGAGGGTTTAAAACCTTTAGCTTTTATTGATAGCAGGAACCAGTAAAACAGATACGTTTAGCTTAGAAACAACTTCAAGGCGCATGTCTTTGTGTCTTTAGATCCTTTCTTTGTGAAGGATCTAAATCCACAGCAAACTCAGTGTTTCTAATTAGCAGCTGGTGTTCTGTACTCCTTGATAAGGAGTTGCTTGCCTGTCTTTTTCTTTCAAGTATGCACAATTCAACCCAGAACTCCCTGTAAGATTCCACAAACATAGTTGAACACAGATTCCATTTTGGATTTCTCTTGCACACAGTGCAATACAGACTCCATTTTAGATTTCTTCCATACATCTTTTAAATTTATTTTTATTTATTATTATTACATTTATGTCCCATCTTTTTCCCCTCTTGGAACTTACATGGTCCTTCACCTCTCCATTTTAGCCTCACAATAACCCTGTGATGTAGCTTAGGCTGAGAGTAAGGCCACAGCTAGACCTAAGGATTTATCCTGGGATCATCCAGGGTTCGCCCCTGCCTGAGCACTGGAGCACTGGTGAGAACTAGATGGTATGTAGTTAACACTGTCACCAGCAGCTGTATTCACTAACCATTGCACAAGCAACAGGAAAGTGTAAAAACTCAGCTTTTGCTGAGGGGGAGGTTGTTTCCATGTGCTTCTTTCAGAAACTTCATAGATAACTAAGACACATCGCAGAATTTCCGTGGGGAGTTGTTAAGGGAGTGGGTGGGGAGTTCCTAGCTTGTTTTGATGGAGGCTGTCATGACATCCAAAAGGATGTCCGTGGCACTGAGTACCTTAACTGGGAATTGTCTGCCAGCCGGCTTTCATATCGCTAAGAGGACAGAAGTATTATTTATTTATTTATTGCATTTTTATACCACCCAATAGCCAAAGCTCTCTGGGCGGTTCACAGTATTCTCTGCCTCCTCATTTTGTCCATATATTATACATTAGATCTTTAACATTTGTATTTTCCCCCAGACTTTTACTCCTGCTTTTGGGGACTTTGAGGTATGATTGGCAGGTTTCAAGTAGTTCTGGCATTTGCATCTGAAAAGCAGCTTGAGGTTAGCCTATTATGTATTAGAAAGGTTTCTTTCTAAATTTTACGTTGTTATTAACTTGTCAACGAGTAAATTTTTGTTTGAAACAATTTATCCTTTTATTTTCCAGACCCCAACCTCTCTTTAATGCAGCCGTTGTCATTTTAACCCCCCAAAGGTTCCTACTACTCAAGAACTACAGAATTTGAAAGCCTTTTATACATTCAACCAACATTCATACATCTACTATACTCATGACAAAGAGAAATGTCGATTAAGTGGGAAAGTTTGAAAGCAGACAAAGGAGGGAGGCAGTACACACCAGATAATACTTAGTTAAGGCTTTATAAATGCTGTATATTTTCAGATAAATTTCTCCATTATTTCATTATACATCTCTTCCATACTCTGCATGTCTACTCAGGGCACCAGATTGGGGAAGTCATAACCCATTTAATAGGATGCCATTTAAAGGAAATGGAGGAAGTCTCTGAAGGAGCTCAGGGCACATCACAATGGGTAAAATCCAACACATACTGAGAGTAGACCTATTGAAATGAATGGGGACTTAAGTGAGTCATGGCTAAAATAAGTCCCATTCATTTCAGTAGGTCTACTCACACTACAACTTACGTTGGATTTTACCCAATAACTTTAGGGGCCTTCCTAGACGAGGGCTTAGCCCGGTGCAAGGCCTGGGCTCCCTGCTGTGCGTGCAGACGACGCACAGGGGATCCCGGCGTCAGGACGGGCTAAACCCTCCCTTGACCCGGGATAACCGGATCCGCTTGTGGCCCGGTTTTTCCGCAGCCCCGGGCTCAGCCCAGGGCTGCGGAAGGTCTAGTTAGTTCCGTGGCTTTTCCCGGCTGTTCGCTTACTTGCGAGTAGCTGGGAGAAGCCTCGCACTGGGCACAGTGCTCTGCGCTGTGTCCATCGGGCTGGGGGGAGAGATCATGGACGGGGGCCGGAGGGGGCATTGGACATGGCGAGTGGGCGAGCGAGCGGGGTGTGTGAACAGGTGAGCGGGGGGGGGGTGGACATGGCAAGCAGTGTGTGTGTGGACATGGTGAGCGGGGGGTGGATGGGCGAGCGAGGGGGTGCGCGAGCGAGCGAGGGGGCGAGTGGGGAGCCGAGCGGACGGGCGGACGGACGGGGAGCGGGGTGGGGCATCATACATTGTGGGGGGAAATCGGGGGCAGGGGGGAGCAGGGAACCTTTTTTAAAAAAGAAGACTTACCTTATTGTTGGTGTGCTCCTGTGCACATGGCCCCTTTAAGTTTTTTAAAAAATGGAGGACGCGACCGGGCTTTCCCTTACCCCATCGTGTCTTATGTATAGAAAAGGACGATGGCCCGCGCTAGCTGCAGCGCGGCCTCGCTCCTTCTCCTCTCCGGATTAACAGGTAGGTCTAGCAAGTCCCAAAGTTACAATGTTAATATTATAAAGGTAGTTAATTTCTCATGTCCAGAGTATGGCGGCCTGGGCTTGGACTTCTCCTACAGCATTGCAGTGGCAGAAGAATTGGGACATATCCGATGTGGCGGTGTTCCCCTGGCAATTGGAGTGCAAACCGACATGGCTACCCCTGCCCTGGCAAGGTAACTTTCCCAAGAAAATCCCTTGGCTCTTTCCCTTCATTTTGTTCCATAGGAAACAATAGAATGTCCTAAATCCTTAGAAACATACAAAAATTAAATTCTAGCTCCATGCAAAATGAAGGGAGAGGGGGAAAATAAGATTGGTTTATGCATTCATTTAAATGTTACATATGTTTCACTTCAGGACGTAAATACAGCAAAACAAAAACAAGGCTAGCTATTTTTAATACATTTTAATCAAAAGTGTTGTTGTTGGTTTTGGAGTAGTGGATCTGTATTGTATGGTGTTGTACCACCCTAAGATCATTTAGTGAAAGGTAGGATAGAAATCCCTTTAATACATAAATAAATAAAAACCGTACAGATGAGGCTTGTCAGTGTTTTCACCTGGAATGTTTTTATTTATACGTGTTTGCCACAATCCAGCAAAAGGAGAGCTGAAATGAACTGGGATTTCCTGGTTCAATATTTTGCTTTAGGCAAGCTGCTATTATTTTGGCATGAGGGATATAACACTACTGGCCTATCATACTGGATTATAGCAAGGGGATAATTTAACCCCCAGGAAAACCATGAAATCAAATAGAAACATTAAAGGAAAGCAATGTGTTATTACATCCCCTTGCTTATATTGTAATGCATCCAGTACAATATGCTGTATGGCTTGTGATGAGAAAGTGCCTTCTTGCCTATCTTGCAATGTGACAGCAAGAAAACTCAAGACTGAGAGCCCTCTTAGGACCTGCAGAAGCGGGTTACGTTTCTCTCTCTCTCTCCACTTTCTCTATATCATGCATAATTTTATATGTCTTTATAGCCCTTCCCCCCACTAGACTAAAAAGCTCCAGGCATTATAACTTTCCTTTGTAGGATATTTTCTCCTGCCCCCTGCTCATTTTGGTTGCCTTTTCTGCACCGTTTCTACTCCACAATATTCCTTTTGTGGTGTAGCGACCAGAATTGTACTCAGGATTCCAAGTGTGGCCACTTGATAGAGGTGGGCAGTTTTATTTTTGTTCCTTTTCGGTTCCCCCTGAAGTGGCTCTGCTGGCTCCAGTAGAGGCTGGTGGCTCCAATGTCAGTGGGGCATTTCAGTCAGAACAAATCAGAGCTCTAAAGGAACTACCTTGGATAATTCCTTTAGAGTTGTGATTGAAACCTGGAGCAGATTCACTGTTCCACTGACATCAGAGCCACCAGCCCTCCATTATTTATTTATTTATTGCATTTTTATACTGCCCAATAGCCGAAGCTCCCTGGGCGGTTCACAAAAACTAAAACCATTCAAAGTATAAAACAAACAGTATAAAAACATGATATAAAATACACATTAAAAAGTGATTAAAAACATACCACACATGATTAAAACATCTTTAAAACATCCTTAAAACATCCTTTAAACATTCTAAAATTTCACTGGACAGGCCTGCCGGAATAGATCAGTCTTTATTGCTTTTTTAAACTCTAAAAGACTGTCAAGTTGACGAATCTCCTCCAGCAGGCCATTCCACAATCTGGGGGCAGCAGAAGAGAAGGTCCTCTGGGTAACAGTTGTTAATCTAGTTTTTGCTAGCTGAAGTAGATTCTTCCCAGAGAACCTGAGTGTGCGGGGCAGATTGTACGGGAAAAGGCGATTCCACAGGTAGCCTGGACCCAAACCATATAGAGCTTTAAAGATAATAACCAACACTTTGTACTGGCTGATCTGGTTATGCTGCCTTGTCAGGGCAAATCTGTCTGCACTTTCTGTGATCTGCTGCCAAGGATGCCTGTGGCTTTAGGTTTAGCTATATTAAAGTTGAATTGTCATACTGTGGGTGGGTGGTTTTAAGTCCTAAGTATACAAACCAGGGTTGTGAAGGAAACAAATAGGTGTTGCTTATAATGCAAGAGATGGAGACCTATAGTTAGATAGACACTTTGTCTCCTTCCCCAACTTCACTGCCATTTGAATTAAAACCATAATTGAGTGTATCTGAACAAGCTGCAGATGTAGATACTTTCTGATCCTTTATTCAGTATGAAGCCCCCCCCCCCTTCCCCTGCCACCACCTTTAAATAGGCATGGGGTAGGATACCTACTGGTAGGATACAGGTGTCATAGTTCTGCGTGGAATTGTTTCCCAATTATTGGCCTGCAGAGGATAAAATGGCCGCTTTATGCAATAAGGCTATGTAAGGCAGTCCCCAGAACAGGTTTTTATTATTGTTTCATTCTTCCCTGTGGGTTAAAAGAAATCGATAAATAACTGAGGCATGGTTTCATCCTCGCACGATGTGTTAGCTCACATTTGAAGTGTTTGTCAACAATGTGGCAATGACAGCCTCTTCAATACTGGTCACGTCAATGCACAAGTGCCACAAATATTGTTTGAAATGGGAGAATCTGCTGCGTTTATTCCAGTTGAGGTGGGCAGAGGTGGGAAAGGGATGTTGGCCTTGTTTACCCTACATTGGCCTTCCCCAATCTGGCACTCTCCAGATGTGTTGGGCAGCGTGTCCATTGGAGAAACGTCTGAAAACGTTTGGGGAAGGCTTTGTAACATTATGATTAGACAGGTCTCTGCAGCAAAAATCTTAGACTCTCTTGGCAATAGAGGGACATGAGACGTTATTATGAACTTGTGTACTGGCAAGTGTGGGCAGTATCCAGTACTTCTGCTGAGCCTCTGCTTGCTCTCCTGTACCCACGGGACCCACCACTGGCGCAACAGGAAGCTAGCACTTCTTAAAGCAAGCCCAGAAATTCATGGAAATGCTCATTTTGGCAAAGGGTTCGGCTGTCAAGCTCTGCTGATTTACCCTGTTTCAGAAAGTCTGTGTGGTGTAGTAGTTAGAGTGATGGACTGAGACTCGGGAGATCTGTGTTCTAGTCCCCACTCAGCGATAGAAGCTCATTGGGTGACTTTGAGACAGTCACAGACTCTCAGCCCAACCTACCTCAAACTTTTAGCCCGGCCTACTGTTGCAAGGATAAAAATGGAGAGGAGGAGGATTATGTATGCTGCCTTGGGATCCTTGAACGAAAATAAGCAGGATATAAATACAATAAATAAATAAATAACATAAACAAGTGCTTCCACTCATTTCTGGTTGCTTCAAGGTCCACCAGCTTCCTGTTGCACTAGCTTTGTGTCCCGCTAGCATTGAATACTTCCCCATGTGTCATAAAAGCGAACTCTACTGCACTTTCTGTGATATTTCATTTCTCCAAAGGAAAGCAAAAGCTCCGCTTATCACCCCACCCCGCATAGCAAACTCCAGTGCCAATAGAAGTAGAACTAAAACAAGGCCACAGAGAAATAAAGGGGAGGCATCAGCATGCTAGGAATCCCTGAGGTTTGCAGAAGTACTATATGTAACGTTTTTAAGGGGGCAACGTCCTCTCCATGAAGACTGAGCATGCTACTAGTCCTGATGGCTATGTGCCGTCTACAGTATCTGAGGCAGAAAGATACACCAGTTGCTGAGGAACTTGGGTGGAAGGGTGCTGTTGCACCATGTCCTGCTTTGCTGGTCCCTGGTTGACAGTGTTGGAAGTTAACTCTACTCAAGAATGAGCAAAGTTGTATTAGACGCTTCTCTCAGTAGAAACGCAGCAAAGACCCAAATAATGTTCAAAGACTTCGTTAAGATACAAACAGAGCTTTTACTGAGATAGAAGTTGGTTGAATAAATTAGTTACAGCACACACATATACTCACAACGATCACATCTGATAACAGCAGTAATGATAATGGATGGATAATACACAACACAGAGCCATATATATAGTGCAAAAACTGTACAGTCATCCCAGCCACTAATTGACTAATTGATTAAACATCCCATGCCACCAATATGTCAATAATTGCATTGTCCAACTGGCGGCCTTGACATTTAAAAGTATTTCTTCATGTCTTCTTCATGTCTTCTGTCACTGGGCATACTAAAAGCTCAGGAATAAAGTAAAACTGATCCAATCCAGGATCCAACAGACAGATGGTTGGCCACCGTGTGAACAGAGTGCTGGACTAGATGGACCCTTGGTCTGATCCAGCATGGCTGCTCTTATGTTCCCAGCAGCTTCAGAATGATGAGTGTCACTTGGAAAAGATAAACGGGAAAACTGGGGGTGGGTGGGAAGAAATGCCCTGCTTGAGCTCCTTACATCTTATAGTACCCCAGAGGGCAGAGCTGTCTTTCAAGGAAATTGAGAACAGGTGCTGTGCTGGGAGATGAGGATACATTGCACCATTTTGTCACCTGTCCTATTTGTACAACTCGAATGGTTACAGTGCAGAGGAAGTGATGTAAACTCAGGGGAAGGTTTTCAGACTTTCAAAGACTGCCTTTCCCCCCTTGCACACATATATAGGTATGTATGCAGGCATGCAAGTGTAAAAATAAGAGCCTAAACTGGTGACGCCCTTGTCCTCAGTATTGTGGCCAGCTCAGCAGTTTAGCATCCCTTCTTATCCTGTATCCTTCTTGGGGTTCCTGCACACCATGATCTGCAGTGAGTGGTTGCATTTATGGGACAGAATTCAATGGGGTACTTCTGCCCCCGCCAATTTCTTTCCGCCCTGCCAATTCTCTTCTGCAGGCAGTATGCCCTTCTGATTTTGCTGCTCTGGTGGGGCCCGCTGCTTACCCAAAGGAGACTTAGCACTTCCTAGAGAAAGCTCTGACCTGCCTCCTTCCAGAAACGGTTGCCCCGGAAAAGTGGTGGTGGGTTGAAACTAGAGGATATATATATTCCACCCGCTCTGAAAGAAATAATATGAATAAACCAAACACAATAAAAACATACACCCAAAGCAGACCAGGAGATACAGTGCAAATATAGCCCAAACTGAACATTGAAATCCAGAGAGTTCTTCATAGAATTAATCATGTCTTCTGAAAGGTTTTTTGTTGACTTGAGAAACACTGCCCTGAAGTATGATTATTTATGTAAGAAACATAAAAACTACCAGTAATGAGTCCAGTTGTGTTCACGCATCAGAAATCTGAACTTGTTCAGTTGCCCTTCAAGGTTAAATTCCATACCCTTGCGTACCACTGAGCAAGTGCAAGCAGATTATTTCTTTTCCATTTATAAGCAATTCCTAAATGTACTGCCAGCAACAACAACACCAAGTGACTGAGTCCTTGGAGTCAAGTCCCTAAGGACACCCCATAAAAAAATCTAGAGGCTGTTTTAGGAAGCATATTGGAAGCTGATGACACGATAAGGAGCACAATTAGTCACCATAATAAGTAACTCCTTTAGCGAGTCTAGGGGGAGCATCATAGTTGAGAGCAGCCCCAAATAAGTAAACTATTCATTTTTATATTATAGGGGATGTGCACAGGGATGGCCCAAGACGTTTTGGTGCCTCAGGCAAAGGACAAGGTGGTATCCTCTCCTGTACCATGTACAAAAGCTGACTAGACTGGCAGATGTATCTGTCTTCAACATTGATGGTGGGACAATGTCCTCTATTGAACCTGATGGAAACAGGCTAACTTAGGGGTCGCAGACAGGTCTCTTCTTGAACACTTTGCTGCTGCCTCCTGGCATCTGTCGCCTGAGGCGAATGCTGGAAGTGTATATATGTTTAATGTCTCTTATGCTTTACATTTTCTTAGATTAAAGACAGGGATGGGGAACTTCTGATGCTTAAGACAGATCTGGCCCATGGGGCTTCCCCATCAGTCCATGCCCCTTCTCCCAGCACTAGAGAAACAGAGCCTTCCTCTAGTGCTGGGAGAGGGAGCGTGGCCTGATGCCATCAGCCCCAGAAGGGTGTGACCTGAAAGGCAATCTGGTCCCTGCGGCCAGAACACCCCTGAGCAAAGGAAAGTGTGAAAGTCAGTCTGTGTATTTTACAGACGGTAACAAACTTTCTATGTGCTCCATCTTTTCATAGATTAAAAAGAGGGATGCTTGTAAGACCTTAATTGTCATACCAAGGATCAGGGCCTGAGCACCCCTCCTTCTCTGCTACAAACTGGGACAAACTCTATCCGACCTGCTTTATTCATTTACCCTGCAGTAATCTGCCTGCCACTGATTGAAATGACAAAAGGGTAGTGATCCTTTAGGAGAAAGATCGGCTTGGAAAATGCCATTCTGACTGCAGATGCAGTGTCCAAAATGGCAGCATTCATGCCCATGCATGGACACAGATGCACACAAGAAAGAAGATGCATCCATTACCCACTCAGCCCATACTGTACATTCGGGGGTGGAAGCTGAACCCTGAAGAATGACAACTTAGATTAAAGACAGGGATGGGGAACTTCTGACGCTTAAGACAGATCTGGCCCATGGGGCTTCCCCATCAGTCCATGCCCCTTCTCCCAGCACTAGAGAAACAGCCTTCCTCTAGTGCTGGGAGAGGGAGCGTGGCCTGATGCCATCAGCCCCAGAAGGGTGTGACCTGAAAGGCAATCTGGTCCCTGCGGCCAGAACACCCCTGATCATAAGGAAAGTGTGAAAGTCAGTCTGTGTATTTTACAGACGGTAACAAACTTTCTATGTGCTCCGTCTTTTCATAGATTAAAAAGAGGGATGCTTGTAAGACCTTAATTGTCATACCGAGGATCAGGGCCTGAGCACCCCTCCTTCCCTGCTACAAACTGGGACAAACTCTATCCTACCTGCTTTATTCATTTACCTTGCAGTAATCTGACTGCCACTGATTGAAATGACAAAAGGGTAGTGATCCTTTAGGAGAAAGATCGGCTTGGAAAATGCCATTCTGACTGCAGATGCAGTGTCCAAAACGGCAGCATTCATGCCCATGCATGGACACAGATGCACACAAGAAAGAAGATGCATCCATTACCCACTCAGCCCATACTGTACATTCGGGGGTGGAAGCTGAACCCTGAAGAATGACAACTTGAGCAATGCACACAAACAAAACTTCAAGCAAACATGGGGACCAACCTGGATTGGAATTCATCAGGACATGCATCAAAAAATTAGGATGGTCCCTGTAAATAGGGAAAGTTGGAGCATGTGACTTCCAAGATTGACTCTTTTTGATATTCGTGCTGATCAGTCCTACTTAACAGTTGAGAAGAATTGCCATTCCGCTTATGCTCCGACTGCGGCTGTTTGTCCCAGAAGACCCGCCGTCTCCTTTGAAGTGGGTCACGTGATCGAGCATTTAGAATGTGGTCTTGAAAAGAGACGCACATCATGCGATTTAATGACGTGAAGTGTAAAGAACCCACCTGCAGCTGTTCATCCTTGAAGCTACAATTTTCCACTAACGATATGTCATAAAGTGTCCGTCCTAATTAGAAACTTTCCTCACTTTATAATTAATTCAGTTGCACAATGCTCTGCGATGCTTCCCCCCCCCCCCTGTGAGGTGTGCAGGAAGAATGAGTGCCATCAAGTTCCCCACCCACCAACATTTTAAGAGAATGGCGTGTCTGCCATCATTGAATCAGAATGAAGCATCCATTAGGCATGTTTTTGTTGGGTGCAGTGAGAATCCCATCTGTAGGAAAGCAAATTGATTGCTCTTTAAGAGGTATTAAGGAAGCATTTTCCTGAGTTACAAGAGAATTTATATGCAGGAACGGTGACTGAATCTATTAGCTGTAAAGATGTTTGGGTCCTACTGTGACTCCCAAATTCCTTTAACTCCAATCAACCAAGTTGGGTTTACTTATTTTTTGCTCTGGAGTTAATATTTAGGGTTTGGAAATTACCGCATGAAACTTGATGGCGCTTTCAAGTCCTCAGTAATCTATACATCAGTGCAACACCTGAGGGTCGTGAGCCTGCATCCCCTCCCCTGAACCCACCAGAGGGCCATACCCCTCCCCCAACTCTGCCACAGTCACCTTTAGCTGTTGAATTTGGTGCTTCAGAGTCACACTCCTGGGAGGCTTCTGTAAGCACGATTCTGCTTCCCAAGAAGGCTCTCAACCCATCTTGGGGGGGGGGGGTATCCTCATGGCACCGGGTTGGCGCTGCCTCCCTCTCAAACCCTGCGGTTTCCCTCCCTTGGGGATGGCGTCAGGTAATCCAGACGCCAAGAAGGGAGCGCAGGGTTTCTGGGAGGCCATCCAGAGACTGGAGCCAGCCCACCATCTTCCTGGTGGAAGGCGACCAATTGAGGTGGGTGGGAGCATTGTTTCAGTAGCTCTTCCTCAAAAAAATTATCAGCCCCTCTTGCATAGTGATCATCTAAGCAAACTGGAGTTGTCTGGGGGATGTCCTGTTGAAGTATTTGGGATTAGTATAGGGCCAACAGATGATGGGTGCAGTCTTTATAAACCTTCAGAGTATACCCTTAATGAATGGGATGGAACAGTGGTGTAGTTTTTTGCACTTAGTTCAGTTGTGTGAAGAGATGGATCCGTGTGAGTAGCAATAATGTTTTCCCAGACTACTCTCTGGAAATGTTCATGGAGAAAAATAGATTTCTTCCTCTTGCCCACCTCCAGTGATATGTAAAGCCTTGGGCACTCAGGATTAGATCCAGGATCTGTCTTCTGCAAGAGGAGCTTCCGTGAGAGGAAGGGTTCTACTTGTGGACGGTCCTTCAGCCTCATTTTTGGAGATCCTTCCTCCTCCACCCCACCCCACAGCTCACCCCATTCAGCAAGACCTCCTGACTCTGTGTAGCATTTTCAGGGGTCTGGAGGGGCTGCTGTACGAAGGAGGGGTCAGCGAAGTCCACTTCCACCAGTGCAGTTGATCCAGTGTAAGTCAGGTAGAAGTAGAACTCTTTTATGTTTGAGACAAACCATCAAGTATGCAGCAGCTTTAGAACAGTCCGTGATAACTTGTGAACCACCAGTCATGCTGGATGGCTCAAAAGGGATTTAATGTACCCTTGGGTTTGTGTATGTGTGATGGTGGTGGATTTTGTGGGGAGATGCCTGCCAGATACTGCAAAAATGTGGTATTTATTTGGCAGCCTACAATCCATGGGGTGTTTCACTTCTCTTACTTGCTTCACAGCCAAGTGGCAACTGTTATTTCTCCAATGATTTGTTTTGCTTCTCTCCTCTTGAAAGGTTATAGATTCCTTTCATGGCAGGTGTCTCTTTTTCCTTTGTTTTTTGAAAGGACATAAATAAAAGCATTAACTTCCCACCTTAAAAACCCCAGCAGAGGTGGGATGGGGAAAGGATCTTGTAATACAACTATTTTTCAGAAATCTTCAAAAGTGTAGCAAATAACATGTTTGACTGTATCACATTGCAGATTTGGATCCGATGAGCTGAAAAGAGAGTTCCTTGCCCCAACTATAGCTGGAGATGTCGTGGCTTGCATAGGAGTCAGTGAACCTGAGGCAGGTTCAGATGTTGCAAGTAAGTAAATAAGACTGTGCATGGGAATTTTGTAAAACCATATAAGGTTTGAGCAACCACTTCCTTAGTAGATCCTTGGTCTTCTTGGTGTATAAAGAACTGGCCGGGAGGAAACAGCTGGCTGGCCAGGGAGGTGATGAATGCCTCCTTGTCAGAGGGAGTGGTCCTGGGCCACCTGAAATTGGTGGCGGTGAAATCACTCCTGAGGAAACCCTCCCTGCACCCAGAAGATCTTAGCAACTTTAGACTGGTGACAAATGTTTCTTTCCTGGGCAAGGTCCTTGAGCATGTAGTTGCCAACTAGCTCCAGATGCTCTTGGATGAGATTATCTGTTTCCATACCAAAACCCATGTTAGGCTGGGGTTTGGCAGGGAAACAGCCTCGGTCACCTATATTGGGAGAGAAATGAGGAATGTGCCCATGCTGATTCTCTTTATTTCTCAGTGGTTTTCAATGTCATCGACCATGGCATCCTTCTGGAGCGATTGTCTGGGTTAGGAGTGAGAAGCACTGAATAGCACTGGTTTCACTTCTACTTGGGTGGTCACCTCCAAAAGGTGGTGCTTGGGGGATTATTGCTCAGCCCTGTGGATTCTCCAGTATGGGATTCCACAGGGGTTGGTTTTGTCCCCCATCCTATACCACAACTACATGCAACCATTGAGTGGGGTCATCAGGAGTTTTGGAGTGTGTTGTCATCAGCATACTGATGACACACATCTGTATTTCTCATTCTCATCTTCATCGGATGAGGCTGTGGATGTACTAGATCACTTCAACAATGGACTGGATGAAGGCTAATAAACTGAAGGTCAATCCAGAATCCAGACAAGATGCTGTCAGTGGGTGATTCTTCTGACCGAAGGGTGTTCAACCTGTTCTGGATGGGGTTGTGTTTCCTGAAGGAGCAGGTTCGTAGCTTGTGTGTGTGTGTGTGTGTCTTGTAGCCTTCTTTGTCATTTGAGGGTCAGGTGGCCTCAAAGGCACAGACTGATTTCTACCAGCTTTGGTTTGTCGCCCAGCTATTTGTACAGGGATAACCTCACTTTCATAGCTTATGTATGTTGCAGTCTTTGGAGGGCAACAGTTTGGAAAAGGCCGCACCAGATTGCCACCTCTATTTCCGCCATATAATGTATTCTTCCGGCATTGTCCAAATGTTTGGATGCCTTCCTCCAGATGGGGATCTGCTGAACTTCTTTGTTTACTTTTGAAAAGGCATCAAGACGAAAGCTGTAAGAAGAGGAGATGACTATGTTGTCAATGGTGGCAAAATGTGGATTACTTCTGGGTGTCAGGCTGACTGGATGTGCCTGCTGGCGAACACAAGCGAAGGCCACCCCCACAGAAATAAATCTCTTCTATGTCTTCCGATGAAGCTACCAGGTATTGAAGCTAAGCTAAACCCTGTTAGAAAGCCTACAATAGTAGTATCCTAAATTTGGAGGGCTGGAAGATATGCTGATTTGGAAACCCCCAACCCATCATGGGGAGCAGGCACCTCCTCTGAATGAAAATCAAATTGCCTTGAAATGATCATGCTCTTTTAAAGTAACCAACCAAGAGGGGCTAAACAATATGTCACAATTTGAGAGCATGGGCAGGAAAGAATGAGAAATGGGGCAAAACAACCAAATATTTTATGGACAGCCACTCATCTTTTTTTGTGTGTGTGGTTCAAATATATTATTTAAAATCTATTAGATAATATATCTGATGTGTTCATTTGTAACCCACTATGGGAATAGATAGGTTAAGAAGCTGCCACAGGGGAACAAAAATAATACTTGTAAAAACATGTTTTGAAACTTCCAAACAAAACTGAACAATAGTCTGGTGTGTCTTCATTTTGGAGGATGGCCACTAAAGCTGTAGCCAGGACTGTTTTTCTCTCTCTTTTGCTCTTGAACTATACCCAACAAGATCTTGCAAAGTGCAAAAAGTGTTTCCCCCCCCAGCCCACTGAAAACATTGGTGATTGCTGTTTTTCTTTCCAAAACATTGTTAAACTTGGAATGGGTTTAAAAGGTTTGAAAATTGCTGAAGCCAGGGGTAGAAAGCATAAGTTTTGAAGGCAGTTTACAAAGCCCTTTCTCTAGGAGAACAGAACAAAACTGCATTACTCTTTTCTCCTGGAACAAGTGGCTTACAATCACCACTTAGCAGGAGCACAAGATTAGGGGTGGGCCAGATACAGCCTGTCAACCTTTTGTTGCTTTTTTTTTTTGGTTTAGACAAGTGCTGGTAAGATACCCCCGAAAAATGTTTATCAAGCATCCATAGACAAAATTTACTGACAGATACTCAATTCAAGACATCCATTGACAGATGTTCCAGAGTATCTTAAGGCCAATTGTGTAGTTGCCTATTTCTGCACAGCAGAAGACCATAGTTGTGTTTCCTGTATTGAATACACAAGACATTCGAGCCAGGTTTTAGTCATACTTAGAGTAGACCCACTGAAATAAATGGGAATTAAGTTAGTCATTATTGATTTGAGTCCCATTGATTTCATTGGATCTACTTTAACTGTGACTAAATCTAGAGCCAACCCCATTTTTTTTCCTATGGGAAAACACCCAGACAGCACATCCGTTGCTATTATGACTAACATGTGCAATGTCCGTGCTGGCCACCATCTCAGAAACATTTGGGGCAGTATCCTATTTGACACTACTGCTAACATAAATTTTGTTGCAGTATCATAACCAACCTCTAGGGCAACATCAGTAGTGTTGCTGACACAACGGTTTTCTCCAGAAAACCCATCGCACAAACAAACACTATTGGCTTTGCACTAGAGGTCGTTTATGTTAGCACAGCAGAATTTACACTAATTGTGGTGCTGTATAGGTCAAATACTGCCCTTGATTTTTATTTATTTTTATAGGCATTTTACCATTATTAACCATTATTTACTATTTTTTCATCAGCTGCTCTTTACCATTACAAACAAGCCAACAAAACTCTCTCACGCCTTGAATAGCATATCCTAACTAAGTTCCCTTAATATGTGAGTGTGCTGAGTTTATTTGGTTGGATCCAGACTTAGTCATGCTTAAAGTAGACCAATAATAATAATAATAATAATAATAATAATAATAATAATAATAATACAACTAGCTGTACCTGGCGTAACATACGCTGTTCTAGCATACCTTAAAGGTTATTAATTAAATATCATTGCATTTTATTTCTTTATTCAGTCATATAGCGGGCGACAGAGGACAGCCCGAGCGAGGGGGCGACGCAGGTGGGAGAGGGTGGCTCGCCCCACCCACCCGGGCGCGCACTCACTGAGGCGAAGGCTGGAGAGCCACTCCTGGCTCAAGTGCGAAGAGAGCGGAAAAAGAGTGTGAGGGCCTGCGATGCGGTGGGGTGGGGGAAGGTGGTTGGTTTGTTGCTGTTTTTTCTTGCCTCAGCTCAGTCGCTGATTGGCCGCTGGGTCTTAAAGAGTCCCAACCGTCATCCCTCCCTCCCCCCACCACTCCCCACCTGCTCAGAGTTCTTTCACACAGTTCAGCCATTTTAAAAGGCAGAATACAAATAAATAACAATAATAATAATAATAATAATAATAATAATAATAATAATAATAATAATAATAATAATAATAATACGCAACACAATCTTAAGTGATTAGCCCCAGACTGCAGAACCTCAAATGACAGGTTGGGGACAGGTCACAGTTTTTCATTGTTCCCTCGCATAAAATATTTTCTTCATGCAGTATTTAAATTATTTCATTTTGTTGTGTTTATATACTACCTTTCCTCCAAGAAGCTCAAGGCAGCATTCTCTCTCCCCCACTCCAACAAACAACAATCTTATGAGGTAGATTGGGCAGAGGGACAGCAAGCAGCCCAAGGTCTAATCCCAACACCACACTGGCTGTCAGTTTACGTTAGACCTCACTCTGTGATGCACTAGATGACTGCACTGTGGGAGAATTAGGGCTCAGCACTTTGGAGAGCTCTTTTAGAGTTATGTCTGAAACCCAAAACTGATTCACAGCCCCACTGAAATAGGAGCCACCAGCCTCCATTGGTAGAGGGAAGAGGTGGCAAAAAGCTTTGGTGGCGTTTTTGATTTTTATTAACTCCCTCCTCAGCATTTTTAACCCCTCTCCCCCAACAAGCAAAAAGGCTTCAAGAGCGACTTACAAAAATTAAACTATGGGACAGTCTCTGCCCTCAGACTTCCAATAGAACAGACAGGCGACAAAAGGAAAAGGGATTGGGAGGGAAGATGAAAAAAGCAAAATGCAAGCACTGTGCTTATAGGTGTTGTCCCCTCTCAGGGATGGGCTAAACAAACATAAGAATACAACCACCTCAGGCCGACTGGGCAAAGGCTTTCCCTCAGGGAGCAGAAGCCACCACTTCCCCACCGTCGTCGTCCTTCCGCTCCCTTCTCAGAAGGGCCATTGGCGGATGATGGGCTGCCTCTTCCCCTCCCTCTCAAGCTCCTCCACCTCAGCATCCGTCTGCCTGCGTGCTTCCCAGCCAACAGCAGGCAGCGAGGGCACGAGAGGCGTGTGCCCGAGCCCAACGTGTGTTTGAAAGGCGGTGGCAGGCAGAGGCCGAGCGCCGTTGTCTTTATGTGTGAGGGGAATACGTGGTAAGAAAGGCTAGAATGAGGTGAGTGGGCGATGGAGGGCAGCCCGAGCGAGGGAGCGACGTGGTTGAGAGAGGGCGACTCGCCCCGCCCACCCGGGCGCTCGCTTGCTCACTGAGGCAAAAGCTGGAGAGCCGCTCCCGGCTCAAATGCGAAGACAGCGGGAAAAGAGCACAAGGGCACGCGATGAGGCAGGGTGGGGGAGAGTGGTGTTTTTTGGTTTTTTTGCCTGCCTCAGCTCGGTCACTGATTGGCCGCTGGGTCTTAGAGTCCCAACCGTCAGCCCTCCCTCCCCCCATCACTCCCCACGTGCGTTTGAGTTGCTGAGCTGTAACAGTGGGGCTGGGACCGCGGTTGCTTAGCAATGCTGGAATCTTCACGGAAACATACCTGCATATCCAAGAATTTTAGATAGATAGATAGATAGATAGATAGATAGATAGATAGATAGATAATAATAATTTATTACCCGCCTCTCCCTCTGGACAAGTCAATGAGACAAGTCAGTCATTGTTAATTTAAGTTACATTGATTTCAGTGAGTCTACTCTAAGCATGACGAAATCTGGATCCAACCCACTGACTTCACCAGAACTAAGTCTGGACATAACAGGACACAGGATGAAGGCCAACATGTTCTTTCAAAAATTGGCAGTAATCCTGAATTATTTCTTCCTTGCATTCTTCTCATTCATGGAAAAATCTGTCTTTCAGCTTTTGGAGCTAATTGAATTCAGCTGACTCCCACACTATTCTCTGAAATGATTGCTTCCTGTAGAATTGCACATTGTGTGCAATTCTAACCAGGTAGCCTTCAAAGCATTTCTGACTCCATGATCCATTGGTGACTCGCACCAAATTTGCTAATCGAAAATACTTCATTTCATAGGATTATTCATAATTTCTGTCTACTAGAGAAACACACTAGGGCTTTCCTATGTAATCAAGATTCAGAGGTAGTTCCTCTTATTTATATGCACGAGGAATTTGGGGATGTTTTCAACCATGTCCTTGTTTGCCATGTGTCCATGTGAACATCCACCCAGCAGAAACAACCACCCAACTGTTTGACATGGGGATGCATGAGAATATTATTTCAGTTCACAAATCACCCCAAAATGCCCCATTCGCAACTCTAAACACGAAAGGGAGCACATGTTCTCTGAAAACATCCACAAATTCCCAAACTTGCCTTTGCAAAATGTCCACTTGAAAAATATGCAACTTCTTCAAAATGTTCACAACTTTTGAAATATGCACTTCTGCAACGTGTACAACTTTCCCCCATCGAATGAGCCAAAATACAACGGGGGCAAGTCAAACCAAGCTTTGAAGTCATGTTTGGAGAATTTCAGCAAAGCTCAAGTATCCCTTGTTCTCCCATCCCTAGTTGAGCTTAATAACACACTCAAGCTTCCAAAGGCCAGACATTATATGGGAGATCTGTGATGGGATCCCCCCCGTCTATGTTTGTTGCTCTCAAAGAAGCTGCAGGGGCCCTCCAGTTTGGAATGGGGCTGGTGGGGGCTGTTATCCTTCCATGTCAGCTGCCTGATGCAAATCATTCAGTGTGGTATTAGCTGCCCCTCTGTGGCTAATAGCTGGACTGGGGGTGCAATTGGCATGGGATGAAGGTTAATAGCTTTAGAGCAAGGAATATAATAATAGGGTATAGTCTGTGCCTGAGCTGCTTGTCCTAACATGGTAAGCCCTGTTGAAAAAGAGAAGGGATTCCAGGACAATTTACAACATTGTTTTGCTGATTATCTTGGGCCACGTGGTCTTTCGGATCAGACCATTTATATACTTAATTCTGACCTCCATTCACCAGAGAGACAAAAATGCAGGGATGGGGGTTCTTGTTTCCCCACCCTTTCCTTTTTCATCAGATGCTTTCCCCCAAAAAAACAAAACAATCATTTACCCTGGAATGAAAGGAGTTGAGAGCGCTTGATCTTTCCAAGAGATGCTGATTCTGTTTCTAATCTAGAAGCTGGAGTTCAGACAGGTGTTAATCCCAGGATAACGGATTTTACAAGCAGTGTGTCAGGGTGAAGTCCTATGCATGTTCAAACAGAAAAAAATCCTACAATTTCCAACATTCCCCAGCCAGCCATGGGGAATGCTGGGAGTTGTAGAATTCCCTCCCTCCCCCAGTCTAAACATGCATAGGATTACACCCTTAGCAAGTATAAACCCACTGTGTTTCATTGGGAGGGATTTGCTCACAGGATTATATTCTTGGTGTGAATAAAGAGTACTTAGATGTTCAGATATTTGAATGACATCCTGAAAAATTGAAAAGGTTTCACACTCATTGCTTGTAATTTTTTTAAAAAACTCTTCTGTGTTGCCTTCATAGCTTAAGAAAGGAGTTTTTACATTCTACAGTTATAAGCAAACCTAATAGTGCGGCAAGAGTAAGTTTAAAATTCAGCTGACTCTAACTAGGAAACTGTTAATATTTCAGGATTATGAAAAGCAAGACCTTTAAAAACCTTGATAATTCTAATTTTCTAATTAACAATGACAGTGCCATTTTAAAATAGATAGATACGGTGGAAATGGAAGCATTAACCTTAATTTGGAGGTTTTAAGACTTGTATGTTTTCTTAAAGTTAACATTTTATCGTGTTATGGATGTGAGTGCCTCAGTTATACGTATAGTGATGAAGCATTCTTGATGCTAACTGCCTCTCTTAAGAAAATACCACAACTGCAGTTGGGGCTAATTGTTCCCTATTGCTTGTTCCATGAAACTTCATTTTTAGGTGTTCAGGTTGCAAAGAAGATTGACAAGATGGGCATGAGATCATCTGACACGGCCCAGATCTTTTTGGAAGACGTCCGTGTTCCCAGCAAATACCTCATTGGGGAGGAAGGAATGGGCTTTTTGTACCAGATGTTGCAATTCCAAGAGGAGCGTATGTGGGGAGCAGCCAGCAGTAAGTCATGAGCCACACATTTGGGTAATGCTGACGCTTATTGCTTACATAACAACTTTCAAAGTTTGTTTTGGGTGATAGAACTCAGCCATATCCCAACGGCCATTTTAAAAGCCAGTTTCGTGCTGGAAATGGGCAGCTTTTAATCCATACGCAAAGCAGCAGTAAAGGGCAGCCAAAATAATCCAGAAGCTGAATCTTGTCCCCTATGAGCAAAGGTGACATTGGGGGTTCTCTAGTTTAGCAGGGGATGGGGGAGTGACATGATAGGGGTGTGTTCAGTGATGCATGGTGTGGACAAAGCGGATAGAACCCAAGACCATCCATTGCAGCTGATCGGTGGGAAATTCAGGACAGATAAAAGGAACTACTTCTTCACACAGTGCATAGTAGACAGATAAAGCTTTATTGTTTCAAACAGTGCTTACAACAAGCGTAGTAAAAACAGTGCATAGTTAAACCGTGCAATTTGCAATTTTAGTGATGGCCACTAAATTGGATGACTTTAAAGGGGAATTAGACAAATTCATGGAAGATAAGGCTACTAGTCCTGATGGCTGTATAGTATCTCCAGTAGCAAAGGCAGTTTGTTTTTGTATATCAGTTGGTATAGGACATGAGTGTGTATGGGGGCAGGGGGTTGCTATTGTGCCCAAGTCCTGCTTGGAGGCTTCCAATTTGCTTCTGGTTTGCCATTGTGGGAGCACAATGCTGGACTAGATATGCCTTTGGTCCAAATCAGATTCGCTCCTTTTCATGTTCTGAAGTTCTTACGTTGCTCCCTTATATGTCTTGGCATCGCCTGCCTGGGAAATACATAAATGAAAGATTGACACACACACACAAATGGCAAAATGGAAAAAGAAGAGAGCAGATGTACATTTTGGGGTGGGGGCTTTCTGAATATAGCTGTATTTAAAACAAAAAAAGTTCCATTTTATACTAATGTTATAGAAAGGTTCTCATATTAAAAATCATATTTAAAGGGATATGATTTTACCCTTTTTAATCTTACCCTCTGTTTTGTTCAGGACCATAAAAATTTAACTTTTTCCTGTTTTATTAGAGTATTTAGTACATTGTGGTGGTAATACATCTAATGTTACCATCTGTTTTACACTCTTCATGCTGGGTTTTTCTTTTTTCTTTTTTAAGTCCCTGTTGGAAATGCCAGATTTATTATTTTATTTTAGAGATCACTTATGTTCTTATAATTAGTACAATAAATTAGTGCTCTGGTTTTGGCTCTGCAGTTTAATGGGAGTCCAGTTGGCAAATGAAGCTCCAGTCTCAACTATGTTTCTGCTGACTAAAAGGTGAAAGGGCTTGAGAAATGGAACATGGTTCTGTTTATCTGAGTAGCAGCCTGCCCTTTAGGAATCTGCTAAAAGGTTCCGTGAAAACGTAAAGACAAACTTATGACATGAGCTATAAAATAGCAAGGAAGCAATGGAAGTTTAAAGGTTGGGGACGTTTTCATCTGAAAGCTGGGGGAAAATATTTTTAGTCATAGATTTGCTCTGCGGAAGCAGCAGGGGAATAGAAAATGACAATAGATGTCAAATGTTCACAGAGTCCTCCTAGGAGGCACAGGAACACCAGGGCCTAATCTACACCAAGCAGGATATTCCACTATGAAAGCGGTATGAGAGCAGTATATAAGAGGCAGGAGCCACACTACTGCTTTATAGCAGTACTGAAGTGCACTGATAACTGTTGGGGGCCATTGACACATACCATATACCACTTTCATAGTACGATATCCTGCCTGGTGTGGCTCCTGCCTTTTATATACCACTTTCATACCACTTTCATAGTGCAATATCCTGCTTGGTGTAGATTAGGCCCAGGAGTCATTTTTTGAAATATTGATTGAGTTGAAAACTCCTGTGTGACATAAAAATTAGAGCTCAGCAAAGGATTATTTTTTTCTAGCTGCTTTGGAACTAATGGATCGGTGAAAGTCAAACAGATCCCCCCTTTGCATTTGGAAGAGTTTTCATCACTAAGACATTGAATGAATTGGTGTTTGCAGTGTCTGTGATTTGGATTTGTTTGAGATTCATAGGGAACTTTGGGTAACATAATATTGTGGGTTGGACCCAGGAACTGCTTCCCAATGATAGAATGGCTCCGTTCAGAGGAGGTGCCCCTCCGTGCCCCCACCCACACCACAACTCACCCCATTCAGCAGGATCCTGACCCTCCATACAGCATTTTCAGGAGGCTGAAGGGGCTGCCATGAAGAGGAGGGGACTTGCACCACCAGTCCAGTTGCATGCACCTAAATTTGGAACCAACCCCAATCAGGTATAAATAAATTGGGAAAGTGATTGCTGCATGAAGAGAGCTAAGGCATAAAAACACATGACCTTGTCTTCTTTGGGGTCAATTGGTGTGTTACAGGCCAACTAAAAGTTATAGGGAGACATATAAGGAAAAAAGCAGCTTGCATTTATCCTTTCACTGGCCCTGTTCAGACAACACACTAAACCATGCTGTTTAACCACAAAATGGTTAACGTAATGCATTAACCTGAATCATCTTGTAGACACAATGCTTTTCAAGTGTGTCAGTTCACAGATTCCCTTCTGGCCATCAGATAAAGAACAGCCATGAGGAAGCAGCCTGATTGAAGCAGTCATTATTTAACCACAGTTTTGTAGCATATGCATTACCATTTCATCCATACCTCTGTGGACCAATTGAAAAATCAGGACTTCGTTGTGCTTTTGAACCATTCACATGATCGTTTCAACACATTTTTAGACAGAGTTTATCTAGGACCCATATTTCTGCATACTTCGAGGGGACGTGAATCTTTCCTGTCTTGTCATTCATATAAATGCTAGAAATATCTCTGACCTTTTTTTGGCCCGGGGGTGGGGGTGGGGGTGGAGGAGGAGGGGAAGGCATCAAGTAAATTCACTTTCCTCTTTCATTCTCAAATTCTTGTAGCTTTGGCAATGCTAGACAATGTGATACAAGAAACTGTTGATTATTCTCGCCAACGCAAGGCATTCAACCAGCCAATTCTTCATAACCAGTCAGTGCATTTTCGTCTGGCTGAATTAATGACTGAGGTTGAGCTCCTTCGTTCTTTGCTTTATCGGGCTGTTGGTGAGTGCTGCCAAGTTTGCTTCAGTTATTTGTTTGACACAAAAATGCATTTTTACTTGACTAGAATCGGATATTCTGATAGGCAACCTAATGTATAACTTGTGCTTATTTTATAGCTCTCTACATACATGGCAATGATGTGACCAAATTTGCATCCATGGCTAAACTAAAGGCAGGACGTCTATGTCGAGAGCTAACAGATAGTTGTCTCCAGTTGTGGGGAGGAATGGGGTTCACTAATGAGGTGCTAGTGAGTAGATACTACAGGTGAGTGAAAGCCTTGTGATCAAATATAGTTAAGTCATCACTGCAGCTTTAGTCTGTTTTCAACATAATATAGTATTTTTAAAAATAAATATTTTATTACAAGATAAAAATATATTTACAGTTGTTTTTACAAAGCATGATTACAGTCTTTAAAAATACTAAAAGGTTTTAACAGTAAAGCATTATCTTATCCATTTTATATATCTATCTTTCCCGATCCAGTTTCAGCCTCATTGGATAGTTATGTTGAATCTTTAACATAGTTTACTAAAGGGGACCATATTGTTTCAAAAGGATCATGTCTCAGTTGCCCTGACAAGACCTTACAGTGGTATGTTAACTTTTCAGAACAGGCTATGTCCCATAGTATCTACTATAGTATAGTAATATAGTAGTAGAAGGACGTTGGAGAAATCCATTTGGGGCCTGGAGTTCTGTGAGTTTTCCCGAGATCAGTCCCCCAAATTTTGATTCAGTTCCTGCTGTGGTGCCCAGTTCGATCTGGTTGGGCCAGTTCATGGATTTTCTGGGGAAGGTCCTGCAATTTATGCAAACACAACCGAATTTGTGCAAACTGCTCAGAAATGGGTGTCAGTTGCAAAGCCTTTTCCCCTCCCCAAAATGCACAAAAATGTTCTTAGACTTCTGGGAACGGTCGGCAACTCAGTTTGCCAATGCAAAGCGAATTGTACAGCCAAAAAAGAACCAGATTTTCTGGTGATGGCCATACCCATATAGTTGTTGCACACGTTCAGATAGCTAACCAAGACTTCAAGGTTTGCTACAAGGTGTTGGATGCATAAGTTAATATAAAGTTCTTTGAACAGATCTTTTCCCCAGTCCGAAGAGCTCTATACATCCAGTGGGCTGATATATATATATATATATATATATATATATATATATATATATATATATATTCTTCACCTGTCGCACCCCATGTCATGTTGCAATCTGATATTTAAGGCCAGTAGCTGGAATCCCAAAAAGTGTCTATATACACATGGAAGAGAATCCTGTTGGAAAGGCAAGCTCAAATTTTCTCTTTGGCAAAGAGAATTATTTTGCCCAAAGCAATAAATACAGCTTTAACTGCATATTCTTCCTGACATGCACACATATCAGTCTTTGAATACTTGCCAGGCTACTGTCATCCCTGGGGGTTGGGGTTGGGGGGGAATAGCAAGAATGCCAGAGAGTTTCTTTTTCTTGTATTTTTGCCTTTGTGCTATGTTCACCATGGCAGAGTAGAAGAAGCCCTATTTTTAAGCAACCTTGCCTCTCTCACCTGTTCCCCTTTGGATGTGTTGCACTGTAACAAAAGGTGGATTAATTTGTCAATTTCAGTTTCCCATTTTTCCAGTCTTAACTTTGGTTCATTTCACACTTTGAGAATTTTATTTTAATTTCACATGAAAATATCTACATTTTTTTGTGGGCATTACTGTAATATACACGTTTCGCAACACAATTTTGCCTAATATGCTTTGCTTCCTCAAATGAAACCATGGAGTTGACTTCAACTTTTTATTGCCCTCCTTCAAACGTCTGCTATCATAGAGAGGAGTCACAGACTAGGTTCAGACGACACAATAATCACCAGTGGGTTAAATAGTTAATGGGTTAAATAGTCAACAGTCGGTTATTGTGTCCTCTATTGGTACTTTTTCACGCCACAGTTGGTTATTCAGCGAAAATAACCAACGCAGTGCAGAGTTGATTATTTGAATAACCATTGGTTATCGTGTCATGTGTCAGGCACCATTGACTACTTCGTCGCACACAGTTGGTTATTTTCAGCGCCTATAGAGTCTGCTGGAAAGAGTGACCAAACCAGCATCTTCTGCTTTAGTCCAGCTGGCCAAACTTGCAATTGCTGATGGGATACCAATGGGAGGACTGGTGTGGGGGGGGGGGGAGAGGGCAGGGGATGTGTCAATCAAATACACCATTCACTAATAGACAACTCGACGATGGCCTTAATCCATACCACAGTTGATTATAATCATGTTGTGTGGGGAGTACCCCCTTGATAATTAACCATGAAGTTGACTATTAACCCATCATTGACTATTGTGTTGTCCGAACATAGCCAAAGAAAAAACTACAAATGCACAATCCTTGTTTTATTTTTCTGGGGTCAGGAAAAGCTTCTCAGTAATTGTTGAACTTGTGCTCAGACTTTGTTGATGCTGCTAGCATAGCAGTGACGTACTTATAGTTGGATGTTTAAGTTATCCTAACTGTACGGCATGTCCCTCAACGTCACATCATGAAGATGATTTTGCTGCGTAACCTTTAGTAAGCATCTGACACATTGGCTAGTTTGTCTTACTACAACAATTCTGTTCCGTAGCATCTGGTTGATGCATTCAGGCTGTAATTTGCTTCATAGAGGAATACTTTAGTCAGGCACCAAAAAATCCTGTCAGCTGTTTCATTCTTGGCTCAGCCCTCCACAAATTGCTCTCACTACACAAACATTTTTCAAGAGCTGTGAAGGAACTAACAAAAAGACAACTTCCCTCCAAACTCCCACATTGTCGGTTGAATTTCCTTACAGTATCACTTTTTTTTCCTGATACTGGAGGCAATTCGAGACTTTGGAAGTATCATTTACTGGGACAAATTAATTTGACCAGTTTTTGTAGTTAAACCCTATATACCAGTCCAGGAATCTCTTGTCATATTGTGTTCTGTTGTATTTGGTTAATACATACAGTAGTAAGTTGCCCCATCCTCTTCAAAGGCTT
This sequence comes from Elgaria multicarinata webbii, assembly GCF_023053635.1. Taxonomy (NCBI): domain Eukaryota; kingdom Metazoa; phylum Chordata; class Lepidosauria; order Squamata; family Anguidae; genus Elgaria; species Elgaria multicarinata. Next base: position 41,805,681 of record NC_086171.1, on the reverse strand, counting down.
AGCTACCTCCATACGTTCAACATTTCATTAGATAAAAACATGGAAAGAAGCCAAGGCTATCTTGTCCAGCACTCAGTTCCAAAAGTGGCCAACCACATGACTATGAAAATCCTGCAAGCAGGACATGGGCCCATTCATGTCCCCCAGCAAGTGGTACTCAGAGGGATATTGCATCTGGAACTAGAGGTAATATATAGCTATCATGACTATTGGCTACTGATAGGCTTATCCTCCATGAATTTGTCTTATCCCCAAGTTGGTGGCCATCACCACATTCTGAGGAAGCACATTTCATTGAAATCAGTGCTCAAATTATGAAAGGAAAGGTTGGGGAGGCTATATGGAAATCCACAAGCCATATCCCCCCGTTTCCCTAGATCGTAGAAACAGCAGTTAAGGGTGCATCAGAAAAGATAAGGGTCTCAAATCCCCCTCAGCTGTTGTAATTTGAGATGTCAGTCTAACTCCTGATGTGCAGGGGTTGTACATGTGCTCAAATGTGCATGCAAAGCTCAGCATCTGTAAAACTACTGCTTGCCTGGCATTCTACATTTACTTCCCTTAAAGCGGTGTGGGGAACCTGATGTCGTCCAGATGTTGTTGGACAAACTCCCATCAGACCCAGCCAGCATAGGCAATGATCAGGGATGATGGGAGCCCAACAACATCTGGAGGGGTGCAGGATCTCCACCCCTGCCTTAAAGTAAAATATAAGCACTAAGAATGCAGTCGGTTCCATTTTGAAATACCTTCCTAATATTATTGTTCCTTTAAAGACCTTTATAAGTATTGGAGGATATTGATAAGCTGCTAATAATACAAAAGCCAGTAAACTCACCTTTTGCTGTTCAAGGAGCAGCAAAAAGGAGTAATTCAAAACAGGTAGCAGTCATATAAGTTCACAAGGCATGGTTCACAGTGCATGGCCAGCTCATCATGAGACATTTAATTGTGCAAGTTTTGATTGCACAACCCCTGGGTTGTGCCAAGTCATCAAAACCCAGTCATCATGGACTATTCATGGGTTAAACCACCCTTGCTTAACCCCTAATGCAAATTGTGGGTTGTGAGGGTTGTTTATGAGTATGATGTGGGATCATGCAGCAGCTGCATCCTTCATTATCATAGAGGAAAACTTTCCTGCCTTATCATTTTGAGTCCTTCTGCTCTCACACTAGATTCTGTCACTTCTTAGATGATAGGAAATGGCTCGCAGCCACAGACAAGCCAAAATAAAACATGGCACTGGGGTGGTCCAAAGATCATTCCCCTTCCCCACTTCTTCCCCTAAGAAAACATGATAGTTTTGGTGGGCAGGCCTTGTTTTCTGATTCTAAAAACAATGTACCAGTTCACACAACATGGCTGGCTCTACGATGAGCTGTAGTGTGCACCTGGCATGTGCAGCTGATATTTTGATTGTGCAACTCCCGCAACTCTTGATTGGGCTGATCAGGGATTGCACCATGTTCTCCGAACCTGTTGCATTAGGGAGTAAGAGAAGTTTGTTTAACCCTCAAATAGCCCACAATGACCAGTTTCGGACAACCTGGCACAACCCCTGAACAGCCTGACCAATCAAAACATGCAGAATTAAATGACTCATGATGAGATGGCCATGCCTTGTGAACCAGGACAACGTTTGGGTAGCAAAAAAGAGCCCCTACTCTCAGTGGGTTCAGCATCCTTTTTGTCCTCTTACATAGGCCAAAGGTTAAGACGATATGAACAATAACTAATGAGATTGCTTGAACACACATTCCTGTATGCCACCCTCAATAGGTCATTGCCAGTGGGCCCTGAGGAATGATAAATTAACTTATTTCATATTCCAGTATGTAATGGTCAGATGGATGGAATCTTATGGCAATCTTAGGGGAAACAACATATTTTATATATACTAGATACATGTGCTTCTTGATTCCCCCCACCCCATTTTGCATAACTCACAGCAATCATTTTAGAAGATAATGGCTAGGATCAAATGCAAGGGTAGGTAACCTCAGGCCTAGGTTCCAAATCCAGCCCTCCAGGGGTTCCCAGATAGCCTCCTTCCCTAGACCTGATCCACTTTCCCCCAACACCAGTAGTTTGGTGGTTTCATGGCTTTTGTGCAGTTTCTTCCCCCATTCTAAAAGATTGAAATGCCTCTCCCAACATTTAGTTACTAGCAATAAGAGATTTAATCTACAATGTCCTGGTATTTTTGGCCCCACCCTTTTTCTTTAGCCCACCTACCACTGGAATGCATCCCTGAGAACGTCTATGAAATTGAATTCAGCCCTTGGGCTGAAAGGGGTTTCCTATGCCTGATCTAATGCATGCCTCTACCTGTGCATCTAGAGGAGATCTTGAGTTTCCTCCTCCTGACCCTTGAAGGTCAAGGAGCTCTCCAAAGTTGCACCTCATGAAACAGGAGCTGCCATTGAAAGGAAATCACCTGCTCCCAGGCTCATGCACCTGTCCCCTTTCAAATCCCAAGATCCAAATGAAAGAACTAATTTGCTGTGTTCTCACATATAGTGCAGTGGGATATTACTTTTTCTTTCTTTTCTTTTTCCCTCCCGTGTGTGTGTGTGTGTGTAATTTCCAGCTCTAAAAATTAAAGTAGAATTGAACAACAGAACATAATCATTGCCTTGGAATTAGTCTTGCTCAAATTAATGCCCTTGAGTCAGGTTGCTGGCAGGCAGGAGCCTCTCAGAATAAAAATATATAGTTTTACAACTTCCTTCAGTTTATTCTATGTGTGCTGGGCCTGTCTACCCGCCTCAAAAGCATTAATTTGCACTAGACTAATTTGCAAGGTGATTGCAAATCAATTCTTAAGCAAAGGTTATCTCAGTCTGCAAAATGGCCTCCCCAAAGTGTTCCACACTATGTTTTGTCTCAAGTTTCCATACAGCATACTGAAGACTAGCCAGAAAATAACACTCACGCCACCCACTTCCAACTTCAGTCACAGCAAACTAATTAATGGACGCCTTTGAGCCATGATTGAGACTTCAGCTGCTTAGCAGGAAAGGACAATTATAGTGAGTCTGTGTTGCGTGAACAATGTTGATTAGGGGAATCAGTGTTATCCCAGGAATTGAAATGAAGGCATGGGCATTGAATTTTTCCAGAGGGATGAAGATTGAGGCTTGCCCATAACTATTGTGGATTCAGGCTGTATGGTGCCATAGTTTTTTTGAAAAAGAAAATTTCATAATCATGACCATTTAATTAGATTTAATCTAAGTTTAATTAACTATATTTACAGCCTTACTGTGATTTTTCACAGTTCTGTTAATGAACTTGTCAAATGCAGTGTTCCAAAATCCATGATCGGGCAATACATTTATTAGAACCAACAAAAATGCATAAATGCGTATCTGGCAAGATGTTACAAAAACAGATGGAAGGGAAGACTGACCTGATATGAAGGCATGAACTTTGTATGCTCAGTCTTAAAATGGAGTGGAGGAAGAGGCGCAGACGTCAGTGGGTTAGCTGTATTAAGTGCCTTGTAGATTTCAGGTTTTACTTAGGACTGTTAGGAAAAACATGTAATGGCTGAGTCCATTTTTGAAAATATAAAACCCAATTGTTACTTGAATTTGTCTCCAAACTGAGGTAAAACACACCAGTTTCTTTCGTAAGCGGGGCGGGGTGTTGAAGAGAAACATCACATTTTTTATATTAGCAAAGCTGAAACTTAACATAGGAGGGTGTGCTAGGCTTTTTTTTTTAAGCCAATAGAAGCAAAGTTGGATAGTGGTATCTAGTGGAAACCTCAAAGAATAAAAGTGCCATCTTCAGGTGGTACATACTTCTCTTACTCTAGTTGTAGTATCCCACTCCTGAATGGCTAAATTAAGTACCGTATTTTCCAGCGTATAAGACGACTGGGCGTATAAGACGACCCCCAACTTTTGAGAAGATTTTCCTGGGCTAAAAATTCATCTTATACTGGGCGTATAAGACGACCCCCAACTTTTGAGAAGATTTTCCTGGGTTAAAAAGTCATCTTATACTGGGCGTATAAGACGACCCCCAACTTTTAAGAAGATTTTCCTGGGTTAAAAAGTAGTCTTATACGCCAGAAAATACAGTATTTTCCAGGTTACACATGAAGCAAAGTTAGTTACGTTGGTCCATCAGAAAAAAATCCAAAATTTATCAACCAGCAATACCTCAATTAGGACAAACCAAGAATGCACAATATTGTGGGCAAGCTTTTGAGTGATCTCCAGATCTCTTGCTCCTTCAAACTGAAACATTTAACCATTCATTCATTTAATCAGGGAGAAGGCAACTTCGTTGAGAACATAAAGTTCTATTCAGTGATGATGTAGTTGTGTTTCAAAGTAGCCAGAGATTAATTCCTACATCAAGTGGCCCTAGCACCAAGATTGGATTGAAATGAAATGTTTTCAGTTAAAAACGGGGGTGAACAACCTTCTTCAGATTGAGGACTGCACTGGTGACTGGAGCTGTAGAGGTGGGCAGTGAGTGGAGTACAGGTGGGGGGAAGCATACAGGCCTATCCCCTGCTCTCATAAATGCACTTACCTGTTCATACAGTACATGCATACCCACACATATACACATTCATTTATTTATTCATTCATTCTCTCTCTGTCTGTCTGTCTCTCTCTCTCTCACACACACACACACATCCTTCTCCGCCAACAATCAGGATTGTTTCAGGGAGTCAGATTAAAGTCTCTTTCTCTGCTCCCAATGAAGATCTGTCAGTGATCTGTTCCCCACGAAGTGAGCCGAGTTCCTGAGGCTCTGCTGACCACATGAAGAACAGCTGAGGATCCTGTTTCTGGATAGTGGTGGACCTTAATGTTTCATCGGGGAGGCTTCTGACAGTGAACTTCCCTCTCTAACTCCTTTCTACAAGCAGAGTGAGAGATCCACAACTTCCTGTGGTCCTCAGCCATCCTTCTAGGGAACACAGGATTATTCCCTTAGACTGCAGTCCTATCCCTTACCTGGGAATAAGTGCAGTTGGACACAATGGGGCTTACTTCTAAGTAGACAAGTACTATTAAACCCACTTTGGTTTAGAATGTGGTGGAGGGAGAGGAAGGGACCAGGATAGACAAACTTAATTTTGCCAATGTTATTTTTGTTTTGGCAGAGACTTAAGATTGATGTCAATAGGAGGTGGTGCTGACGAAGTCATGCTTTCCATTATATGCAAGTACATGGACATCTTACCGAAGAAGTAACCCCATGACTCCTACAGACCTTTGCTTACATTTTAATAAGCTACCTCAGGTAGATTCTTTGAGTGGGGAAAGAATGTGAAATAGAGCTTTTCTAAGAGTCAACCAACCTGAGATCTTAAATGTTCATGTTGATATCTATATCATACAGCCACTACTGTAAACAAACATACATAGACACTTTACTATAAGCATTATTGCCAAAGTTGACTGTCAGGGATTCAGTCTCTTTTTGTGAAATTTCTAAGAAATCTTAAACATGTCAAGAAAATCAGTATTAGCATATACAAATTTAAGTGAAAGAATGTGCTGAACCACTCAGCTGTGCATACACTTCTATTTTTTTTTACTTTGCCCCAGAAAGTTTTGCTGGATCTGCTTTAATTGTAAGTTAATCACTTCATTGTTTCTGAATTCTATGTAATGGCAGGACCAGGTTAGAATATTCCCTATCCTACCGTCAAGGGGAACTTCAACACGAACCTACCTTCTGAAATGTCTGCAGGCATCATATAACACCCTACTGGCTCCAGTGATGTTTCTGTTAACTCTTCATTTTGAATAGCAAAGTACTGATTGCACATTTTAGTGTTTGCAACACATATCCAAGCTGATCAAGAGTACTTTTTTAGGGTTGTTGGTGCAGCTGTTTTCAGCATAGAAGCAATGAAGGTGGTTAATTCACAGAATGCTGCAGACCACCACCTTGCACGTGTAATATATGTGTGTACACACACACTTCGCCAGCGGAGCTCTTCCGGGTGGTCCGGGGGCTGCTAACATCCTCCCCAGCAAATGGGGCCCTGGCTTTAGTGCAGCTCCAGTTGAGGTGTCCGATGCCACCATCTGCCCAATTTTGTGGGATCAGTTCCAGTTATTGCGGCCTGATGATGTAGACAAGGTGCTTGCAGCAGTGCGGCCAACCACTTGCCCTCTCGATCCCTGTCCCTCTTGGCTTATAAAAGCAAGCCGAGGGGGTCTGACTGGGTGGGTCCAGGGGGTGATAAATGCTTCTCTCCGGGAAGGGGTGGTCCCTGCTGTCCTTAAGGAGGCAGTAGTGCGACCACTCCTGAAGAAGCCCACCCTGGACCCGATGGTATTAGGCAACTACCGCCCAGTTGCTAACACTCCTTTTTTAGGAAAGGTACTTGAGAGGGTTGTGGCGGAGCAACTGCAGGCACTCTTGGAGGATACTGATTATCTAGATCCATTCCAGTCTGGGTTCCGATCTGGTTACGGGACTGAATCAGCCTTGGTCGCCCTGATGGATGACCTTTATCGAGAGAGGGACAGGGGGAATGCAACCCTGTTAATCCTGCTCGATCTCTCGGCGGCTTTTGATACCATTGACCATGGTATCCTCCTGGAGCGACTCTGTGGGATGGACATCGGAGGCACTGTTTTACAGTGGTTCCGGTCCAACCTACGGGGTCGTTTTCAGAGTGTAGCATTGGGTGACCAGTCCTCGGCCTCCTGGCAATTGAGCTATGGATTGCCGCAGGGCACCATCTTGTCCCCAATGTTATTTAACATCTATATGAAGCTGTTGGGAGCGGTCATAGGGGATTTGGAGCTAAATGCCATCAATACGCTGATGACACGCAGCTCTATCTCCCTGTGACAACTGAATCAGGTGAGGCTGTGCAAATCCTGGACCAGTGCCTAGACTCAGTAATGGGCTGGATGAGGGCCAATAAACTGAGACTAAATCCTGGCAAGATGGAAGCACTGTGGGTGAGTGGTTCCCGAGTCCGGGAGACAGGCTCATTGCCTGTTCTGGATGGGGTTGCTCTGCCTCTGAAAGAACAGGTTCTTAGTTTGGGGGTACTCTTAGACCCATTTCTGTCATTGGAGGCTCAAGTAGCCGCCACAGCTCGGAGTGCCTTTTACCATCTTCGGTTGGTTCGCCAACTACGGCCTCTCCTGGACAGGGATAGCTTGACCACGGTGGTACAGGCATTGGTAACCTCAAGATTGGATTACTGCAATGCACTCTATGTGGGGCTGCCCTTGAAGCTGCTCCGGAAGTTGGAACTAGTGCAGAATGCTGCAGCTCGGCTGTTGTCTGGAGCTGCCCCTTTCCAGCATGTAACTCCTCTGCTGAGGGAACTGCACTGGCTGCCTATTCGCTACCGGGCCAGGTTTAAGGTCCTTGTACTTGTGTACAAAGCCCTAAACAACTTGGGACCAGGATACCTGAGAGAGCGCCTTCTCCCTTACCAACCTGCCCGGTCACTGAGGTCATCCGAGGGCCTGCTCCTGGTGGTTCCACCTAGATCCATCCTCCGATTGAAATCCACCAGGGGAAGAGCCTTCAGCGTGGTGGCGCCCCTCCTGTGGAATTCCCTGCCTCTGGAGGTCAGGCAGCCACCAACCTTGTATTCCTTTCGGCGCCTCCTGAAAACATCTTTATTCCAAGAAGCCTTTCTTTAACATGCAGCCTTGGATTTCTGTGCTGTTGTTGTTTTGCTTCTTTTTAAATTTTGTTTTATTCTGTTTTTATTTTCATTTTACCTTGTACACCGCTCCAAAAAATTTTCAATGAGGAGCGGTATATAAATATTCTAAATAATAATAATAATCTGGTTGGTTAAATTAATGTAATTTGTTATTGTACCTGACAGTAAGTGGAAATTTAATTGGAACAAGCTGTAAACCTTGGCTTTGTACCAAGCCAAATAAAAACTATATATAATTTAAGAACTTATTTGGACCACTTTTGCTTATAGAGCAAAAACAGTACTGCCATTTCAGCAGCACAAAAGAGTGAGACATGGAATTTGCATTATTATTAGAAGATTGTCATGCTGACAGTTTAAATAACAAGTTTGTAATGCAAATATTTTACATGTTGGACACTCTTATATGTTGGGCACTCTTACTCTATAACTTGCTCTATATTGACTTCTTGGCCTGGTTCAGACAACATGCTAAACCATGCTGCTTAACCACAAAATGGTTAAGGAAATGCATTAACCTTATTTTGTGTTTAAGCAGCATTGTTAAGCGTGTTGTCTGAATCAGGCCATTTTGAGTTATGCCACTTCTGAGCCTACACAGTAGGCTCAGTAGGCTCTATTCATCAAAATAGAGAACCCTTTTTAATTACCAGAGTTAGGTTCTACTTCTGCATTGAAAGGAAAATAGAGCATGTGTGTTGCTAAATCAGGCACTGAGATTCATATTCTCGACAAGATGGCCATCGCTAGAGAAGTAGATGCTTCCACCATGTTTCAGTAACCAAAAAGGGACCAGGCTATCCGGACAAGTGATGAGCTGTGTGCCCAGAAGCTGTGTCTAATCCTGTGCTGCAATTCCCAAGGAACTTCGGACCAAAACATTACAAGCTAAATTAGACCCTCCTCAAAAGAAGCTTTTTTTCTATCAAAAGAAACTTAATGAACCAAATACTATTCACGCTTCAGGTGTATCGGGGGATGGGGTGGGGGGCAACTGGCATAGAGTTCTATAGTGAATAATTTTTAACCATTGGTTAAAACCACCTGTTTCCTTTCTAGAACTGACAAAAACTTGACTACTTTTTCTGAATCCTAAATCCTTTTTTCTTAATCATGACCACTTCACTTGCTTTTCCAGCTGCGGTCTCTTCTCATCTGAATCTGCCATCTATTTGTCTAGATGGTGGACAGGATTTGCAGGAAGCAAAAGAGGGTCTACAGCACTGTCCCTATAGAATGTTATGTTTCAGTTGCACCAGACCTGACCCATAATAGTAACTATCATATTCATGCATGTGCTAAAAGGTGTTTCTCAGTATTTCAAATGCAGTAAAATGAATATATGATTTTTAACAATACGTTCATTTTTAAGAGCTAAAACAATGCAAATGCCATTTTCTGTAAGAAATTGAAAGCTATCATATGTGCTTTATTTTTATTTTATAATAAGCTACACATGATGAGATGCCCCACTGATTTTGTTTGTTTGGTTTTAAAAAGACAATCATTAAATGTTGGCTCTGGAAGGGAATTCTAAAACACTTCAGCATAAATGCATATGAATACATGAAAAAGTCACTGCTCACATCAATATGGTTTCATATAGGTATAGAGGGAATTTAGTATTACTGCATCAAAAATTGCTAGATCGGCAACATTGTAGCCCAGGGAATGGCTAATCTTGACTACCTGTTCCTCTCTTCAGCACCTTTAAAGGGAGCCTGATTATAATCAAGATGTATGACAAATGCACTGCAGCTGGGTTTACTGTCACAAGATCCTTCAGAATAAGGGCTAAGTGCTTTCACACTGGAGATTTAGCTGACAGCACAAACTGGTTTTCTCTGCTGGTGTCCTGAAGTAAGAACTCTTAGCATACACAGTTCTACAATGTGCAGTACTCCAGGCCCTTTTGGAATGGCAGGCTAAATTTATTAAGGTGATAAATGGGTAATCATCTAAGGGGAAAGCACAAGTTTGGCCACTGGATAAAGGTTAGGCAGTCAATCTCGTAAGTGTGCTTTCCTTCACATTTTTCCCCCAACAGTGGATAGATGTTAAAATGGGCATGAATGTTACAGAACACATGCAGCACACTAAGGTGAAAGTTCCTGCTCTGTTTCCTTGAAGGGCTCCCATAAAACTGGCTGACAGGGAGAAAAGCTGGAAAACCTATTTGCTACTTGCTGCTGCAGTCTCACTTGTCCTGCAGGAGTTCCAGTTTACAGGTAGCTGATGGAGCAGAGAATGCCAGTATTATTTCTTACTGAATTAGGTAGCTCTGGCAGGACTAACATTCCATAATATGGAATGTTAGTCCTTCATAGAACCATTGAAATGAATGGGACTTGTTAGTTGTGACTAATCTAAGTCTCATTCGTTTCAGTGGGTCTATTCTACATAGGACTAAATTGGATACTACCCTAACGGGTTAGATTCAAATATAGTCATACTAGACTAAGTGTAAGATCAATGGATTTCAGTGGATCTTCCCAAAGAATAACTAAGTCTGGATGCAACCCAACGTACACAGCTATTCCAACATCTCCAAATATCTTCTCTGTCTTTTCTGAACCTTGCAAATGCTGCCTGCATTAGAAGGTGCACTTAAAATATTTTAACAACTTAGTGTGCCTTTGGATCAAAGTGTCATATTCTAGAAAGTGGTTTTATATTACAAGAATAAAACAGTGACACTGTTTATGCCATAACTAGCAATTTAGTGCGGCTTCAAGAGATATGAATGGCTAACAAAATATGTACAGACTCTAAGAAGCATTTAGAATTTTTTTGCATCAGAATGTTTTAATATAAAATCTCCAATACGACAGTTCCATATTTTTAAAATTAACTTTCACTACTATATTAACCAATAACTCAACGGATAGTTACCATGGTATAATTAATGCAACTGAAAACCTAAGTAATGTAGCATTATTTTGATTTGCAGCTTTTTGCCTAATCTAGAGAGATGCACAGAACAAGCAAGCTATGAGATAGTGCTGAACAGTACCAGCCCCATTCTATTCGTATTGGGCATATCATCTCAATCCAGTAACAGGATCCAGGTAGAACAATTTAGACACAAGGACCATGTTGATCCAGAAGGGGCTTCACAGGAAGAAACTTACTTCACTGCTTCACACAGAATAGACCAATTGCCTATTCTGCTCAGCTCTCCCCCCTTCCACCTCAAAAATACATCACAAGGCAAATTAAAAAATTAAGGAAACTAGCAATTCTATCTCTCAAACCATTTTGGACACAATCTAGCCAAAGTTAAACATGTAATTAATTTTCTTAATGAAACAATGAGGCTTAACAGCACTTAGCTTTGATAGAATCACCTCTTTCCTTTTACAAAATTCAGTATAACTTATACATAGCATAATCAATTGAGATTGCTTTTTATTGGTAGAAAAAGCAATAGTAGTTACAAAGTAGAAGGGGTGCTTTTGAACACAGAAAAGCCTTTTACTCTGCAATTTTAACAATATACTTCCACTCCAAGTAACTATTTTACGACTCTACAAAGTGCTCAGATTTGAGCAGAATTCAATTTAAGAACCCTAAAAATAAGGGTTTTTAAAATAGAACTATGTTTCGCCTGATAAAAATAGAGAAATGCACAAAATAGAACCAGGTGCATTAGTCCTTAATGCAGTGTACAAAAGAGTGTTCACCCTTTTTACAAACCTTTCTAGACATCTGACATGATACTAATACTCTCAAAGTGGAGGTTTGCATCACCTCAATTTAATAATCCAGTAAATTACAAAAAAGACAAACAGTGAGAACAGCATCATGTAGCACAAGAGTTTTGTTTGGCTTCCTCTGGAGAGGGTTTTCAGTCTACCCATTGTTGCACCAAGAAATCCACCCGTTGAATCGAAATCATTGTCCTGTGGTTAAAAATAAGAAACAATTACTTACAGAATTATTCTATTTGCTCTCTGCAATTTTAACTCTGAACACATGAGGATAAAACTTGCAAAGAATTACATTTTCTTTGCAAGAGGGCCAGTGTGGTTTAACGATAAGAGTGTTGGACTAGGAGAAGGAGATCCAAGTTCAAATTCCCACTGTGCCATGCAGTCACTGCTGCAGCCCTAACTTCACAGGACTGCTGTGCAGATGGGGGAGTGGGGAAGGTGATACAAACACTTAGGCTGCCTTGAGCAATTTAGACGAAAGCTGAGTTATAATTATAATGAACTTTTTTGCCTCAATCCAAAGCAACACGCATAAGGACAGCCAGGTTGGTGTAAGCAGAGCAGTAAAGCAAAGTAAAGCAAATTTCAAATTACTTGAAAAGTAAAGCAAATTTCAATCAACTGCTTTCTGTGAAGAAGTGGGTCTGAATCCTGATTCTTATGATAGATTGTGGGGGACGACGACACAAAAGCACATTCGCCATCCACCTCAGTATTCAATATTACTGATTTTTAAAACACAAGCTCAACATTTCTAGAAAGAAAGTGAAATTAAATTCATCAAGCTGAAAGTTAATCAAATTCCAAGCTAATCTAAAGCAGCTGAACACTCTAATCGGATACATACCATTTCATTTAACATCTTATTTTGCTGCTTAACTTCTGTCCCAATTTCAATGGAAAGCTATGACGAAAAATACAGAAGATCGGTGCATTATGATCCACACTACTAACTAGATAACATTATGCAAAACTAAGTTCATCTGGGAAATATTAAGTATAGCTAATACGCTTTCTAGAAGCATAGAGGGAAGTAATGATGAAAGTATTCTGTAAGAAAATATTCTATCTTATGCTCCTGTGTTTTTCAAACATAAAGCTGAGATTTTCCTCCTATTTAACAAGAAGAAATCTACAAATACCACTGAGGTGTTTTTCTTTTGCTCTGCTCTCCAAAGTCTATAATGACCAGTTAAAACCAAGTATAGACTTGTTTAGTGTTATTTTACAAATATTTCCTTTTATTCATTTTTTTTCTTTACTTGGTGCAATGTGCTTAATTTTATTAATTTATTTACTGCATTTCTATACGGCCCAATAGCCAAAGCTTTCTGGGTGGTTCACAAAAATTAAAACCATAAAATATAACTTAAGCATAAAATTTAAACCACAATATAAAAGTACAACCAGAATAAAACTGAGCAGTAATGCAGAGGTTTAAAATACAGATTTAAAACAGCATGCTTTTAGCAACAGGATGCTAAAATATTAAAATGCTGAGAAAATAAAAAGGTCCTCACCTGGCATGGGAAAGTGCCAAGCGAACCTCTCTGTTGTTTAATGTTTCCCTATCTTAGTATCTCATTCAACTTCAGTATTTTAAACCATCTCTCTATATATTTTATGAGCTATGCAACAGTGCAGTTACTGGCAGACCACTTGCGTGGCTAAGCAAACCACAGGTGGTGTGCATGATGGGTGAAAGTTATGCCGTACAGAAGAGAAATATGGCTATGATTAAGATACAGGACACAAGCAATTCCCATCTCGCCCATTTTCCATCGATTCCTGTCACCACAACAAACCCCCAGTCTTTTGTGGTTAGATCAGGCATGGACTGCTCCTCAGGAGAAAGCTGTACCTTTTTTATGCAGTTACTAGTTCATGTTGCCTTACTTCATTATCCTGATTGCTCCTCTTTGATACCTCACAGTTTCAGAAGCCCACATATACAGAAAGTATAAGCAGAAATTCCCCATGTTTCTTTAGAAATAGGCTTTAATTAAAAGCAGGAGGAAAAAGTAGGCAGCATCATAAATGCACATAGCAGCCTTCCTCAACCTCCTGCCCTTCAGATGTGCTTGGCTACAACTCATTTCCATCCCACAACAACAATCACATTAAGGAGATGGAGGCCTTAGTTTGGATGCCTCACTGAGTTGCTCCTTAAACCCTTCCAGCTGTGCATCTTCGGGCCCAATAGCAGTGAGCTATGTCATCCTACTCTCCACTCACTCTTAGTCCGCACTCACTCTCTTTTTGATGTTGGCCAATAGTACTGCAGCCAAACCAGACAACACCCTTTTAAAACAAGGTTTATCACTTGCTTTCTTCTGGACCTGTGTAATTCTCTCCTGTTCACCTTTCTTTTGGTCTGCTTGTTTCAGACATAGGAGGAGATGTTGCCAATCTGAGGTGCTCCAGGAGCTGCCACAACTGGAAGCCATAGGATGTCATGCAATTGTGCCCAATAAAAGTTATTTGGGGATAACCTTGGGGATTGGCTTTATTCTCATTTAAGGTCCTCCTGACTCAAGCATTGATCCTACCATTTCAGACTGGCTACTATAATTTTCTGATGCGTCTTCTCTACAGCATATGACAAGTCACGTTTGATTCTGCAAGAACTTCTTTGCAGCACACCTGCTCTTTCATGGCACACTGGGGTTCAAATTGCTTAGGCTGATGGGGGTGGGAACTGTCCTCCTTTACTGCTGGGGACTAGACTAGATGGTTGAGCAGGCTTCGACAAAGCCCACTTTAGAGTTTAATTAAACTTTAGCTATGATTATTTCATTGGCATAGAAAGAGTTTAGCTTGATGGTTTATTGGTAGGTCTGTTAACTGACCTTGCTGACTTAGAACTCCCTTGGGGACACAACTTTTAGTCACAATGTGCCAAATAAGCAGAGCTTCTGCTGTCCCAACATGTAACTAATATCTTGATCAGCCAAAAAGGGCAGCTGGAGCTCAAATCCAATTAGAGGAAGAATTTGTTCCATGAATGAGAACATCATGCCTTCTGATGGGCAACACTGTGCCTGAATTCAATTAAGTCGTGGCTATATTGCTATTACAACTGATTGAGCAGGCATGATGTACTCCAATCAATTTTAGTGCTGCTTCTATAATAATATACTTACTGATTTAATGGCAGTGACTTTCGACCGCAAACTTTCAGTTAACTTTTCATTTTCTTCCTCATATACGCTATACCCACTATTGGTATAGCCATAATTGCCGCCCGCAGCTCCTTCACCTGAAAAGACAATTGGGTTAAGACACCAGAAATACACCCAGGAAAAAAAAAGGTTTCTAGAGAGGGAAGGTTAATTTACTTTTATTTTATCACCACCCTAATCTTAAGAGATTGAGGCAGGCAATGGGTTAAACAACCCCTAGTTAACCCATGTCTTGTTTGTGGGTTAAATTGGGATTACGGCAACAACCCTCGAATGCAGCATTCGAGGGTTGTTACAGGAAGTGACTCATGTGTGACATACATCCCTGCAATTCTTGAGTTAATTAACCCACGAATTGCTGCCAAATGCTGCCATTATGTCTGAGCAGGATCAATATGAAGACCTGGACCCCTCACAATTCAAATTAAACAGGACAAAACAAGTGTGTGTGTGTGTGTGTGAGTGAGAGAGAGAGAGAGAGAGAGAGAGAGAGAGAGAGAAGGGCAGACAGATGAAAATAATCCATCAAACATCTGCTCCCAAAACTTTCGACTCCACAATTCCAATCCAATCCGGTTGAACACAAAGGTTCCCTTCTGCTGCTGAAAGGAATCTTTGAATTCTACCCAGCATATTGTGAGAAAAAAATGTTGCACAATCCAAAACCTCTTTCCACTCTAACAGCTTTTGACAAGGACAGACATCCAGGTCCATCACTATTCTCTTTCCTTGACCTTCTGAATGCTGCTGCTCATCCAGATGTCTCCTTTTACCCTAGAGATTATGTATCATCTCATTTATCTTTGCATCATCTAGTACTATAAACCCCAGAGGCTTGTATTTGAATGAATTCCCATCCATATTCAAATACTACCATATGTTCCAAAGACAAGCTCTGCCACAACAACCAGCACCCAGCCAAGGGCTCCGGTCCAAGATGCAAGCGACAAGGTCCGTATTTACAGCATGGCTCTTTCTTTAAATACATACAGGAGCTCCTTCCTGCCACATCACACCAACACAAAATTAAGGCTGTTAACAATACATCTTCCCAAACGGCAGGTGTCATGCCTTAAAGTTTCATTTAAGAAATTACTGATTGGCCATCTCCTCAGTGACACTGATATGGCACGGCAGAGCTGTTTAAAAAAGAAGTGAGAAGCCCTGCTGCATACATGCAAGCCTCCAAGCATGGAATAGTAGTCACTATATCAGAAAGAGCCAAGAACTCATTTCCATCCGAATTGCAGCATTTTCAGCACAACTTCAGCATCTCTCAAAACACACAAGCTGTACGTGCAGAACTGTAAGGGAACTTACCGTGTAGCCAAATAAATGAAATGTAAGGTTCAACATACAATTTAGAAGACTTACTGGCAATCCTAGCTGGCCTAGATTTTACCATTCAATCTTAATGTTTCAATTTGTAATCCACCACTAACAGTACTTTTGGAAGTAAACACCACCATCACTACTTTAAATAGACTGGTTAACAATACAGATTCTCCTGCCTTTCCCTACACACACGGGAACACAGGCAAAGCTGCCAGGCAGCAACTTAGGACAAAAATGTACAGAAAATAACAAGGATCACAATCCAGCAAAAGTTACTCAAAGATCAATTCCCAGTGAAACATTAAAATAGTATAGGATTTTACTGTGATCTCAGACCAGCCTTCCCTAACCTGGCACCTGCCATATGTGTTAGACTACAATCCCATAATCCCTAGCCAGTTATGCTGGGTTAGGTTTATGAGAGTTATATTCAAACACATCCAGGGGGTATAAGGTTGTGAAGAGCTAACTCAGACCCTTGCTTTCAATGTGACTTAGTAACCAATGTGAACTTTTAGTGGATTGTGCTCAGATCTTGGCTCAGACCATAAAGCATCACCTATGGTTTACTGCTATTACTGTAGGATTAGTGAGAATAACGCACAGTTCATTCAACTCTTATGCTACTTGCTTAAGGTGCAATCCCATGCAGGTTTAGACAGAAAACAAATGCAGCTTTTAAAATAAATGTCAACCATATTCATTATGCAACTTTTAGACCAGCTCACTAATTTTCTCAAGAAGCTGCATGCCAAATAAATGCTTTACATGGTCAAAGTTCAGAAGTTACGTTATCACTGACTAGCGACGTCTAACACAGTGCCAGATGTTGTCCATTTCATGAGTGATGCAACATACAACTCACAGCCTGATTCTTCCCAGAAACTCAGCTGTCACTTTCAGTGTGACTCAAAACCACGTCTCTCTCAGGATAGAGTCCACCTATGACATGTCTTCTGCAGTATTAGCAATTTCACAACTGCAGTGTTCATAAATCCACTCACCTGATCATCACCAGCAAGTCCCCTGTCCCATTCCTAGCACAAAGGTTACCTCCCCCTAGAGATGTGAAGGCCCGTAAAAAAACCCAGAAAAATTAGGAAGGGGGGGGAATGTTTTTTCCCCAAAGCCTTTTTTTTGGTTTTTCCCTAAAAAAAATTTGAAAATGAAGAAAAATGGATTATGGAATGTTTTATTTTAGCATGATGAATAAAATGTTTAAGACAAGGTGTTCAGATCTTTACTTCTCCAAATGATTTCTAAGAACTATGTACAGTATCAGATTATTACAATTTCTGTGCACCAAGGACAAGCAAATCCTGGGTTGCAAACAGACTACAACTCTCAAATGCAAGAGCTGCTTTTCTGCCTCTACAAGGCACTGCCATTGAAGCAGAGACTGAAATTGATAGTGATAGCTATAGCTCAGAAAATGAGTCTGATTAAATTTCATGCATATTCATTGAATCTTGGTCCTCCCTTTTTCTCAGTTCTTTTTATGAGAATGGGTGCTTTATGTCCGCCTGACACTGTGGAGGACTAGCGGAGACATAAATAATTTTCTTTGTTACTAATGTTGATGGTTTCTTCTGGGAGTTTTATTGTTTTTTTGCTCCCAGCAGTGCAGGTGCTAAATTGATGCCTGGGAGCTAGATGAAAAACTACATGAAAGGAGGAAAAGCTTGGTTCAGATTCTTTGGTAAGTAGTTCATCTCACCAGGCAGGTGGCTATCAATTTATTCTCAATGAGGTTTAATTCTCCTAAAGCAGAGGTGGACAATCTTTTTTACTCCGAGGACCCCAAGTGGTGCTAGGTGGTGGTCAGGAGCTCTTTCCTGCTCATACCTCAGCATGCAGGAATAGAGATGTTAAAGCAGCTTTCCCCAACCTGATGGGCTACAGATGTTTTGGACTACAACTCCCATAATCCCATTGGCAGTGGTGACAGGAGCTGATTGGAGTTGTAGTCCAAAGCATCTGGAGGACACCAGACTGGGAAAGGCTGTGTCAAGGTTTCCATCCTGCCACAATCAAGATCAAGATCGCTGTTTCCTCCCCATTATAGTGTGATTGGTGTGCAGAGGGAGGTTAAAGCCTCTCCTCCCATAACCAACAACAGAACAGTGGTCTTTTCCCCACCACCCAGTTAATGGCTGATCAGCTGGACTGTAGAGAAAAGTAGGTGGGGCTCCCTGGGACGTCACAGGACACAGAGAGAATGGCCAAGGGCTGCATGCGGGCTGCAAGTTGCCCACCTGTGTCCTAAAGAATCAAGTTTGCAGCCTGGTGATGCTGGCAGATCCTGCAGTATTGTTAGAGGCCCAAGTGGCAACTGTGACAAACAACACCTCTGGACAGAAATAGCCTGGACACCAGGCTCTAGTAACCTCTTGATTTGACTACTGCAGGATGCTATACATGTGGCCGTGTTTAAAGACTTCCCAGAAACATCTGTTAAATATATAGCTGCTAAACTACTGTTGACTGGGACAGGCTGCAGAGATATATTTTGCCAGTTCTTGCATAGGCTGCTGGTCTGTTTCTAAGTACACGTTAAAGTGCTAGTGATCACTAATAATGTCATAAACAGATAGGGTACCTGAAGAATTACCTTCTCCCAAATGAGCCTCCCGAAACTTTACAATCATTATCAAAAGCTCTCACCTAAGTTCCCCTACCTACTAAACTAGGTCACATAGCAACCAGAGGGGGGGGTCTGCTTAGATGTGGAACCCCAGATGTGTAATGCCCTCCTGTCACCAAATCTGATGTCCTTCCAAGAGCAGGTGAAGATCCTTTCATTTGCTCCAGGCTTCCTGTATGTCCACTAAAGCTGGTTTTAATTGACAGCTTCATTAGCTCTGCTGTATTTTATTACTCAGTTGTGCCCTGATGTTTCTGTGGTTTTAATACTGAGTTTTATTGTGATAGATTTTATTGTGTTGATGTTGTCAACAACTCTGGGACTTTTTAAACAGAAGGCTGGCATATTATTATTTTTATTTATTTATTTATTACATTTATATACTGTCCCATAGCTGAAGCTCTCTGGGCGATTTACAAAAGTTTTAAAATACAAGTTTTAAAATAAAAGGGGGGTATTCTTGCTTCCTTGTTGGGGTTTTGCAGAAGGCAGCGGCTATGAGATAGCAGTTATGCCTTCTGCAAAAGCTCAGTTTAAGGAAAAGAGAAATAAACCTCCCGAGTCTCTTACTCCAAGTTCTCTACAGAATGAATGGTGAGACTAGTAAGTTCAACTCAAAATTCATAGATCACTCCACAGCTGACTGACTTTGTGAGGAAGTTTCTCCACAGCAGAAAGAGAACATTTTTTGACAAGGCAGTCCAAGGGGAAGTGTGGGAGAAAGATGTAAAGAGGACAAAGTCAGCAAGGGAAAGAAAAGAATGTCTTATTATGCAGAATGCGCTGTAACAAAACATACCCAAATTACTGTGCAGTCAATCTATGTCTGTTCAAGTTCCTAATTATTCCACAGGGACTGAGTGTTTCCAGAAAATCCCAGCTTTCTGTTAGTTTGCTCACCAAATTAAGCAAGCTCTCTGCACATTACATAATATTACAGTTATAATAGTAAATCTATTTCCTGCCTTATCCACAAAAAATAGCATTCAGCAAAGGGCTGCTGATAAATGAAGTGCATTGCTAGAAGCTAAAGAATAGGAGTTTTAAGCCCATGCATGTTTTTTAGGGAATAAATCCCTGTCATCTACAGTAAACCACACTCACTGTTGCTGTTGTTTTACTTTAGCAGTATTTCATAACTGGTACTTTTACTCTAAAGGCCTTCTATGACAGAGATGTGGTTTTCACCAGTAGGAGCTCAGGCTGAAGCCAGCACCCAAAGTGAAAGAAAAAAGGAAGCGGGATGACTAGGCCACACTGTTATGTCTGTCTGAGAAGAAGTGAGATGGTTATAGGCGTTCCACCCCATGCAAATTCAAGTACTGGTTGAAAGTTTTGCCACTGGAAGCAATTGTACTAAAAAGTACTAGGAGAAGCTGCATTAGAAGGGCAGTACAAATAGTCCAGGAATACAGAATAATTACTTCTGCCCATCAAAGGTCTGTCTAATCCATTATTCCCACAGTAGCAAACAGATGCCTATGGGAAGTCTCAAAGCAGGACATGAGGGCAATAGGCCTTTGCCATGGCTATTCCCCAACTGGTATTCAGAAGCATGTTGCCTTTGATCCTGGAGGGAAATTACAGCAATCATAACTTATCCTCCATAAATTTCTCCAATCCTCTTCCTGAGCCATATATGCTGGTGGCTGACACCATATAGAAGAGTCACAACATTTTTCTCAACATGAAGTATAAACTGGAGATAAACATCTGGAAAACAGGATTAAAATAACGTGTGTGTGTGTGTGTATGTACGTACTAGAGATACTTAACATAGGCCCTGTTCAGAAGACACCTTAAACACAGCTTTAATCATGGTGCTTAAGCACCATGGTTAAAGCCGTCATGTAAGGTGTCTTCTAAACAGGGCGACAGAAGTTAAAATAGGCATACAACCAGAGCAAGTTAGGGTGACCATACAAAAAAGAGGATAGGGCTCCTGTATCTAACAGTTGTGTAGACAAGGGAATTTCAGCAGGTGTCATTTGTATGCATGCAGCATCTGGTGAAATTCTCTCTTCATCACAACAGGTAAAGCTGCAGGAACCCTGCCCTCTTTTGTATCTGGTCATTCGAGCAGGCTCTTGCAGCATTAACTGTTGTGATGAAGAGGGAATTTCACCAGGTGCTGCATGCATACAAATGACACCTGCTGAAATTCCCTTTTCTATACAACTGTTAAAGATACAGGAGCCCTGTCCTCCTTTCCAGATGGTCACCCTAGAGCAAGTGCAGAGTTCCATGCAATAAGAAATGGAGTATACAGGATGTACTATTTTTATATTTAAAGCCTTATATTTAAATTTGTCTGGACAGGACTTTTTTCTTGTCTAAACATTCATAGAATTGCACCCCAAATCAGGCCTTGGAATCTTAATCAAGAACACTCCACAACACTACATGCATTGCTAACATCTACACAGATTTTTGATCAATTCCAGATCGATGCCAACAACCACTGCGAGAAAGGGTGCTTTCAGACATGGAATTTTTATTTATTGGAATTTTATTTGAGGGTCCATAGCTCACTGGTCGAGCACAAACTTTTCTTTTTTACAGATTTTCTGCGGTAAGAAAGAAGGCAGAATGAATGGTGGGGAAACACAGGAAGGATTAGGATTAGAAAGTGACATCTGGAGCGCTGGCAAAACTCCCCGGACAGAGCAAAGGCACCAAAAAAGCCTCGTCCGGAAGCACCCTAACTTACAAGGCATCCACAATTAAGGCTGCAGTGCCATGCACCCTTACTGGGGAGTAAGCCCTTCGGAGCACACTGGATTGTGCATGGGACTGGGATTCATTTAACAAAACATCCAGAGGAGGAAGAACGAGGCGTCTGTGTGCCAACCCCCTGCTCTCAATGGATAATACTAATTCTGCATTCAGAGCAAGAGTTCGCTTTCCCCCTCCCGCCCGCCAGGGGTGTTCTTAAGGGGTGGCAGGCCAGCACGAGCGTGGCAGGACCCTAGCAACCAACTGAGGCCTTGACAACAGGTCTCTTCCCCAAAGGCCTGCTAGGCCCAGCACCCCATCCCAAGCGGTCGCTGAGTTCCCCCGTCCTAGTTCACCCCCACTTACCCAGCCCAGCCCTCCTCATCCTGGCTCGCCGCGGAGAGACGGAATAAAGCCTTGCTCCCTGCGACACTCGGGGCCGGCCTTCAGAGGAGAAAGGGGAACGGTGGGGGGGTGGGGAAATAGCAGCCTTACGAACTCTCCCAGTCACCCCACAAACGCCACGACAGTGCTGTTTCCCGCAAAGCCTTCCGGGTAATGTAGTCTCTCCCTTTTGCCTTCGCGTGGCCTTCTGGGTAACGTAGTCTCTTAGGTAAAAGTGTAAGAGAAAAGAAAGACCGTGGTTGCTAGGGTATCCTGGGTAATGTAGTTCTAGGAGACCGCGTGGAGGCCCCTGCGGTTACGCTGGCATCCCGTTATCGGAAATCAGTGCCACGGATGAGCCCTAAGCAGTAGCGGCTGGTGGCTCCGATTTCAGAGGGTGTGTGAATCCATTCTGGGTTTTAGTCAGGATCAGCCAGAACTCTGAAGGACTGATCCAAGGTGCTCTACCTAGGTTGGGGATAGAGTTCAACACCTTGGATAGCTCCCTTAGAGTTCTGGCTGATTCTGACTGAAACCCAGAAAAGGTTATTTTTAAAGCAAATTGTACAACTGCACAAATGCCCTGTGATCTCCCCTCACCCCCGCCCCACTCAAGCCAAAAACATTATTTCTCTTTCACGACTGGACAGATTATTACCAACACTAGAAGTACCTTAAACTTAAAGACAGATTGACAGGGTCATTCGGATATCCAGGAAAAACAAGAGACCAAGAGAAGTATACCACTGGTTGTCACATACAGTCCCCAATTGAAACCACTGCAACGGATCATCAGTGAACTCCAACCCATCATCAGCACAGACACTTCTCTCTCACACCGGATGTTAACCAGCAGCAGTACACAGGGGCCCTTCCACAAGTTGTCCCCAGAGCGCATCTATTCGACCCCAGTGCACTCTGAGGACGATCGTGAAACTTGCCTGTAAAAGAAATGATGAAAAGACGTCCCCGGCGCCGGCGCTACCCAGCTTCCTGCTCCCTGGCCGGCTCGGAGAGCTTTTTTTGAAGAAGGTGGGAGAGAGAGCTTCTTCCGCTCTCTCCTCCGCCTTCTTCTGCCGAGCTATCCGTCCCGGGCGGGAAGCAGGAAGCTGGGTAGCAGCGGCGCAGGCGCCGGCGCGGAGGACGTCTTTTCGTCATTTCTTTTACAGGCAAGTTTCACGATCGTCCTCAGAGTGCACTGGGGTCGAATAGATGCGCTCTGGGGACGACGTGTGGAAGGGCCCCTGGACAGAGACACAAACAAAGGGATCAGACCATGCAATAGACCCAAGTGCCAACTTTGCCCCCACATCTGTCACAGGACCCAACAACATCAGTCACACTAATGAGGGCTCTTTCACTTGCATCCTCCAATGTAGTATATGCTATCATTTGCCAGTAATGTCCCTCTGCAGTTTACATAG
This sequence comes from Elgaria multicarinata webbii, assembly GCF_023053635.1. NCBI lineage: Eukaryota > Metazoa > Chordata > Lepidosauria > Squamata > Anguidae > Elgaria > Elgaria multicarinata. The sequence goes on along the minus strand of NC_086171.1, from coordinate 41,782,603 downwards.
GACAAACAGGTCAACCTCTGCACAAGAAGAATAAATGGACACAAATCAGACATAAGACAAAGCAGAACCCAGAAGCATGTGGGTGAACACTTCAAGCTTCCAGGGCATACTATTCCTCTTTTTTTTTTTTTGAAAACCACTGCATTACAACAAGTACACCACAGAGGAAGAATCCAACAAGAAACGCTGAACTGGAAATTATCAAGAAACCGGACACTATACAACATGGTTTGAACAAAGATGATAACTTTCTATCCCACTACATGTTTTAACAACACCTATTTGGACACTGTAATTGCTTAACTCCCAAACCTCACCTCAGGGGAACCCTTCCAAGGGAACTACAATCCAATGGAATTTCCTGGGAGTGAAGAGGTTAGTCTGTTTACGAGCAAGTACAGCAGTTAAGGGATGCTACTTAGTTTGTTTGCAAGAGAGAAGCTTCTCTCAGGACCAATGACATGAGAATGGCTTTTGAGTCACTTCCTGAGCAGACAGGAAGAGGGAGACAGGAAAAGGTTGATAAGTCTCTATTTTCTCTGACTTACAGCAAAGAGGCAATTTAAGTCTGGTTTGGTTAAGTTCTCTGACCTCCTAGAGGAAACTGCCTGGGCCTGGGGCAGCTTCGGTCTCTGAAAAGAGTGACTCAGGAGGACTCTGGTGTAGGTAAAGTGAGAATCCTGGAAGCTTAGGGTTGGTAGGGCCACAAAATAAGATGTGTTAGCTGTTAGTTTCTTTTGTTGCTTGTCCCAATACAAGCCACAGAACTGTGTGTCTGGTAAATTGCCCCAAAGGGAGAGAGAGCCAGAGGGGATGGATCCTCCTCCTGTAAAATCTATGGTATTCAGGAATTACCCAGGAAAGAGTTGAGGTACAGCAAATGTATTTATTATGAAGCTGGAATGTTATGTACAAGGCCGGCTGCTGCCAGATTCCATCATGGCTCTCTGGCCAGGCTAGCTTGTGTGTATGATTGCATGGAGCTGGAGCAACACCAGTGTCTGGCTGGCCTTAACAGCTAGTACTACTACTACAAAACAAAAAAGACTGGATCTGTAAACAATACACCTCCCTGCCTAAATCCAAGGAATTCTGGTTTAAAGAAAAGTTTAGGCTTTAGAGCAGGATGCAGACATACAACCCCTAGTTCAAAGAGAGTGTTGCTAGAGGACAATTTTCCAGGCTTCCCCCTGCTTGAACAACAAAGTGATGGAACAAAATCTGGTGGCAGAAGTGCAAGTACATTGCATTCTGTGATTGTTTCTTCTGCCTTTTTGGTCTTTTTGGGACACAGACTTCATAATTATCTTTATGCTTTTGTATGTGTGTGTGTGTGTGTGTGTGTGTGTGTGTGTTCACATTCAGTAATGGCCAAGAGGATGGCTGAGCAATGCCTCACAGGATGGCTCGTTGTCAAGTCAAAGTCAGGTGCTGGTGAACATCAGGCAAAACCTGTCAATAGAGATGGACAAGATACCAAGGACAATTCTACAGCACATGTTGAACTTCAAGACGACAGCATCAGTAGTTCCATTTGCTCTGGGAGTAGGGGACATTGCAACAACCAGGATAATGTAGAGGTTCACAGCAGTGGCAGCACCATGGACCAACCACAGACTACAGCCATCACTATTGGAGACATAGGATCATCGTCAAAATCATCGAAGGGCAAAGGGGAAAAGAACACATGTTCCTTTGATATGCACATAAAAGGACATCAGTACATTTGATACATCCCATGTTACAGCAACCAGAACACTGTAAAGACCTTCCTGAATACTTCAAATATGCCTGCCGTAGTTTATTGGAAAGAAACTAAATGCTCATTTGGCGATCAACTTCCATGCTGAATATGTAAAGGCCCATCATATTGCTTCCCTCCCCACAGTGGAGATATTCAGGGAAGCAATATAGGCAAAGCTATTAGAAAGCAACAGAAAAGTTGGCTGACAAGATTGGAGGTCTAATGCTTCATGTGTATGGAGATGCCAAAAAACAACAACCTTGAATGGACACTCCTTTCCTGTACGTGTTATCAGCCAGTTTTCCCAGGCCTTCTCATTCAATTCTCCAAAGCTGCTGAATGATGTTCCTATTGATCTTCAATATGTGAGTCCAAATGGTAATCATGTTTTCCTCCAATGCATTGTAGAGAATGACAAGGAGCGTCTCCAGAAAAAGTTGTGCAAAGACACACTAGCCCTGTCACTGCAGTGATGGATCAGTAGGCAGGACACACATAAACAAAATTTATACATTATCCAAAGTGGTTCTTAAATCTGGAGAAGAGCAATACTTCTTGGAAGCACAAGAGCTGACAATGCGTGGGGTGCAGGGCCTCTTGTCTACAATTGAAGAGAGTTGCAAGGGTGTGATTGGAGACACTGCCACACAGAATATTTTCAAAAATGCCTCTTCGCTTGTGACCGATGGAGCATCAGTTGACACTGGGGAGGAAGCAGGATTGTGCCACCTGTTTTAGGAATGTATGTGAGGCACTGACAATTGTAAGGGAAAGGCAAGGGTTAATTGGAACTTGGGACTAGAATGTATTTTAACTGTATTTTATTGTTCCATAGGAAGAGAGATAAGGATGCCAGGCCAGCTGTAGGGGGGAGAAGACCTGAGCCAGCACGGCCATTACTGTCTTGTCCTTGAGTGATTAAGCAACCCGGGCGAGAGGTGTGAAGACACGCCATGCATCAAAGTTGGAGGGAGGGGGGAAAGGAGTGAAAAGAATTGTATAAAGTCCCCCTGTGAAAAGAACAAGGGGTGGTTGTCGGCTGAAATCGGTCTGGGGTGACGTAAGAACTGTTAGTTTTAGCTTGCCTGCACTGGGTTCATATATATGCATGCTTTTATGGTTCTTTTATTCTGCTAATCCCATGTATTCCTACCCTTTTCCTAATAAAAAGGTCTTAAACCTCACATTGTGAGCTGAGAGTGTCTGTGCCTGGGGATCCGTGCTAAATCCAGTCAGGAAGCCAGCTGGGTGCTGGGCGCTCTTCCTTTACAACAATAACATCCCACTCATCAAGACCTGGTGTTCCATCCACAGGTTCAACCTGGCATGGAAAAAGTGTGCAACACTGTCACTGAAGTGAGCCACATCTTTCAGAAGCTGGGTTCAATCTGTTCTTTTTCCATGTATCAAGTATGCACACTTGAGAACTGAATGACTTGGCTGAAGCAAACAAACTTTGTTTGCTATCATTCCCAACAATCTTTGAGGTTAGGTGGACAGAGTACTCCTTCTCCCTCATGGATACAATTCTTCACTCTTGGCACACACTTGTTACGTACTTCGAACTATTGAAGGAGGATGGCAGCAAGGGATTCTTTACTGATCTTGTCACAGAGGAAACCCTTAAACTCATGGCATTTCTGGCAGACATCCTTTGTGTGTTAAGCAGGTACCAGAAACAGCTTCAAGCAGATGCTATCACCATCCTGGACCTGCTGAGGATGGCAGCAGCAGTCAGATCCAAAATCAATGCTCTCACAGAGATACCTCTGCTTGGTAGGTGGGTAGAGGCTCTGCATGAAAGCACTGAAATGGATGAGACTGAACCAAAGCAACTGAAAGGACTGACGCCAATAATGAGGAGGCCAAGAGGTGTAAATTTCACCACTAGTTTGGTACTGACAACCAAGATGTGGAGGCTATATTCATTGACGTGCAAGAGTCTCTCAGTAACTTCCTTGAAGAAAGGTTCAGCATCGACGATGACCTAATAAATAATGCAAAACCATTTTGTGACACATTGGGAGCAGACTTGGATCTCACAGAATTGGGAATGGAGTATGAAGAAATATTGGACATTGAGTGCATTGAGAGAGTGTGCACCATGGCTTTGAGAGACAAGGTCAAGATCTTTCCAGGGTCACCGAATTACAAGAATGTCACTACGATCCCCACCCGTGAGGATGTGGGCGAGGATCATAGTGCTCATAAGTGCAAGTGTTGCACCCAAAAGTAAAAGTAGGACCTGACTATCTGTGTAAACAGATAACTTATATATATTCATTAAAACATGTCACCACTGGCTGACTGGGACCCCAAACAAGCTGTTTTGTATTGGCTGCAGAAGAAAGAACATAGGGTAGACAGGCCTAAAGCACAAGGACAGGAGTACTTTAAAGGTATTTACAAGGGTGCTACAAAGCATTACCTGCCCAAAGATGAAGGTGAAGAAGAGGAGGTTCTGTCCAAAAAGAAAAAGGGTGTTGTTGTTTTTAGAATGGTTTGGGCATTTGCTTTATGAGAACTGAGCACATTCTACCCTCATACAATTTGAGTTACATGCCATCCCTGACTTTGTCTGTTGTTAAGTTCTTAATAAACACATACACATAACACATAGCATCTCTCTTCTTCTTTTTTACCACTTTTTCCAACTGCACATTATCAGATTTCCAACTACACATATTTTTTTCCAACTGCACACTAAAAAAAATCCTGACCCAGAATGGATTTGCAGCCTCACCGAAGAGAGATCCCTTTGGAGCTCTTCACAATGCCTTTGTTTTTTAACAACCTTAAGTAATTTGGTGTCTTTGGCAAACTTGTCCACACCTGTATGTGAATAAGTACCATTGAACTTAAGTGGGATTTACTTTTGAGTAAGTACATATAGGATCACACTGTGAAGCACCATATAAGACCAAAATATATCAATGCTTTTAATAAATAAACATTATTGTTAATGTTTACTGGATCCTCACCACAACATGTTAAAGGCAACATTGCTGTATTTGGTGTAATACTTCAGATCTATGTGTTACTGAGCTCAAAATCTACCCAAATTAATTTACAAAACTAATCCATCTCCTGCAACTTGCCTCCATTCTAATGTTTCAGGAGAACTGAGCTTTTATCTTTTTTATATTATGGATGTGACTCACACTGTATGCCGCAGGATTATAGATTTATTTCCCTGGATGATAACCTGAACAGAAAAATGCATTATTTGGAAGCTGTGAATCACTCAAGTACAACTTTCTTTCCTTCTTTTTTCTTTGCCCAGAGCTGTTGCTGAACTGTTTTATAAGTTTCTGTATCTTTTCATCACTGCACACTATTAAAACTTACTACAGGAAAAGGGATGTCATTACCAAGAGGTAGCAATAAGAATGAAAACCAGATATATGTTATTTTGTAAAAACTAGAAGCTTCACGTAAAAAAACATAGGGATGAGCAGATGTTCCCATTACTGCAGGAATGGGGGAATCTCCGGCCCATGGGTCAATTTGTATATTATAATATGCAAAATAATAATAATAATGGAGGCAATGCATAGCCTTCACATACCACCCATTTTAATTTAATAATTGGGCACCAACAGCTACAGTATATAGCCAAAAGGAGGGACAAACGCATGGGCAATGGTAAGCAAACACGATTTTCCCCTGTGTGATGACACTCTCAGTGACCATAGATTGCTGATGTCTATTGTGGGGAGGGGAAATGGAATGGAGTTTCCTAAAAGAGGACATGGCTGGCTGGAATCCTGAAAAGGAGCACTCCACACTGACATTTTGTGCAGATCCCACTTGTCTTAGCCTGACCCACAACCCAGATAAATGGGAGTCATTGGATTTTAACTTCAATCTCATGTTGCCTTTTGTCCATTTTGGACAGCCCACCTCTTGCCTATTGTAACCATTGGTAAGATATGAGCTGTGTTATCAATGATAGTATGTGCTGGTAGTTTTGCATTACTGTTATTGCTAATGTGCAAATACAATTCAATTGACCTGAACCATTCAAAAATACTGTGTTGTACTAAGTGAGAACATTGGTCAACCCACCCTAGTGTTATCCACTCCAGTCTTCCCCAGCCTGGTGCCAGGCAGATGTGTTGGACTACAATTCCCATCATGGCTGGCAGTGGCTTTGCAGGCTCATAGGGAGAAGACATGAGATCCTTTTAACTGAAGACTTAACTACACTTGCCCATGGGTTGTGAGAATGCCACAAACACACTTTTTGTCATTTAAACAGCTGCCATGGGAAGGGATGGAGCCTGAGCAGCCTTGGGATTGTGTGGAGGATAGGAGGGGGAAGTCTTTGGGCTGAAGCCAAAGGTGTTATTCTGCTGGCAGAACTGATCTCATCAGCGAAACCAAGGGGAGGAGATTCTTCCTTCCCACTTCAGCCTCTCACCCTGTGTCCACACCAGCCGTTTATTCTAGAATAATATCAGTGTCATCCCTACCAGGCCACATGACGCACTGCTGATCTCGTGGTGATCTCGAGTCCACCACTCGGTTATTCAGGATTATCACTGACTGCTTTTGTCACTTTTCCCCCAGTTCTCTCGCTACAATTCCGAAGTCCGCGGCTGGTGTCCCCACCCCCTTCGTGAAGCTGTTGCTGTTCAGTGCGAGCTCCTGGCTCAGCAAACAGCCAACCTGGTGTGAGGGGTGTGTGCATAGGTATCGGCGTGTTTCATTGCCGAGTGTTTTTTTAAAAAAGCAAATATATTTGTGTGCAGCAGCTCATTTTCAACAAAGTACCTATCCCCCCTTGTGTTGCTACATATCTGCGCTGCTGCACATCTCTCAGAAGTTATTAAAAATAATAATATCCATGCCTCATACGCATCTGCCTAGTCCTGCTCACTTCTGCCGATACACATTTGGCACCGCCGCAACAGGACATAGGTTCTCCCACAACGGCTCCCCTTCATCTGTGGGAAACATCGCTCAGGTGTGCCCCATGAGCACCGCTCACTTAAGCAAGGAACTATTGCAATCATCCCTCCTCCATTGCAACAGGGCTGTACGTGTAGAATAGACCCCACACTTTCTCAAAATCTGTACCGGAGCGACTTGGAACATTGGATTTTGCCTTTTCCCTCCCTGACAACAACTACCAAAAATGCCTCTATGAAGCTGCTATTTGCATTCAAGGGAAACACGCTGCAGCCCTGTTCATTCATGCAATTCATTCATGCAATTAATGCTTTGCGGGGGAATGGCTAGGCCTGGGACCATCAGGCCCTGGTCCCAAACCTATTCCCTAGTGTCCGTTGTTCAAGGGTTTTCCCCGCTCTGCTTGGCAATGAAGTTTAGAGGAGGGGAAATCTTTCATGGGTGCCAACAGAAGGGTTTTCCTAAGCTTAGCTACCATGCCTGGGATGGGATTTTCAGAGTGATCACAGTTGAGTTAACCCTCCCTTCCCTGGGGACTTGGCCCCCGCAAATTCCCCCCTCTGCATGGCAATTAAGCTTATAAAATAAAACTTTCCATTGATGCCCATGGAAAGATTGGGTACCCAGCCTTTTAAGTGCCTGGCAACGCCTCTGATGTCATGTCCAGTTTGGCCCTGGGAGATTGGACTTTGGGCCTCCAGCCCTTGAAGAAAACATTGCAATAACGGTGCATTATTTATTTATTTTTCTTGTCTCCACTGTGTTTCCTGATACTGGAGCACCATGTTCTTAATGACCATTTTTCTCCATCTGTTTCTTCTCTGTACCTTACAGATGTTGCCTGACATCATTAGTGAGCTCCCAAGCTGTTTTCTCGGGGTTTACGTGTTCGACTTGAAATGTGCTGCTGGTTTGCTTTTTGAGTAAAGAATTGCTTCAATCTCTCCCCCTCCATTCCGCCGCTTCCCCTGAAAGAGGCTTCCTTGTTAATGGGTGATCCATCATTGTAATTAGATAATGGCTAACTGAGATGTTTATAAGCACAATCCACTACATCAGCTGCATGAAAGCAAGACCACGTCCCTTTGAAACCAGCATTTGCTGTTTCCAATGGGGAATAGGGCAAGTCCTGCCTTCCTGCTATTCATTTAATGACTTATAGCTGTATTAATAGAATCTGGTAATTGCAAACACATAAATCACTTGGTCCATTCAGCAGAATAGAATCAGTTGCTCACATGCCTGCTTTAGTGTGCTTTTACTCGGGCCATTGGCCCTGTGGCAGTCAGTATCGTTCAGAAGCCTTTTATACTCCTAACGGCGTTTGTGTTGGGGGAATTCCACTGCTTTAAATGGGCTTTCTCTGCTCTACGCACAACAACACTATCCAAGAATCTTTTCGAACTAGCAAAATGCTCATCAAAGGATGGAGTTATACATGGAAAACCTGCTCTACTCTTCCTCCTTTGCATTTGATTACAGTCCACATCCTCCACAATTGCTCAGCTCTCTGCTCAGTTAATTGTAAGGATGTTTTAGAAAGGGTGGAGTTCGACAAGGTTTCTTCGGCTTAGCGCCTCACCACACTTTGGCTCATGTTCTGCTAGCTGGCTCCACTCAATCTGCAGTGAACTTGGGCCAGCTATCGGATTTTCCAGTTTTTAATTTTATTTGCAAAAATAAAGCCTGAACCGGAACTCTAGTGAGCCCCCCAAAAGGCCAGATTTCCCAGCATCCACAGTGATGCTTTAAGATGTATTAGGCTTGTAGTGGTGCTTCCTCTGTTTCTTGCTCTTATTGGTTGTCACTCCTTGAACTTAGCACGTGCTTTGCCAAAGAAAAAGCTCTTCACTTTCTAGGGTACACTTTCCACCCCCACCCCCATTGTGAGTGTTGCAGGACAAGCTGGTCTCTGATTGCTGCAGAACATACCATGATGGGCCTCAACAAATGTGAATAGGTTAGACTGAGGAGCAACCCCCGTCAGCTCCTAGCAATCCTTGAACAGAATGCCCAAAATGGAATGTCTAGCATCCACTTGCCATAAGATATAGAGTTTTCTAATCATGCAAATGGATGTGAGAAGGAGGGGATTGCTGTACCAGCTGCTGACATTACAAAGGCCATTTCTACACCAGCCCAGTGTAGAGGGAGGGAGGAACTTGCCATATCCTGATCGTAAGATCCTCCCCTTAGTCCACATGTGGGCGTGACATACCAGGAGGAAGGAGGATGTTGTGCCCGCCATATTTTTTTAAAAGATGAGGGCACGTGTGCTCCAACATAAGGTGTGTTTTTTAAAGAAAAAGAAGCCCTGACCCCTCTCCCCCCTCCAATTCCTCCCAGCCCGGTTCCTTCCCTTTACTGATCCCTGCTACTCGCGGGGAGGAGGGAAGAAGCCAGGACGGGTGGCCACACCTCCCACGGTCTCAGGACGATCCCAAGACTTATCTTGGGAAAAACTGTTCTTGTCTCTCCTTCCTCCCGGGAGTCCCGGGAAGCACAGGAATTCAGCTGTGACCAGCCCGGATTTTTGGGCTGGTATAGAAATGGCCAAAAACACTGAATCAGTTAGTGCTAACTAATTGCATAATCAGTTAGCTTTATGAGCTTTTCAGCATGGCAGTTTCTAGGAGGAAGGTTTTCTCATAGGCAATTGCCTTTCTTTCCCTTTCAGCTTTCTGCTGGTAGGAGAACAGATAAAGCAAGCTAGGATGAAAAGGTGGACGAGTGCGTGGAGTGACAGACGTCTGAACATGAAGCAGATACTGTTGGGCTCACTTGGATTGTTCATGAGAATTCTCCCTCCCCAACCCTTCCACTCCCACTGAAAAATTATGGCCTAAATAATATGGCTATCGTTCTGCACCTATAAATCCCATTATTTCAGAAGGGTCTTACGTTTGCATTATGGCAAGCAGGGCTTCAGCTTTTAATTCTAGCCATATATGTAAAATTTCAGTTGATTTTTAAAATTTATTTTTTAAATACTAGCTCTACAAATCCTTCAATTGTTTTGAAGTTTTTTCTACACATTGCGATTTCTACACATTGCGATTTCCCCCCCTGCTTTGGGGGGGAAATCTAAATTCATCACAGAAGGTGTCATAGGAGAAGAAAGGAGGAAACGGCATTATGTTTCTATGTAGCAATCCTCCAAAACTTGATTAAATTCCTCCTCCTCCTTCTCGGTCTGAACTAGGGCAGCTCTTCATCTGATAATGTTAAAAGCAATGAATGCTGTTCCAATGTGAATTCATACTTGCCATAAATCTAAATCACTTTTCTGCTGTGGGTATATTAGCTGTGGACCTAAGAACAGCAGCATCCTGCAACGCAGCAGGGCTGGTTTACTACATATTGAAGTAAGTGATGTAATACACATGAGCAACTAAAGACATGGACCCCAGAAGACAGTTAAGTCCAGTGTCTAACATAACTGAACTGCATCACTGGCTCTGAGCTCATTCCGCTGTTGTGTGAAGGTCAATTGGATAGTCAAATGTTCTGACAAGAAGTTAATCATGAATCACCTGTTGCAGCTCAGGAAGCTTCCTGCACAAAATCTGAAGAATGAAAAGGTGGGGCAAGCTATTTCACCCAATCTCAGGTCTTTCCCCCCCCCAAATGCAATAGCATGATTATCACCACAATTTGATATGATACCCTGAACTTTGGCACCTTCTATGCCACCTCCTCAAGCTGTCTACCAACCTGACTTTTTCACAGGGAGCAATTCTAATGGTTCAAAGATTTATTTATTTATTTATTTATTTATTACATTTCTATACCGCCCAATAGCCGGAGCTCTCTGGGCGGTTCACAAAAATTAAAACCATTCAAAGTATAAAAACAACAGTATAAAAGATTGGATTGACTATACTAAAATATAGAGGCAAACAGGTCCGCAGACTAATGTGGTGATTCCCATTAATCACGAGGACATGTGATTGCCCCACACAAATTATATGAAAAAATGAAATGAAAATTATGTGTGCAACATTTCCGTGTATATCCCAGTTTGGCTCAAACAAGGGCCATGATTGTGGGAATTTCTGGATTTTAACTTTGATCCTTTTCACACTAGCATCCTGTAGCACTACTGAGCTGTTACTATTCTGCTGTCAGCTGAAGTGCAATTATAACTCTGGTTCCAAACAACACTTAATATAGTATATACTAATAGCATGTTCAGGAGCTGAATTATGACAGCTATGTAGCCAAAATGGGGCTATCAAGGTATCAATGTGTGAGGAGGAGCCCCAAAGTTTGAAAAAGGAGAATAGGTACTTCTTAGGTGAAGGGGACCAAAAGCAGTCCAGTCATGACTGAATATGCTCAGTGGGTACAGAATGCTGAATATCCATTGGAGGCCAGAACAGAAAATTAGAGGGAATGTGAATGGAATGGAGTATCCAGTAAGAAGGCATGGAGCAGCTGGCTGGCTGGCTGGCATCCTGGAGAAGCATTCAACACCACAACAATTTGTTGCAGGTCCCACTTGTAGTGCTTTATCCTCAGTTTCACAATGCCTGTCCCCCTCCGTGGACAAGACTGTAAGCATGTCCACTCCGGTTTGGTTGATTAGGACCAATCAACGATATTCATTCACTCACAGCGGGAGTGGGGGGTTGATTGTGTTTTGCTCAAGAGCCATCAGATATCTGGAGCTAGCACTGCACATATTACACTGCTGACTTTAGTGGAGATTCCAGGAGGTTGTGAAAATAAGCTGCCAGTTCTAACATCTGGACTAAATTATGTACCTAATTTCTTCTATACAGGTTTTCTCTTGTTTTGTTGTAACAGTACAACCAACTCCCTCTCATGTTTCTTCTGCGCTGGTGAAATCTTGATGCCTACATTTCCAAACAATGTTATTATTATTATTATTATTATTATTATTTATTTATATAGCACCATCAATGTACATGGTGCTGTACAGATAACACAGTACATAGCAAGACCCTGCCGCATAGGCTTACAATCTAATAAGTTGTAGTAAACAATAAAGAGGGAAGGAGAATGCAAACAGGCACAGGGAAGTGTAAACAGGCACCGGGTAGGGTAAAGCTAACAGTATAGAGTCAGAACAAACTCAATATTTGAAGGCTATAGGGAAAAGAAAAGTTTTTAGCTGAGTTTTAAAAGCAGTGATTGAGTTTGTAGTTCTCAAGTGTTCTGGAAGAGCGTTCCAGGCGTAAGGGGCAGCAGAAGAAAAAGGACGAAGCCGAGTAAGGGAAGTGGAGGTCCTTGGGCAGGTGAGAAGCATGGCATCAGAGGAGCGGAGAGCCCGAGCGGGGCGGGTAGTGTGAGATGAGAGAGGAGAGATAGGCAGGAGCTAGACCGTGAAGAGCATTGAAGGTCAGCAGGAGAAGTTTATATTGGATTCTGGAGTGAATTGGAAGCCAATGAAGAGATTTCAGAAGTGGAGTGACATGGTCAGAGCGGCGGGCCAGGAAGATGATCTTAGCGGCAGAGTGGTGGACAGAGACCAGCGGACTGATGTGAGACGAAGGAAGGCCAGAGAGAAGAAGGTTGCAGTAGTCCAGCCGAGAGATAACCAGTGCGTGAACGAGAGTCTTGGCAGAAGAGACAGACAAAAATGGTCGAATCCTGGCAATATTATATAGGAAGAAACGACAGGATTTAGCTACTGCCTCAATGTGAGGAGTAAAGGAGAGCGAGGAGTCAAATATAAAGCCAAGACTACGAGCTTCCTTGACCGGAGTAAGCGTGACATCGTTGACAGTAAGAGAGAATGAGAGGTGAGGAGAAGGTTTAGGAGGAAAAACAAGCAATTCAGTCTTTGCCATGTTAAGTTTCAAACGACGATGAAGCAGCCAGGCTGAGATATCTGAAAGACATGCCGAGATACGATCGTGAACATCTGGAGAAAGTTCCGGAGATGAAAGATATAATTGTGTATCATCGGCATACAGGTGATATTGGAGGCCGTGAGATTGAATAAGCTTGCCCAAGGGCAGCATGTATAGAGAGAACAACAACGGGCCAAGCACCGAGCCTTGAGGAACCCCAACTAAAAGGGGAAAAGAGGAGGACGAGCTGCCGTTAGCAGACACGCTGAAAGAGCGACCCTCTAGATAGGAGGCAAACCAGTTATAGACAGAGCCACAGAGTCCAAGGTCATGGAGGGAATCTAAGAGAAGATCGTGATCCACCGTGTCAAAGGCTGCGGTTAGATCAAGGAGAATAAGAATGGAATAATGGCCTTTAGACTTGGCAGTAAGAAGATCATTGGTGATCTTGGTAAGGGCTGTTTCAGTGGAATGCAAAGGACGGAAGCCAGATTGAAAGGGATCCAGAGCAGAGTTATTAGAGAGAAAGTCAAGACAACGAGAGTAGACCAGACGTTCCAGGATCTTTGAGACAAAGGGCAGGAGGGAGACAGGTCGGTAGTTAGACAGTGATAGTCGATCAAGAGTGGGTTTTTTGAGAATGGGAGAGACTGTAGCATGTTTAAAAGCAGAAGGAAATGAACCAGAGGACAGAGAAGAATTAATGATGTGAAGCAAGGACGGGAGGATAGCGGGGATAAGATTAATAAAGACGCGAGAGGGAATCGGATCACGGGAACAAGTGGAAGGCTTCGATGAGCGCAGTATTTTAGACAGTTCATCAGCTGAGACCGAAGGGAACGCCGAGAGAGTTGAAGGAGGAACTGACAGGTGAGGGGCAGGAGCTGGAAGCGGAGCAGAGTTGGCTAGATCTGAGCGTATAGTTTGGATTTTAGCATTGAAGAAAGAGGCAAAGTCGTTGGCAGACAGAGAGGCGGGGAGAGATGGCGGACTAGGCTTCAGAAGAGAATTGAAGGACTTGAAGAGCCGCTGAGGGTGCTTAGCATTTGACTGGATCAACGTTGAGTAGTGCTGCTGTTTGGCCAGTGAAATGGCAGAAGAGAAGGAGGAGAGAACAAATTTGTAGTGGACAAAGTCCGCCCAGTCCTTGGTCTTACGCCACAGGCGTTCGGCTGCCCGGGAACAAGAGCGAAGGTAGCGGAGGAAAGAGGTGAGCCACGGTTGGGGTAGAGAGGGGCGAACTATCCGAGTTGTAGATGGAGCAAGATTATCAAGAGTTGAAGATAAGGAGGAGTTAAAGGAGGAGACGGCTGAGTCCAAGGAGACGGCTGTGTAGACAGAAGGGAGAGAGGAGGCTAAAGACTGAGAAAAAGCCTCGTAGTTGATAGAATGCAGGTCACGACAAGGGCGTGAAGCGGGACGTGAAGGAGGGGGATTGTGAGTGATATTGAAAGAGACTAGATGATGATCTGACAGAGGAAAGTCAGCAATAGAAAAGTCCAGGACAGAGCAGTTCCGAGTGAGGACAAGATCCAGACAGTGTCCAAGGGAATGAGTGGGTGCTTCAGAGCAGAGCTTAAGATCGTAAGAGGAAGATAAGGAGCGAAATCGTAGAGCTGCAGCATCGTGAGGGTCATCCACATGGATATTGAAGTCACCCAAGATCAGAGTAGGAGAGTTGTCAGAGAGGAGAAAGGACAGCCACGAGTCGAGATCAGAGAGAAATTTAGAGGATGAGCCAGGGGGGCGGTAGAGAACTGCAACACGCAGTTGCAGCGGAGTGAAGAGTCTCACCACATGTGCCTCAAAGGAGGAGAAGCAGTGTGAAGGTGGAATGGAAAGAGGCTGGAACTGGCACAAACTCGATAATAAAAGACCCACACCACCACCTCGACCCTCTGGGCGACTCGAGTGAGAGAAAGAGAGTCCTCCAAGAGAGAGGGCAGCAGAGATGGCGGTATCATGGGCAGGAAGCCAGGTTTCAGTAAGAGCAAGGAGGTGAAGAGATCTAGAGAAGAACAAGTCCTGGATGACAGGGGCCTTGGAAGCAATAGAGCGACAGTTCCATAAGGAGCACGAGAAAGGCAGCTGTGAGGGGGGGAAACACCGAATAGGAATTAAGTTGGGAGAGATGAGCTTGGAGCGAGCCATAGGGAACAGATATGAGGAGAAAGGAATTAGGAGAAGAAATGGGGAGAGAGATAGCAAGTAGGCAGGGAAGTAAGACATGCGTAGGACGGGATCTGCCACAACAGGTAGCTTGAACGTAGTTTTCCATCAATATTCATTCACTTTACAGGGACTCAACCAGCAGGAATCTTTTCTCTGTTTTAATGGGTTTCAGGTTTGGATATGAAAATCTATAACAAGCTGGGCGCTGATTGCTGCCTAATTTAAACATAACACACTCATGTTTTCTTTCTGCAGCATTAAGGCAGCGTTTGGGCTGTCAGCTTTGATTGATTAATAATCAACTGAGTGGGTGAGAAAAATTCAGCAGAAATCTTTAAGCCGGTTAATAACTGCAGAGTCAAAAGAAAGGGAGAATTTGAATAGCGCAATTACTAGCCCCATGTAAAAGTCAGAGGTTGTATTCAAGAGCAGTTAATAATCTGAGGAAAATGGGCATGTATAATGATGATGCAAGGAACACACAATTCTTACTTTTTGGAAAGTGGCAATTAAACAATGTCTTACTTCTTTGACATCTACTGGCCTTCCTTTTATGACTGAACAGCTCCAATATATATATATATTTATATATTGACCACAAACTAGGCAATTGTTAATCACATATATTTTTAGGTTAAAATAATAATATATGAATCATGTGTTTGGAAATGTATGCATTATGCAAACCTGCTGCTCAGAGATCAGGCTTGGCTACAATTCCCTAACAAATGTTAGCAGCCTGGGTGTGCCAACATATAATGTAAATAGCTCTAGGGTTGCAGTTTGCCTATCATTTAAAGCAGCCTTCCCCAACGTGGGCCCCTCCAGATGTGCTGGACTACAAGTCCCAGCATCCCTCTGCCAGTCATACACTGAACTCTAACACATCTGAACAGCAGCAGTTTGGGAAAGGTTGATCCAAAGCATCAACCTAGATTACAACCTTTTAGTTAAGAGTTCATGGAGTAGTCTTGGTGATTTTGATTTTAATAGGACTGCTTTAAAAGAGGTGGCCTGGCCCCCTTAAACAGGAAGATGTGAGGTGCACAAACTGAGAACTCTCTCATATTTGCATGGGTGCCCCACTAAACATTAAAATGGCAATGCTGTTGGGATGCTAGGTCCTGTGGAAGTCTTGAGACCTCTGGCAAATGCGGAATCTTGCCACCCTCTGGACCTGGGCCCACCCCTTTGTACCTCAGTGAAAAAAAACATAATTTGAATATGAGGCAAGGTGCCCCACACCTTACTGTACTTTGCTCTGCTGTGTTGCAGCAGTTTTGTATACTGCTTTAGTCATGACGGTGGTATTAATCTATCTGAAATTATTTCTAGGATAACTTTAAGGGTAGAGCCCCTTCAAGGCAGCATATAAGATAAAAATCACACCAAGTGGATACAATAAAAAAATCCATTCTTCGGCACAAACTGCTTTGGCAGGGTCTTGCTATTTACTGTGTTATCTGTACAGCACCATGTACATTGATGGTGCTATATAAATAAATAATAATAATAATAATAATAATACTAGGCTGCCTCTGGTGGTGGGTGCTGGATGTGGGAAACAGTGAAGACATTTTAGACAACAGAGCTGTATGTATGCACCATGTGGCCTGCCCTGCACCTGCTAAGCTAGCTTGCTGCCCTCAGGTTAATTGGACTGTATTAAGATTCAGCTGCTGCCTGGTTGGCCTTTGTCCATGGAATGAGCAGAAGGACCTTCTCCTTCACCTCAGGCAGCCAAAAGTCTTCGGCCAGCTTTGGTTGGTCTAAGTGTGTGACTGGAGCAATTCCACAAGTTATTGTGCTGGTACAACAAATAATAGTAGCTAATATATCAAGCCAGGGCCACCCTGCCATTATGCAGAGTGAGGCAGCTGCCTTAGGCAGAATTTTCTGGGGAATGGCAAATGGCAGCGAGGTGTTGGAGGACAGAGTTTTAGGTGCTCCGCAGCTGGTCCTGCACCCCCTAAACTAGCTTGTTCTCATTTGTGGTGGAGGATGCTGCTGAACTAAGATTCAACTGCCAGCGTGGAATAGGAGGTGCCATTGTCCTCTGCCTCAGGCAGTAAAATGTCTTGGGCCAGCCCTGGCATCTGGTCCGATCATGGAGATACAGAGAGGAGAAAGCCAAACCTGTTCCCTTTCAGCATATGGCTTTTAGAGACTCTGTGCATAACAGGCACAAGGGTGGTAATCACATACCTGCTGATTACAGCATTTTAAAGTGTAGCGCTGTGCTCCTCACACATTTTCGAACTGCGAATCTCCATCAGTATCACATTAGCTATGATTCATAATGAGAAGAGTGCTCCCAGGAAGTGTGCGGGTGTCTGTATAAGTTTCTCGACTTCCATGAGGCTGCTTTCAGACGTGACCCTTAAATTGTTGTTGTTGTTGTAATTCTCCACATCAGTGCACTAATATCAAATCAATCACTATGTTTTTATATTCAGATCCCAATGTTTCTCTAATGAAGGGCAGGCCATATTTACTCTCAAAAGAACCCAGATCAATGTTTTTCTATAGGTTGGGTGGAACGAGCAATCTGCAATACCACAACACCAACAAGAAAACACACCTCCAGCAGATAATACAAAAGAAAAACGTTAGGAATCTAACAGAGCTAAATGTTGTCAGTGTCTCATCACTTGCAATTAAATTGTTGTTAAAGGGTCAACTACAGGGATTGGATGTGTCAGCATCAGGGAAATTCTTTTATTTATAATATCTCCAAAGTCCCTTTGCTTTCCTTGCCACAGTAGCACAGCAAGGAAGGAAACGACAGAGTGAACACTGAGGCACACGGCTGAAATCTGGAATATGAAAGAAAACAAGCATACATTGGGAATTTTCAGAGCCATGTGCACAAGTAGCAAAAAAGGAGTATCAGCTGCCAGAATGGCACCAGCCACACCCAACAGGGAGGTATGAGCAGGGTTGCAGAAGTACAAGAAAGGATTGCAGAAGCCCTGATGGTTGTGTGCTATTTCCAGTATTCGAGGCAATAAGCCTGTGTGCACCAGTTGCTGGGGAACATGGGCGGGAGGGTGCTGTTGCACCATGTCCTGCTTGTTCATCCCTGGCTGATGGCTGGTTGGCCACTGTGTGAACAGAGTGCTGAACTAGATGGACCCTTGGTCTGATCCAGCATGGCACTTCTTCTGTTCTTAAGTCCAATAAATCTTTAGGGTGGGTATCTAAAAGGGGGAGGGGACTCAAAAACAGCTCAATGAGAACTGAGCATGCCTAGTGGCCATGGCCCACCAGCTAAGTGTTGGAGTAGGGGGAGGTAACCAGGGAGGTAGGGAATGCAATGGAGTATCACAGCAAAAGGAATGGCAGCTGATTGTCAGCCTGAATAGGAGCACTCCACACTGCAAGATTTTGTTGCACCACCCCATCTGGCTAAATTCCCAACTAGGACTGAGAGCAGGTCCACATATTATCTAATTTATCTGTGTGTAGCCCTGATATCCCAGTGATATAGGGCAGGATACAAATGTCTTCATAAAGGAATAAAGGAATACTCATTGTGGCATTGATTTATTGCATTTATATCCCACCTTTCTTCCATCAAAGAACTCAAGGCGACTCCATGTGGTTCCCAGGTGGTCTCCCCTCTAAGCACCCACCAGAGCTAGACCTGCTGAATTTCAGCAAGGTTGCTGCAGCAGGTACCTTCAGACCGTACCCTGGTCCACTTCCATAGCCCCTCTCTCCTTGCCCTTGTCATTTTAGGTCAACATGGCTTGTCATTTACAGCCTCCCACCCATGAGAAGAGTTTACTCGCCTGTGCTAGATAGTTTTAGCAACATCAATTGATGGTATTTATTTGTACATACTAGGAGCAGGCAACTTCCAGAAATCTGCAGACCATTTTCACACTTTGGACCGCTGGAACGGAAATGCACAGTAAGCTGTTAATGAGGCATAACTGATTGCATATGACTTGGTGCTTATCAAGGACCATACTGAATGTAATGATGTTGATGTCCTTTCCATTCCTTAGAAATGCAGCAGGAATATACTCATAAAGCCTTCTTCGTGTTTCTCACTGATGCACTGCTTTAAGAATAGACACCTGCCTTCATTAACAGAATAATGAATCCAGGAAGAATGAGTCGCAGCATTGAGCTGCTTTCTATGGAAAAGTGCTCAATTTCCACCTCTTTTTTCATCACAGCCTGTGTTGCTTGTTAGTCCTGTTTTTGATGTTTTTAATTAACAGCTCATTATTTGGGGGTCTTTCGAACTCCATTGTCAAGTTTTCTTTGTCCTGAATTGCAACAGTCCTCTTGCAATGTTATGTTACCTTCCACTAGCTTTATTCAAAATCTGTTCCTCAGGTCCTGCACGCAACAGGAAAGACTCTGGATTCATCTATGCCCCACCCCACCCACACAACTCTCTAGTAAAAACTGTCTTTGTAGCTGGCTAATGGCTAACAGCTGGCTAACAGAGAGCTGATTGACATGTGATGGATTGCAGCTTCCCATGGCTGGATCCAGAAATCCTGTGTGATGGGTGGATCAAATGGCATGTATGCGACCACTGCCTTTCTGAAACTGAATTACAAATGAAGCCTCCTGCAGGGTCCAGTTTTGGTTCTGGTCACTTTGGAGAGAAGTCCACTTCATCTCGAGAAGCATCAAAGCTAAATTGGGTCCAAAGGAGCCCAATTCAGCTCCACCTTTGGCTGAATCCACTGCACATTCCTCATGTCTACTCCACCTGCAGTGGCTGTGCAAAGGCGGGTGCTATTGTACTCCTGTCCTGCTTTTGGGTTTGCCGTGGGCAGTTGGTTGGCCACTGTGTGAACAGAATGCAGGACTAGATGGTTCCTCGGTCTGTTCCAGCATGGCTTTTCTTATGGTCTTAGGTTCTTAAGTTCTTAAGGCCATGAGCACAGATAATTCCCAGATGTGCTTCATGCAATCCTTTAACAAGAGACGCCGAGGACTAACAGTCTCTGGGATGGTCTGCATATAAACCTTGTACTTGGCCAGAGGGATGGCTCCTCCCAAGCCAGCTATTTATATAGAGTGACCATATGAAAAAGAGGACAGGGCTCCTGTATCTTTAACAGTTGCATAGAAAAAGGAATTTCAGCAGGTGTCATTTGTGTGCATGCCGCACCTGGGCAAATTCCCTCTTCATCACAACAGTTAAAGCTGCAGGAGCCCTGCCCTCTTTTGTATCTGGTCACTCTAGTACAGCTCCTGCAGCTTTAATGGTTGTTTTGAAGAGGGAATTTCGCCAGATGCTGCATGCATACAAATAACACCTGCTGAAATTCCCTTTTCTATGCAACTGTTAACGATACAGGAGCCCCTGACTGCCTTTTCATATGGTCATCCTAGTTTAGACTTCTCCTGCCTGACCGGTATATATGTGCACCACTGCAAACAACCTATTAGACGCATCAGAGAACCTCTTTTTGTCATTGAATAGTGAAATGAATATTAAATAGACTGGATTGTGGAGACAGCTAGTTGGTCACTGGGTGAAAAGAGTGCTGGACTAGATGGACCTTGGCCTGATCCAGCATGGCTCTTCTTATGTTCTTAACCAAGGAGGAAAGGTAGGGAAAAGGATTTATGTGAGAGGGAGTGGACAATGTGTGTGTGTGTGTGTGTGTGTGTGTGTGTGTGTGTGTGTGTGTGTGTGTGATGAGAGGACAGAAATATTTGCTGCTTTTCTCATCTTTTGCTGCCTGATGCCCCTGCATCAGGCTGTTTAATGGTAGGGCCAGCCCTGTAGGCAGGAAGACCCACAAAGGTCAAGAGGAGCCATCCCACATGCATCGTTAAGACACACACTTTGAGTACCTCCTCCCTAGATGGTTAAACAACTAATTTCCTCTCTCTCTCTCTCTCTTACTCATTAGGGCTGTGCATGCCCTCCCCGAGCTTCGGAACCTGATCCGGAGCTTCCAAATCGGGCCCAAACTGGTTTGGGTCGATTCGGACCTCCCCCGATCTGCTCTGGAACCAGGCTTAGGAGGTCCGGATCGTCCCGCTTTACTTTGGATTTGGGGATTTGTAATGTAGCGGAACACACCTCTATCATTCATCTCTCTCTATCCCTTCCCCCATCCGTGCCCAACCTTTACCCCTCCCTCCCTCTCTCAATCTCTTTGCCTCCTGGAGGAAAATTGTCCCCCCCACTCCAATCCATGCAGTTAAGTTTCTTTTTTAAAAATTCCATTGGCAGCAATGGGCAGACTGTTTTTCCAATTGCAGTGCAGGGAGGGAATTTTGGGAGAGGCACAGCATACAAGGAAAGTAGGGTTAACCCTTCCCTTCCCAGCTGCAATGCATTTTGAAAATTGCCCCTGGCATGGCAATTAAGCGGAGGGGGTGTGGAAATCTTCTATTGCCACCATTGAAAAATGGGCACCAATGAGAAATAGATTCAGGGCCCTGGGAAATAAATTTGAGGTAATTTATGTAGGCCCCATGAGCTCAGGGGGGCCTGGACTTGAATATACCTTCTCTATCCAAAGCCATATGGCAGTATTTCTTTTCATAGAATCCTTCACGATTAAAAGTGGCAAATGTATACATTATATATGAATGCAAGCTGCAATTTAGATCCCATTAACACATTTAGAGCTTTTAATGTAATATATGCTCCATTACAGGAGCTTAGGTTTCCCAAGAGGAAGTTCTAATACACATTTTGCTTTTTCTATTGATTCTAAATTGACTTACTTAAATATACTTTTTTTTTTTTTAAAGGAGTGTCTAATTCTGAGACAAACTAAAGTGGATGTTACTGTTCGTCCTGTGACTGTGAAAAGTGAGGCTTCTGGTGGTGTTACTAAACTAATATTTTTGTGAACCGCCCAGAGAGCTTCGGCTATTGGGCGGTATAAAAATGTAATAAATATATATATATATATATACACCAGTGAATTCAGTCAAGTGAGTTGCTGCAGGATAACCTTTCTTGCGGCAACAGTAACTACACAGCAAAGCATTCATCTGGGATGGATGGAGAAGGCTTCCACCACCCTGTGGTGCTGCCTGGCCTAGCCCTTTCTAGTGGCCTGGAAGAATAAGCAGTACATAAACCTACACATGTCTACTCAGAAGTAAGTCCCATTGAGTTTAAAGGGACTTACTCCCAGGGAAGAGTCCTCTATATGAGAGTTTCCTTTCCTCACCTCCTCACAAATCCCCCACCACAAGCCTCCAAGCCAGGGGGCGGGGCTTCAGGAGGGGAGTGGGTGGCACTGTGAGCCAGATGGGTGAACTTCCCTGCTCCAACTGAAAGGTTTTCCATTCCAATTCCAGTTTTGCAATGGAGAGCCATAAGAACTCAGTGGAGACTGGTGGCTCTGATTGTAGTGGGACTGTGAATCCATTCTGGATTTCAGTCAGAACCAGCCAGAACTCTAAGGGAATGATCCAAAGTTCTGAAAGTAGATTGGGTATACAGTTCATCACCTTAAATAGCTCCTTTAGAGTTCTGGATGGTTCTGACAGAAACCCAGCATGGATTCAAAGCCCCAGCAGAATCAAAGCCACCAGCCTCCACTATAAGAACTGTTTCCCATCACCAGTTAGCACCTGGATAGAAGACTGAATAGGCTGGCACTATTCAAAAACGTCTTCAATTCGTCTGAAGCAGATGGGGCACACACCCCTAAATGCCAAGTGATTGCACGCAAAGAAGTGAGCAGGCTGGTTGAGGAGGGAGTGCTGTGCCCCATCTCTGCACCCACCCAGCATAGAAACCAAGGCCTAATCTACACCTACAGCCCTTTTGCAATGGAGGGGGGATAATTGTGAGGTTTCCCGCTTCCGCAATTGTCCCTCACAGGGGACACTCGAGGGAAGTTTCCCACAAATAAAGGAGAGCTGTTGCGTGATGACATGTGCCCATGGTGGCGGTTCCAAATGTGTATCGGGAGAAGTGGGCGGGACTGGACAGATGGGAACGGGGCACGGAAGGTTTTTTTAATGCCTCCTCCAAATGTGCATTAGTGCAGACACACAGCAATGCAGGGCAGGGGGGATAGGTACTGTGTCAAAAACGCGCTCCTGCACATCAAGATGTTTGCGTAAAAAAAAAAAAAACACTCAGCGATGAAACACGCTGATGCCCATGCACACGCCCCTAACAGTGGATTGCCTGTTCACTTTGTTAAGAGCTCATGCCAGACAGCAACAGCTTTGTGAAGGGGGGCACACCGGCCACAGCCTTTGGGATTGTAGCAAGAGAGCCGGAAAAGCCACTACAAATCTTGTCAGCAATATTTCAAGAAAACTGAGTTGTCAACCCGAGATCACTGCGGGAGTAGGTGAACATCATGTGGCCCAGTAGGGACAATTTCGATATAATCCCTGAACAAATGGCTGGTGTAGACATGGCCCAAAAGGGCAAATACCTTTTTGTTGTTGTTTGACAGGCTGGTAACATTTGTGGGCTTATTTACAAAGCTCTTATAACGCCTCCTCAGTTAGGCTTCAACAGCTATGTTCAGCAAGGTCCTTGTTTCTCCTTGGCGATTAGCTGGTATTAGCTTTTCACATCTTCTGTTTTCGCCCAACTCTGAAACATTGTGTAAAGAGTCGCTTTCTTTTTTCTTTTCTTTTTTAAAAAGTAAATACGTTTTCTGAGAATTGAATTACACTTTTCAAAATGCAGGATGGCTTTCTTTACGTCCAATAGGATGTTTCAAAAGCTTAAGGTAATTTTTTGACAGCATTTACAGTAGGGTGACCATATTTGGGAAACCAAAAAAGAGGACACCTAGTGTGTGTGTGGGGAAGCAGCTTTCTGAGTCCTGCAGAAAGTACGTTATTCCCCCGCCACCTTAAAGAACCCGATTGGAGTGGAGGAGGGGAAAGGATTTCATTCTGCACCACCACCATCCACTCCAATTGGGGCCTTTTCTATAATGTCCATGAATGACCCACTTTCCCCTTTAAGACCTCAATTGGAGCTCGGGGTGGGGGAATGATGTGCCTCAAGAAAGCATGTCACTCCCTCCTGCCATGCTAATGGCAGCCTTAAAGAGGAAGGTGTGTTATTCCAGGACATTATTGAAAATTATAGAAAATCCCCCCTGACACCATGGAAAGAACAAAAACCAGGACAAATCTGGGGAAATCCTTACAGTTGGTCACCCTAATTTACAGTCACTGAGCCAAGCCAGATTAACATTGCAATAAAAGGCATTGTGAATCCCTGTGGTGACTTTAAGTTATAATTCACGTAAAAAAAAATACCCTCAAAGAACAAAAAGCATTGTTTTTCTCTCTCTCCTTCTCAGATTTAATTGCTTACAGGTACAATGCTTTTACTTATTATTCACATCAGACAAGAGTAGAAGAAGAATGAAATGGCCATAAACATGCAATGACATTTTCCATTTTCTTTAGATACAGAGAAAGAAGCAGCCATAGGCCAGGTAGTGATTAATCAATGAACAGCAAAGCCTTCACACCCACATGCCGTTACCTCCAAGTAGAGAAGTTCGGATTTTAGGAAATCTATTTCATCTTTGTTTCATGAATTTCATTCGTTGTCCACTTGTTGGCTGAATTGGATTTTCCCCTATTTCTGAATTTCTGCACATTTGTGCTTGTAAAAATCCACAATTACCACCCCCAATATAAGGAAATCCATCCAAAATGCTCATTTTCATGCTTTAGCCTATGGGGGAAACATGCATTTTTGGCCAGGGTCCCCCCCCCCCATTTTATGTATTTTTCTATGAATAAATTTGCAGAAAATTCCAGAAAGTAATACAAACAAACAAACAGTCTGCAAGGCTGCAGAATCCATGCAACTCAGAAAAGGCTGTTGAATCTGCTGGTCAGATTCATTTTATCATTTGATTCCATTGAGAATTTCTCTGACATCCCTACTTCCAAGTAAACGCATGTACAATCTTACTGATGAAGTTTAGGCATGGTGAGATTTTAAATGGAAATACAACTTTGCAAGTGGAACCTGCAACAAATTTTGCAATGTGGAATAATATTGTTTGGGGTTCCAGTCAACCACAGCCACTTCCAGGATTTTCCATTCCATTCCTTCTCCTACCCCAATTTTAACACACATACACACACACACACACACACACAGAGAGGGAGAGAGAGAGTCAATCAATCAATCCATATTACATGCTCATTGAGTATGCTCAGTCCTCATTAGGGTGGAAGTAAGTTTCAACTTCCAATCTGGTCACCTTCTATAGGTGGAATCCGGGGAGGAGGGAATCTTGCTTTTTGCCTCAGGCAGCAAAATATCTCTGGCTAGCGCTGGTCATGGAGCCATTTTTCTGGACCTGAAGAACAACAAGGGAGAAAGGAGTACAAAGTGTTTTGAAGGACCAAGAGACCTTTGGAGCTGAAAATGATGCTGCTGGATGAATGTGTCAGGTATTTGATTTGAAAGTGTTCATATCTAAGTGGAAGTTTTTCTGAAACTGAAGAACAAAAGTAACAACCTCTGAGATAGCTATCTCAAGGTCTTTGAGAGCGGCCAGGATGTGCAGCTGGATGGCTCTCTGACCAAGGCCATTTGCCCATTTTTTTCTCTTGAGGCATAGCAACACAATCCTGGTGATGCAATCCGGTGTTCATATTGCATGTGGACACTATGATTGGCTCACAAGGCTATTAATATGTGACATGTGATTGAAGAGTGTGGAGAGTTTGTGTGAAGAGTTATTGTGTAAAGTTCCTCAACTATGTTATGCTCTATGTAAATACTTGTAAAGTAAACTTAGATTAGTAGTCCAAAACGCGGTGTCTGAGTATTCCTTCACTTCGTGAACATCTGCCTGCTGTCAGTGACTTCTGTCTCTGCTGATGTGTGCTTGCACTCTGTGCATGCTCTGAGAGAGTGCAATACATCAGACTCCTAACAGAATGAAGGTCACAGACAGAGATGTTCTAGAGATAAGAACAGGGAGCTATGGCAGAGCAAGGCCGTGGCTGGTTTAGAAAGCAAGGTTTAGGTGACTGTGCACAATCCGGAAGAAGAGAAGAAGCCAGCACAGGGATTTAAGGAGAGGCATACTGTAGTCAAAGCAACAACACAGATGAGTGATTTTAACAACAGACTGCTGGATAGAACAAGGTGAGGAAATCACACTGAGGAAAATTTTGCATTGGTTGAGGTAAGAGGTGGCATAGCCAAAGCCAAGAGTTTTTAGCCAAAGGGGCTGAGAGAGAAGGCTGTATTTTCCTTTTGCTTGTTGACAATCATCATTAGTATCATCAAATAAAAAATATTCATCTTGACAATGATGTTAGCTGACTATAAAATTGACTTACCTTATATACAGTGAATTCATTAATATATAACTATTTCTTTTCAGGGTAAACATGGATTAAAACCTGGCTGGTAAAGGTTGACATTCGCCTTTTGCACATACTGTATTTTGTTTTACACAATCATTATTTTCCATTTAGCTGTAGAGAATGGAATTGGCAAAATGTTTTCTAATGCTCTTAAACTGCAGAGTATTTTAGTGGTGAGCTTTATGTACTGTAATGTTAATAATTAGCATGTTTATGTGCTAATTGCTTCTCAAGATGAGAGTGCTGCCAGTAATGATTTATGGGTAAGCTTCAAATAAATTAAACGAAACAGGTTAGCTATGAAAAGCCATATGTTTTCTCTTCTGATACAGTGGCAGGTTAACAGCACTTAAAGAGATGGGCGGGGGTGGGAGCTAGGAAAGCAGGAGATGCAGAGATAATTAAACACCCATTCCAATAGATTCCAGTCCGCCATTATTGGATGTGCTGAAGGGTCCATAATAGCACACAGACTTGTCATTGCATGGAGATGACACGATAGACTGAGTGCATGTTAAATGCTGTGTAAATGTAGGGGGTATTTTTCTGTAGAATTTCTATAGTTTTGAAATAAAAATAACAACATCGATTTACCAGCTCCTGCAGTAGCTCATTTTTCATTCAATAGAATTAATTTCTTGTCAGGAGTAATCAAATTCTTTTCTCCTCTTTCCACAGAGCCCACCCACCCCTGCCAAATCCACATCTTCCATCAAGAAAACCTTTAATTTATTTATTTATTTATATTTTTTATACCGCTCCCTATTCAAAATTTTGGAGCAGTGTACAAGATAAAATACAATAAAAATAGAATAAAACACCTTAAAATAGATTTTTAAAAGCAAAATGAAAAGTGAACTGTGAACTTTATGGTTTGGCCTTGTGAATATTCACACCAAGGTTATGTTGTTCCCCCACCAAAAGAATGTAATCAATTTTATTTTATTATTTTTAGTTCACTTTTCTGCCCAATGACACACACCTCACCTTGGAGGAGTAACAAGCAGCAAAGGTGGCTCCCTTGAAGATGCAAGAGATCCATAGGGCCTCTCCCCCTTTGCCAACTGTTTGCAAAGTGAAATCACTCCCATCACAATTAGGGTGTCCATATTTTAGAAACCAAAAAGGAGGACAAAATGGCTGTCCCCAAGGGGGCATGCCCACCAACATGCCCAGCCCCCAAGGGGGCATGCACACCCAAACATGGCCTTGGTCACAAGTCTGACTTCACAACACATAATTAAGACAAATCTGTTCCACATAACATCTTAGTGTTAAAATCACTGGAATAAAGAACAAGTGAGACATTCAATGTATCTGAAATTAACTTCACTCATTCCTACTTTTGTAGCTTTTGCAGTACTTTGAAGCTTTTGCTTTACTCTGTGTGATACAGTCTCCCCTTCCCTCACATATCTTTTCTAACTGCAAATCCTTCATTGGCTGACCACATTCTAACTTTCCTAACATTTAACACTCTTTCCCCCATCATCTTTCTCATATCTATACTTACAGATTCAGCATACTGCTACCACCAAACAAATGAAGTAGTTGACAAGTACAGAAAAATCTAGTACAGCAAACAAGCATTCAGAAAGAGTATAAACTACTATTAGCCTGCAAAAATTACCCATGGAACAAAATGGACTAAAGGGTAGCACCTCTTGTTTCAACTTCAACAAGACATAACAGTAAAAAACAGCAAAAAAAAAAAAAAAAAAAAAAAGAAAGAAAAGAAAAAGAAAAAGAAAAAACCTGCCTCGACAGCTGGTGGCTGCTGCTACTGCTGGTGATGACTGGTGGCTGGTGGTGGCGGCTGGTGGCTTGTGGCTGCTGCTGTTGGCGGTGGCTGCTGCTGCTGCTACTGCTGGCTGGTGCTGCAGTTGGCAGCGGCTGGTAGCGGCGGCGGAAGGCTGGGAGGGCCTTAAAGCACGCATTTCCAAAACGTGGAAATGCACACTTTAAGGCCCTCGTAGGCTTCCATCTGGGCATCTGCTTGGTTGATGTCATTGCATTGACCAAGCAGAGGCCTGGCTGGGAGGGCCTTAAAGCACGTGATTCCGTGTTTTGGAAACATGCGCTTTAAGGCCATCGCAGGCTTCTGTCCAGGCCTCTGCTAGGTCAATGTCACTGCGCCTACCAAGCAGAGGCCCAGTCGGAAGGCTGGGAGAGCCTTAAAGCACGCGTTTCCCAGACAATTTGGGCTAAAATAGGATTTCCCCCATGGAGCCGGTTTGCCCCCCCATTTCTGGACATGTCTGGGCCAAACCGGACATATGGTCACCCTAATCACAATGACCAGGGCCAGTGTCAAGAGTAGGCATGGCCGGGCAACTACTGAGGGCCCGCACCCCAGCAGGGGCCCACTGAAGAGATCTGCCAGGAGTCGCTTCTCCTCTTCACCATGGCAACCTGCTTGTCCACCTGCTGCTTACTCTGGCCTAGATGACAGAAGTGATGAGAAGGTGGATTAGTGGATGACCATGCCTATTTGCTCCCAGCTCGTCTGCCTGTCAAGCAAACAAGTGTTGGCAAAGATGAGACAGAGGATGAAAAGCAACAGTAGCTGGTAACAATGGCGGTGAGGAGAAGGTAGCCTCACTGAGAGAAGGGGTCCACTGTAGGGGGCTTGCTCAAGCACCCTCAACAACCTGGAGCTGGCACTGGGTAAGGAAACATGGTAGGAGGCACTGGAGGGCAGATCATGTGAGCAAAACTGAGACAGGCACCACATGTTGGCGAGGGGCTGTGCCCACCCTAATCCTGCCTACTTTAATTTGAGCGCTGGTGAACATTCTCCCCATCCCTATTAACTACTAGTATTGCTATTATTTCCTCATGGAAATGTCGTTAATAGCACTTGGTCAGCCAGCATTCTGCCACAAGTGTTCTTGTTGAACATTTTTCACACTCAGCACTTGACACAACAAGCACTTGACACGATGGATACTTGGCCTTGATAATAATGTGTTCTGGCCTAACTTCCCCCCTCCACCCTCTCATCTATTATTATTATTATTATTATTATTATTATTATTATTATTATTATTATTATTATTTATTTATTTATTTATATAGCACCATCAATGTACATGGTGCTGTACAGAGTAAAACAGTAAATAGCAAGACTCTGCCGCATAGGCTTACAGTCTGTGAGCATGGATATTGAGTATCCTCCTGAGTATGGTAATTGCACTTTTCTTCCACTGCAACAGAAATGCATTTCATTTCCTGAAGGAATGAAAGGAAATTGGTTTAAAAACTTGGGCACAATTGAGAAGTCACAGCACACCATGGTTGGCAAAGCATAACAGCGTCGCATCCGAAATCGTACCTTGATCTGGGTTTGCAAGATGTAGTTTGCCATCACTCCCTCTACCAATGAACTCAAGTGGTTGAGTGCCTTTTGAAAGAATTTTAAAAGGCTGCCTGTTTTAATTTTAATAATATGTTTAAAGATGCATTTTAAAATCATATTTGTCCATTTTTTTTTGCTACTTGGATATTTATTTCCTCCTTTGAAATTATTTTACATTATTCTTGCTGCATTTATATTTTTAAAGATTCTTTTAATGTGTTTATCATTAATTTTATTGTATTTGTTTTTATTATGTATGTCACTCTGAGAGCTTCCGATATATGGTAACACATGAATGAATAGAGGGGTATCAATTTGGAAGCAAAACAGGCACTCAAAAACAAGGGAGTAGCTTCTACCTACTCAAGAAGCTCCCTAGGCACACAGAGGTATTTTATTTATTTTTATAAAAAATATATCATGCCCTTCTTGAACTGCTCTTCCCTCCCCTCCCTGTATTCCCCCATGCATATATATTTTTTGTTTGTTTATTATAGAATTTATAAACTGCTCCACCTTGAGAGATATTGGAGCAATGTACAATAAATTAGAATCCCAGAGCTAAATAAAATTGAAATAAAAGCAGGAACATCAATAAAACAGTGGGTGGAATTTAGCCATGAGTCAAGAAATGCTTGCCCTGCCTTATTTATTTATTTAAAACATTTGTATCCCGCCCTATATCATTAAGATCTCAGGGCAGCGTACAGATAAAAGCATACAGTATAAAACAATAAATATACACAGCTAAAAGCAAATTAAACCATGAACAAAGTTAAAAACAATATATAATTTAAAAGCAGTAGAAACAATTAAAACAGTTTAAACAATGTGCCATCTGATGGGGCCGAAATAAAATCAATGTTGGCACTAGTCGGATATTGTGTTGGAGGGGATGTAAGGAACCAGGTACCACTCAACATATGCGGTGGTCCTGTGTAAAAGTGGCAAAGTTTTGGACAGAAGTCTTTGGTGAAATTGGTAAGATACTTGGACAGCAGTTGGAGAGAACACCAGAGTTGGCACTTTTAGGTCTATTTCTGGGAAACAACAAAAACTGCTCCTTTAAGCCATTGGCTGGATTTTTGTTGGCGGCATCCAGACTGGTCATTGCTCAATTTTGGAGGGGCCATGGTGCAGTGTGATAGAGCACATGCTTTTCATGCAGAAGGTCCCAGATTCGATTCTCAGCTTCTCCCCATAGGGCGGGGAATGGAATCCTGCTTGAAACCCTGGAGAGCTGCTGTCAGTCAGTGTCAACAATACTGGGCTAGATGGACCAATGGTCTGACTCAGTATACAGCAGCTTGCTATGTTCCTAAGTCTTCAGCAAATGCTGAAAACAAAGTAACTTAGGTGCATGCCTGATCTCTGTTGGAAAGGCCTGCCATAGGATGGTAGCCAACGCACTGCAAGCCCATCTATTCATTTCCAAGCAGATCTCCAACCCATGTGGCACCACTAACACAGGAACATATGAAGCTGTCTTATACAGAGTCAGGCCATTGGCCTATCCAGCTCAACATTGTCAACTCTGATTGGCATCAACAATCCAGGGTTTCAGACAGGATTCTTTCCTAGTCCTGCCTGGATCTGCCAGAGTTTGAGCCTGGGACATTCTGCATGCAAAGCTCTAAAGTACTTCTTCCCTAGAAGTGCCTCTTCAAGCATCCTCAGGGATTGGGCAGATGCATGCCAATTGAAGATAAAACTGAATGCATCTGATGCTGTAATAAGTTTGTTAATCTTTAGGATGCCACAATACCAGGGGAGGGGATTGGAAGTATGTGCTTTAAACAAATTATAATTTACTGTGGCATCCGAATATGGGACTTGTGGTTTGTTTAAACTATTGTTAATGAGAACATGCCAGGACCAAACCATGTCACTTGGTTTATTCACAAACCAAAGCTTAAAGACTCCATTGTTCCCTGAGTTTGAATCTCATGGTTATCTGTGGTTAGTTTAAAATAGGGAGCAGATGCTTCCAATCTCCTCCTGTGGTGTGCAAAAGATGAAGAGAGGGGAAGGGGGAGAATGTGAGTCTATGGGCATGTCTAGATGGGGCGATACCCTGGGGATCATCGCGGGATCATCCCTGTGCATCCACATGATGCACAGGGGATCCTGGGAGCAGGGAGGGATGATCCCTCCCTTTCCCCAGGATATGGCCCTACACTTCTATCCCAACTTTTCCAACGGTCTCAGGATGATCCCGAGACTCTGGGAGGTATGAGCCGCCTTCCTGGTTTCATCCCTGCTCCTCGCAAGTAACCGCAAGGAGCCAGGAACTGGGCACAGGGCACAGAGCTCAGTGCCCATCGGGGGTGGGGTGGGAGGAATGAGGTGTTTTTTTTTTAAAGAACGGCCCTTTTTCCTGGAGTGCTCGAGTGCTCATTTTTGATTAAAAAACCCCCAAAATGGCGAGCGTGACATCTTTTTCCTCCTGGGACGGCGCATGCCACATGTAGACTGTGGGGGAGGATCTTGCAACCAGCATATTGCGAGATCCTCCCCCTCCAGGCCCTGGTCTAGACATGCCCTGAGGCTCATCACAGCTCACTCATCTAGTGGGTAACCATAGTATCCAGTTATTTCTGAACCAGACCATTATCTCCATAATCCTTTCAGCATGTTGAAAGGTAGGCCATTATTATCATTCCCATATTACAAATGGGAAGCCAGGCCAGGAAGATAGTAGGCCACATAGTAACTTCATGGTTGTGGACTGAGGACTTCATGTTTGCTCATGTGCTTAACCATGATGTTTACAATGCCTCTCTCTCGCCGCTGTACATTTCCCTTTTCATAACCACCATCTGTACGCCCATAGTGAACCTTGGGCAGGAAACTCCTATTGATTTCAGTGCGGGAGGCAGGCTTCCACGCTCAGCTCTGCATGGTTTTAAGATTGACTGTCCTGCAGACGACCCTAGCAGTTATTTCCAAGGGCTTTCAGTATCTGACAAGAGCAGGCCTTTTTATCGATCTGGCATGCAGGAATTGGAGTTGCATTTGTTTTCCCTGTCTGACATTCTCTGTCAGGTTTATAGCTGTGACTTGAGCAGTGGGCCCCAAATCATCGAAATCTGAAGGAGAACGAAAGGAGGCGCATGATTGTAGGACACACAAATCGTTTTAATAGTGACGGGGAGGCCCATAGATTCTGTTTTGAGATTGTGCAAGACCAAGTGTCCCTACTCTGCTTCTTGAATGCACTTTCTTCTAAACTGTAAAGGTTACTTTTAACTGAATGTGACAGATGGACTTCCTCAGTGTCCTGCAGCTGAAAAGCCAAAGCAATTCTTCACTGAAGCAGAAATATCTCACTACTGTCACATTTTCTTGAAAACCCATTTTTAAAAAATTGCTCATGGCATTTATTGGATGAAATGTTGAGCAACATATCAATAGCTGCCCAAACATGGTTGGTAATTAATTCCTTATAATATATAGGTCCACAGTAATCTATGACAACTATTCATATTTCTATTTGTCTGTAACTATATGAATAGTTACTGAAAATATGGGGGCTTTCAGAAGAGCCCTGCTGGATCAAAGCAAGTATCTATCTAGTCAAGCATTCTGGTTCCCACAGTGGCCATTTATTCTACACAAAGGAAAGTTCTCTGTTTGAAGGCATCGTCTGTTTGAAGGGCTACCCAACCCAAGTCTGGTTGAAGTTGAAGAACCATAAGAAAGTTGAAGAACCATAAGAAAGGAGAGTAGCAGGGGCATCCAAATTGCCCATGAACACTCATCTCATGGACACAGACGGAGCAGGCACATTGATCCACCTGTCACAGCCTTCTCCATTATGGTGAGATGAACTGTATTTCCCTTTAAATCTAGTTAGCACATGCAAATTTTATGCAAGCCTGTGTCCTCTGCTGTCCTTTTTTTTTTTGGTGACAGATTTCCTCTTTTATGGCCATGCATAAGTGGCCACCCTTGTGCCAATTGTAATCCTTCAGGGAGCCCAAAAGCCAGCATGAAGGCAACAACCCTCCCCATTCCACGGTTTGCTCCCTGGTATATTGCCTTTGAATCTGGAAGTACCAGTGAGATATTGTGGCTTAATAACCAATGATAGACTTACCCTTCATGAATGTATGGATTTTTCTTTTAACATTGTGTAAAACAGTGGCTATTACTATTTCTTGTGGTAGCGAATCCTGTAAATGAATTATACCTTGTGCAAAGATGTTTGTGTCCAGGACAACTTGCTAATTAGGATGGATTTAATTCACAAAAAGTGCAGGCTGTGGGATGCTACAAGTCAGTTACTGATTTGCTGCTCCTTGAACCCTAAGGCTCCTGGCCAGAGGGCCTAGTTGTCAAAATGAGCTGGGCACTTGTACAGTGCCCGCAATCCCGCCACATCCTTCTAAATTGGAGAATCGGGTGACACCAGAGGGCCAATCCCATGCCACGGTCTGATACAAATTTCATAGATCTAGTCATAAAATTTTACAAAACACAGCTGTCTCCTCCTGATGATATCATCCACCTCTATTTCTGGAGAAGAGATTAACCAAGAACTCCTGCCAAAGGGAGTGAGATACATAGCTACAAAAGAGAGGGCTTTTTCTGATCCTGGTTGTGAAATGAGCTTCCCATAGAGGTCCTTTCTACACCTATGGGTGTAGAGGGAGGGAGAGGGGGTGATCCCAGACTTACCTGCTTCCAGGATCATTGCCCTCAGTCCACATGGGCCGTGGGACGTCCCAGGCGTCGTGCCCATCACGGCAGCCATTTTTTTAAGGGGAAGAGTTGGAGTGCACTTGTGCTCCAGCAAAAATTAAGGTAAAGTGGGGGGGAAACCCCGACCCCACTCCCCACCCCACCCCCAATGGCCCTGGATTACCCCCATCCCAGCTCCATCCCTACTTGCAGGGAGGAGGGAAGAAGCCAGGATGGGCACCCATACCACCTGTGGTCCTCGGGATTATTCTGGGACCACAGGTAAAACCAGGATAACTGAGGTCTCAGTTATCCCGGGGAAATGGAAGGGTCATCCCTCCCTGCACCAGGGATCCCCATTTGGATGCACAGGAATGATCCAGGGATAATCCCTGGAAAAATGGATGGCTTAGAAGGGCCTGGTGCCTACACTGTGCTCTTTTCAGTGCCAAGTGAAGAATTTATTTTACCAAGGATCTTTCTCGCGGTTCAAATCTGTTCCTGTATTTTAAATCCTTGTTTTTTGTTTTTTATTTATACTATAGTTTTAAACTTTTATACTGTGTTTTATCATGTTGTAGTTTATGGTTTTACTTTCTACAAAATGCCCAGAGAGTTCTGGCTAATGAGTAGTATAGATATGTAATAAATAAATAAATAAATAAATAAATAAATAAATAAATAACCCCTTTCTTCAATATTGGTTAGGACTAGTTCACAGTCAATGTTATGAAGGTGTGAGTTTTGACATTTTCTCCTCAGAATGCACCTAGAATGACATTATGTGATGACATCCTGTTGTTCTGGTGAGGACTTATGGGTAAAAACAAGAGTGGCTGATGGGAGGAATCCCCAGTTTCACTTCTGCCTACCCTCCAAAGTGCTCCTAATTTCACTACCAGTAAATGGGCGTGGGGGCATTGTGACCAGCCCTACTTATAAAAATATGGACACTTTGCCATGGTACATTAGCAGGACTGCCCAAGACATTTTCCTGCCTGAGGCAAAAAATAAGATGGCTCCACCCCACAATCTATGTACAAAAGCCAACCGGACTTACAGTACTTCAACTCTGGTGCTGGGATGGCATCTTCCACTGCACCTGGGAGTAGCAGGCTAGCTTTGGGGGCATAGGGCAGACTATATGGCACACACTGCGCTGGCTCTCCTCCAACATCTTGCCACTGTTCCTGCCCCCAGCATCTGTTGCTTAAGGAGGCCACCTCGCTGCTCTGCCTAATGGTAGGGCTGTTGCTGCAAAGGGGTAATTATTACTCCCATTTTAATCACTAAAAGCTTAAAATGAGCAGATGTTGACATTGGAAAACACTAATCTTTCTTTGGAATCTGAAAAAAATCAAGGTTGCCTGAGCTACTTCCAGATTGATTGCTTTTGCAGTTCAAGCTTTTTAAAATAGCCTCTGAAATCCTCTTTTTATGCAAGATGAATTCTTTCAGAATAAATAGAGAAGAGGGTGTATATAGAATGGGGAACTTTTTGCTCTCTTTCTTAAACATCATAATACTTTGCCACAGTGATGTCATGATCTCTTAATAGATTTCTTACTAAATATTTCTACCAGCAAAGAGACAAATCTTGCAGGCTGTAAAATATGCTTATAGAAAAATACTATTTTTGGATGTTAAGGCTCATGTCCAAAAATATTGTAAATTTAAAAAGTGCAAGTAACATACTTTCCCTCTCCTAAGTAAAAACATCTTCTCCACCATAATAATATAGAAAAATGAGATACAGAATGGTAAGGAGCCCAGTACTTGATGGTAAAGAATTCATTTGTAAGCATGCTGAATAAATAGTTTTAGGATCAAGGGTCAAGCTGAAAAGCTAATAAGAACGCTGCACTGAAATCAATGGGGTTTATTTTAAGTGATGCCTTGGATTCACAGAAACATGAGTGGGAGGAGGAAATTAATTAGTGCTGTTCTGTGAGCTTCTCTGCAAGTGCTAGCAGAAGTTGTCTTATAGTACATCTTCACAGTGTATCAACAGGTCTGGTCCAAGACGTTTTCCTGCCTAGGGTAAAGTACAAAATGACCCCCAGACCCAGGGCCGGTGCTACCATTAGGCCAACTAGGCAGCCACCTAGGGTGCAGACCTCAGAGGGGCACAGAACTGACCTTTAAGGGTCACAGTTTTATGCAAATTAGCTATTTTTTAAAAAAACATAATAAAATGAAAATATAATAGTTCAGAAAATCTTCCTGAACGCTGAATCAAAGCTGGCAATTTTTTGGGTGTGTGTGTGCAAGTACCTCACCTTGCCTAGGGTGCAAAATAGTCTGGCACCGGCCCTGCCCAGACCATCCATAGAAGCTGGCTGGACCAGCAGTTGACTCTCACTTCAAGATTGTCAACATGACAGTTGCCTCCATCATACCTTAGGATGGCAAGCTAGCTTAGGGGATGCCAGGCAAGTAAGGTGGTACAAACAGCTCTTCCTCAATCATCTCACACACACACCCCCCACAGCATCTGTCTGCTGAGGTTGCTGCCTTACTCTTCCTAAGAGTAGGGCTGGCTCTCTCTGTATCAGAGGTTGTGTTAACGGTACAAGAAACATGCTGAATAAGGTAAAGTTTATGGAATATACAGACTAGTGCACCATAAAAAGGAGCTGAGCAAACATTTGTGCAAAGTCTTCTGCAAGAGCTTGTGAAAACGGAAGAACGTCTCTGAATTTGGAGTCATTTTTCTCAAGCAACATTATTCTGCTAGGTTGGCAATGATCCTCATAGGAACAGAAGAGAATTTCCACTAGTGGAAAAGCCTCTTTGGAGCCAGGCCAATGAGTTCAGAAAAGTAAAATACATTTCCATCACAAATGTAAAATACATTCCATCTATCTAAGCAGTCCTTTTTTCCCTTCAAATGGTTTTTTTTGTTTGTTTGTTTCAAAGAGAATGCTGGAAGGTGCAACTAGGTATTCTTGAATCCCCCCTAAGTTACCCACTATTTTTTCTGATGTAGTATTAGAAATGTGAGAACACTTTATGGCTTTTTTATTTAAGGTAAAATGCGATAGTTTGCAGGTATTTGATCTGTGCAGGGACCTCTCCATGTGATTAGGAACTCTGCAATGGTGTGTTTATTTGACACAAATTGCATATGTTTATCTCTATCATATGTTTTTTTACTGTTTATCCCTATGTGTACCACTCCAGAAACTATTTTACATAGGGAGTGGTATATAAATATTGTAAACAAACAAATAATAATAATAATAATAATAATAATAATAATAATAATAATAATAATATCAGTAAAGGGTTCTAGAATATGTTTGGTTTACCTGCAAAGTAGTATACAGCCCCCAGTATCTCAAGATTAGATCTATATGGTTGTTTTACCACAGCCTTCTTACATACATTTATTCTAGAAACTGAGCCAGAGCATATAATCTGTATAGAACTTAACAGTTTGGATTCTGACATTCTAAAAGCAGGTTTTTGAAATATAAAAGCTGTCATGATCCCGCTCGCCCCCCAAACACATCTTTGAAAGATCTCTCTCAATGTGTAATTATATCGATTTTGCTGTTAGGCCTCCAAAACTATAGAGTGAGTTGTAACAGATGTGTAGAGTGAGCCAAGAAAAGATACAATTTAAGACAGGATGGAAAACATGATCATACATCACCAACATGTCTACTTATTCTAAATGGAGTCTAATTATTTTTGACAATCCCATTCAAAGTAATCTTCAGTCTGTATCTTTTTGCAAAGATGCACTTACGTAGAATAACAAGTTTGGTTGCAGAATCTGGACTGTTTAGCGCTAGCTTGGATGGCCAGAAAACACAATTCAATAGTCTAAGATAGCTTATACATATATAACTATTTTAACCAGTACTTTATTTTAAATAAATTGAAAACCAAGTGTGTAATAGATTTAATATTGAACACATGGAGAGAGGGATGCTTCTGGGAGCTCATGAGCTGGGCATAAAGGCAATAGCTGTCTCCCACTGCTGACCCCATGCGGGAGACAGCTATTGCCTTTATGCACAAAGAACCCCTCCCCGCAGATATCCGGGGGAGGAGGATTGTTTGATGTACATTATGTCAAGGGTGGGGGAAGGCTATTCAGTGTGGTCCCCTCCCTGCTCAAATGATCGAGTAAGTAATTTGCTGCCTTCTTGAACAGGACTATAATCTCGCACAGTATAAGGGGAGAGGCAAGGGCCTGCGCAAGGCTGGACTTTATACATGCTCCCACTCATAATGACAAATACGGGCTTGTTGTGATGTCCGAAGCGGTCCACCACCTTTTTCTCTGAGGGGTTTTGTAAGCCTTTAATCGTTTAAACCCCCCAGCTATCGCTAGCAAAAGAAACCTTTCCCTTGTCTCCAATGTCTGATGAGAGGTTAGAGATAAGAGGAAGGTTCTCCTTGCCAGAGTTTGCACTGGCAAAGGCAACCACAAACTTTACGTAGGTAGCACTAGTAAAGGAAACCCCAGGAACTGGATATCAGGGAAGGGTTTCCCTTGCTAGTGGTTGTCTCTGGAGTGGGGTCTGTGGGGTCACTACCCTTGGTGATGCTATCCACCACTTCTCTTGTGCTGCCACCACCTCTTTCTTGTTTTTTAAAAAAGAGGGAACTATAAACCTTCTTTTTATTTATTTGTGTGTGAGAGTGTTAGCTACCCATTATTGTTAATGAACCAATGTTCAGCCATATTTTGCTGTTTCCATATGTACCCCTCTTCTCTGCATTTGAGAGAAACATGCTTACTAAGGTATGAGGAATTCAGCTGATGTGTATTCTAATCACAACATGCTCCAAGATGTGTATTGACCTTTGCTTGCATGAACCATTGTCCTTCTATAGTTGATACCTTATCTCTATA
This sequence comes from Elgaria multicarinata webbii, assembly GCF_023053635.1. Lineage (NCBI taxonomy): Eukaryota > Metazoa > Chordata > Lepidosauria > Squamata > Anguidae > Elgaria > Elgaria multicarinata. Next base: position 41,743,715 of record NC_086171.1, on the reverse strand, counting down.
GCTGATTGACAAACAGACGCTTGGAAAGTCATTGTTTGCTCTGTTTTAGTTGCTGAAATTACTAACAGCCCCCACCATGAGTTAATAACTCAGCCAGCTCAAACAAAATTCTATATCCTGTCTTTATAGGAATGTGCTGACATGAAACTATAATGTATGTTACCATGTAAGTCATTTTACTATATAAGAAGCTCCAAAATAACCCATGAGTTACTCTCTTCCCAGTGCCTAGCTAGAGAGTCACACACTCGGCCGACTGTGATCAGAAATAAAGGTGTGTTGTACCTGACTTGGGACTCTGTGCATTCTTAGGAGAGTTTTGGCTGTCTCCTAGGGAAAAGTACCTGGCATTTTTGGCTAACATGAGCATATATCACCAATTTACGGCAACAACTAAGATGGAGAAAATGTGGTTAAAATCATAAAAAGTACTGAAAACTTTATTTATAAAGATTTTTTAAAAAAATACAACTTATGTTTAAGGTTATTAAAAATGGATCAAGGACCTAATAATATTAAGTCAAAATTTATTACGGTCATAGACCAGCAACTTTTGAATGGGTGTTATATAGACGCAACTTGCAAGTGGATAAATATATGGATATCTGGTCTGCTTTTCTTGAAACCTTTATGTAACTCCCCCCTTTTTTAAATGAATGGTACATATGATGGAAAATGACGATAATATTATATACGTAATGTATGGGTACCACCACCACCACCATTTTCACGATGTATTTTCTGTTCTGTTTTTTTGTTATTCACAATAAAAAATAAGGTTATTAAAAATAAATATAACTCCCCCCTCCTCTCAGGAAAAACTAACCAATCAGACGACAACATTCAAACAGCTCAGCCTTCTCATTCCCTCTCCCTGCTACCTGCCATTGCCTGTAATAAAAACAATTCGTCAAAGCAAATCAAGCCCTGAACCAAACATTCAAAAATATACATACAAACAACAAAATAAAATATCACAGGTCCCCACGGGCCACATGTGAGCCACGGGCTGGGCACCCCTGCTTTAATGCCTAGCTTAGACCAGCTATCATTATTGTTCTTCATTACAAAGCTATTGTTAATGATGCATTTCCTTATATAAGAGGTTCCATAGTCTTTGCTTCTCGTTTTTCTTTTTAAATGATTTATATCACTTTTTGCGCTGTGTAATTTCTCTTGATTCACAACAGTAGGACTATGTTTAGGTCTGCAGAATTAATAAGGCTATACCTTGTTTAAGCACTATGTATGTAATGTATGTAATTTACTGCAGTTATTAAACAACTTGACAATGTGGCCATTAGATGGTTCTCGGTGCAGCATTGCCCATATGTCTCTGTTGGGGGAAAGTGTTTTTAAAAGGAGTGGCAAGTGGAGCAAAAACTTTAACACGGCTTTTCAGTGTCAACAAAACATGTAAGAAGAGAGTCTCCATTTTGGCAAGAATACTGGGCTTAAGGGGCTGAAATGGGAGTGTTTAAATCAATGGCATTTGATTGAAACATCCCATATTTACCCAAGATATTTCTTTGTCATTTTGAATGTGGTGTAACAATTGCTTTACTCACACAGCATCATAGCATATCTTCAGATTGGGGAAACCTAGCCCTCCCTTTTTAAAATTAATTAATTGATGGGCAGAAATGTATTATTGCTTACATTAATAGTGCTTGTTTAATTTAGAAATGGGTATTTGTTATCCATACTAATGATGCAGTTCACCCTTCCCCAACCTGGTGCTCTCCAGATATGCTGGACTGCAACTCCCATCATTCCCAGCTAGCATGGGCAATGGTTATGCTAGCTGTGAATGAAGGTAGCTGCACCCCAACATATCTGGAGAGCACCAGGTTGGGGAAGGTTGCTGTAGTGTGGAATCCTTCAATTTGAAAAACGGCAGCGCATTACCCAAGCAGGGTCTTTTCAACACTGGCATCGAGACTTAGGAATACTGTCCTGGGAAAAGAACTCTCCTTCCTGACCCCACCCCGTTTTGTTCTCCTGACCCCACTATATTTTCCATGATATGCTAGCCACCTCTTGAATATGATAAATTAAGAGAAAGAAAGAAAAATCGCTGGCACTCATTTTTTCTTGCTGAGTTTTTTTCTGCCTTGTTAGCTTTGTTTGTACTGTGTTTTAATTAATTAGTGTTGGCTGCTTGTTTTACATACTATGTTATTGTTGGTTTAGTATCGGTTTGTTGCTGGCCACAATGTAGACCTTGTTGGTCCAATAATGTGGGGTATGAATATTTTAATTAATAAATACACAATGGCTTTTCAAGAAAACATGTGGCTAATGCCCAAAGTTTTGAGTCACGGATTGCAAATCGCAATTTACCTGCAAATTCTACCAGGTTGCAACACGAATGGGATTGTTTGCAATCAGTTTTTAAAAGTTTCATCAGCTGGTCTACTAATAAGTCAGAGAGGCAGAAATTGTTTTGTGAATAAGCTGGAATTTTTCCACAATACCCTGGGCTATTTGAATGTGAGAAATAGTTTTGCAACAAATAAATGAAAACTCAGAGCATGTATTCATGAATGTTTCATGATTCAGGGGGGGAAATGGCCAGAACTCATAGGTAAAATGTTTTTTCATCTGCTTTTACTTTTATAAGGTGATCTAGTTTGATTCCACTGAAGGTTTTTAATTCCACCCACACCCACCCCTGATGACAATCCCAACGCAGGCATACAGATGTTAGTTGAGTCTTGTATAAGTAAACACCAACATTGATTTTTATTGTTTTCTACATTTTACATTTGAATATTTTCTGTACTGGGAAAACTTCCCTTTATGTGATGTTTACTACTACCCAATCCCTTGTGTGAGAATGGATATTTGTGTAGTTGTCAGGAATGTTTGCAAATGATTGCTGTTGACCATTTTGGCTATACAATTTGCCACAAATCTTGAAGAATCACTCCTAATGGAAAGCTTGGCCTTGTTCTTAGCTGCTCATTTATTTCTTGCCTATTTTGCTACATGCTGAGGAGGGGAGGAAGAACAAGAATAGTTTTCTCAAACAACATATTTAAACACATTTATGTCAAAGGCAATCAGGCAAACCCATACAGAAAATCCTAGCTGGTGCATCATTTCAAAATTAGATAGAGGGCTGGTGTGGTGCAGTGAATAGATCATTGGACTCTGACTGGTGAGCTCCTGGTGCAACCCAACACTCATCCATTTATTTATTTATTTGTATTATTTATTTAAAACATTTCTATACTGCCATTCCGGAAAAACCAATCAAGGCACTTTCCAAAAAATTCAGAAAACACAAAACCATCCTAAGACATTGAAAACAGCAGTGGAGACTGGTGGTTCTGCTATCAGTGGGGTGGTGGATCTGCTCCAGGTTTCAAGCAAAACCAGTCAGAAGCAGCTTGGATAGTTACTTTAGGGTTCTGACTGAAACCTGCACCAGATTCACTCCCCCTACTGACATTGAAGCCACCAGTCTCCACTGGAAAACAGCCTTAAAAACCAAATTTTAAAAAGCCAAATGAAAAGGATGTGTATTGTCCCCCTTCCTGAATGTAGAGAGAGTGGGGACCCATCATAGATCCAGCAGGAATGCTTTCCAGTGTCAGGGAGCAACACAGGAGAAAGCCCTTCCACGTGCACAATAAGGGAGGGTGTCTTCAAAAGGGAGGGGCTCTCCATGAAGGTGAATGGATGGCCCTTGGACACCACAGATAAAATGTGGAGAGGGGAGAGAGAAACTGTGTATACAGCTCTGAGGTCTTTGGGGGAAGGCCAGAATATAATGAAATAATTAAACTTATCCATCACAAGTCAATGACCCATTCCCCACCTCTCTAAAACACACATTACCTCAGACAAGCTAGACAGTTCAACACCAAGCAGGATATAATGGTTTGGAAACAGTATATGGAATGTGTCATGGTCCTAAACAGTTGTCAAAATCATTATAAACCGTTATAAAGCAATAGTGTAGATCCTGCCTTTGTCACAGGCTCTTATGTTGTTCAGCAAATACATAATTATATAATTCATTAATAATGTATATTTTAGTGGGATCTTCCTACCCACCCCAATATCCTCATATACCTGTTTGGTGTTTGGATGTGAAACTGATGAAACAGGAAAGATAAAATAACAACTGCAAATGATGCAAAATTAAACGAAGCCCATGTTTTCTCATCAGGGTCCCACAGTGGTATAGGTGCTGTCATCAGCATGCTCTCTCGGCATGCCATGTATCGTCGCTGCTGGCACCAGGAAGGCAATCTCATTTTTGCAATATTAGCAATAAATTATGCAACTTCAATTTTCACTGGACATGCCAAAACAGAATTCTCCATTTAGAGAGGCGGAAGCCTTTTTTTTGCACCCCTATAATGAGTAAAAATGTGATTTCTGCGGAGTGCCAATTTGTGGTTGATGACTGCTAAAACCCATACTTCCAACTAACTATTACAAGGAGGTATAACTGATAAAACTCTGGCCCATTTCTCTGTCAGACTTCATGCCTAAAATGTCAATAATGTATTGGGACTTGCACAATGTACATCAATTAATACTAGGATTCAGCCAATGAAATTTATGGAACTGATTTGTTTGGCGGTATAATTGGATGCAAAGGAATTGACTGAACATTCATTAAAGAAAAAGCCAACTGAAGATAGAAACTATATTGGCAGAGGAAGAAAAAAAGCCCTTCAAAGCCATGGGGTAATAGGTAATTCCACAGGTCAGATATATGAAGGTATGTGCTAAATATACAAGGAATTGGAGTAATATTTAAGGTGAAATACATTTAATTTAATTTAGTATATGGAGGGAACAATCCGGGGGACCATAAGATAGTTTGGATTCCTGGATCTGAGGTCACAGACAGGGCTCCGACCTCAGAGCAAGTAATTTGAGCTCCCCACCCCCTCACAGCTGTGGCAGAGAAGAGGGAAAGGGTGGTGGTTCTGTGGGAACTGGGGAGACCAGCTTATGAAGAATCCTCTGGCCTCCCTAGCATCCTTCCCTCCCACTCCACAGAGTCCCAGCTAGATGGGCAAAAAAGCCCATCCAGCAAAACTGCAGAGCGGGAGGAGTGCAAAGGCAAAGATTTTATTTATTTATTTTTATTTATTACATTTATATCCCGCCTTCTGTCCTCCAAGGAACCTAAGGTGGCATACATAATCCTCCTCCTCTGCATTTTACCCAAACAACAACAAGGTAGGTTGGGCTGAGTGTCTGTGACTGGCCCAAAGCCACTGAGTGAGCTTCCATGGCCAAGCAGGGACTAGAACCCAGATCTCCCAACTCCAAGTCCAACACTCTAGCCATTACACCATACCAGCTCTTCTGTAGTCCTTCTACTCTGCATAGGATGTCTATCATCCTTTGCATAGGATGTCCATCATCAAGTTCAGAGGCTGTCAGGCATCCTTAGAGCATTGCACCCTTATAGGCCGATTGTCAGCAATGTTGTCAAAACTGTGAATAATATAGCAATAAAATCACCATTTAAAACAATGCATTGCAAAAACTATAGTGAAAAAAGACACTAAGGTAAAAAAAAAAATTAAAAACGACCACAACTTTCATCAGATACCTGGACATGTAACAGTCCCAGAAAAGAAAAAGAAATGAAAAAAGAAAAGGCTGGTGCCAAGTACACCTCCCAGGAGGGGAAGTCCAGAGACAGAGTGCCACAGTCAGAAAAGCCCTAGCACCTTTTATCACCTGCCTCACTTAATCTAGGCCAATCTTAACACCTGGGCAGGTTCCTCCAAGAATAAGTTCTTCAAAAACCTTGTCCCAAGTCATTTAAGGATTTGGAGATCAGAGCCAGCTCTTTCAATTGGACCTGGAAATGGGCCAAAAGCCTACAGAGGTATGCCTAGAACCTAATTTGCATTCTTTTCAGCAGCAAGTAAAAGCACATCTTTTTACCTTGGCATTTTAATTTCCATAACTTCTCAGCCTGCCCTTGAAACTGAAATTGTAATCAAAATGTGTATCTGCTCCTTTTTATTACAGCTGCTGGGTATTAGTTTGATTGTATCATATTAGGTTTTAAAATAATGTATTGCTTAGATTGCATGCAGCCCTAGAATCTCATGTAATGAAGGGTGGTATAGAAATGTTTTAAATTTTGCACTAATTGGTGTTTCTGAATAGTCCTCAAAGGTAGTCCAATGTATCATGTAAACCAAAACTTTATTCTTTGAAATTCACACTTCTCCAGATTTTGCAATGGAGTTCTCTAAATTAAAAATTGCCCAAAATGCATATATTAGGGAAAAAACACATTTCCCATTACATGGGGAAAATTGCATGTAATAAATGTCTATATTAGGCAAATAAGCATACAAAATACATGTTTAAAGAGAAATGTTCACAGAAATGCTTATGAATGTTAACACAAACTTTTTGTTAAAAAAAACATTCTCAAGATTTGGGACAGACCGAGCTTAAGACTGGAGAAATTCTCAAAGTTTGAGATGAGCCAAACTTAAATTGGGAGGATGAGAAACTGAAAGAAACCAAAATTGAGAGATTTGTTCAGCCCTGTTTCTGGGTTATTGTAGTAGATCAATAAGTATTTCTAGTTTACAATTTGTTGTTCACAATAGCAGCTACAAAATGACAGGATCTACACTACTTCTTTATATTGGTTTATAATGGAATTGACACTTGTTGGAGTCCATGACCATGACACATTCCATATACCATTTTCAAACTGCTTTCAAAGTGCAGATCTGGCCCTTGTGGCTTTAAATTATTCCGATTAAATAACGCTTGGGGTACCCAGGGTGGGTTTTTGTGAGAAACATTGAGAGCTCTGTTCCGTTCCAGTTCTCAAAACAAGTTCCTGGGCTCAGAATTCTTTCATTCTAAGCAGTTCTAATTCTTTAGTCTAGGGTTTTGCTCTGATTGGTGGATCTTGTGGTTCTATTAAAAAAACTGAATAGATCCCATAAGTCTGAAATCTGCACACTCCTGTAGTAGACCTTAAAGGTTTCTTGGATTCCTTCATGCAGCAGCCTGTGTTTTTTTCCCTTGTGAGTTAATTCATTATGGACCATCTGTAAATAGATTTCGAGGATATTTAATCTACCTTGCCAAGCTATAACATGGACCACCTGCCACTGATGATTTCTGAGGTTTTATAAAAAGATTCTGCAGATGTTCTGCGCAGCATCAGACATAACTGATAGCTGTAGATGAAAAAAAATAGTCAAAGTTAATACTCCCTGGACACAATTTTGTATTAAAAATGGGGTTTAATATTCAGAAACGAGAGATCAAAAATAACTTGCAGAATTCTGATATTTCAGGCATGTAGTGAATCTCAGTTGCAGGCAGGACTTGTATGGTTTTTACATAATTTTATACACTTGAACACAACTATTTAGTTTTGCTGAGGAACTAACAGTACAACCTTCTACAAGCCTACTCAAAAGTAAGTCCCACTGATTTCAATGCGGTTTATTCTAGGTAAGTGAGCTTAGGGATGTGTGAATCTGCCAGACATTTTTGTATACATGTTTTGATTGGAGAACCCCATTGCAAAATTCAGGGAAGTGTGATTTTCAACTGAGTTTTGGTTAGCACAGTGGTTTGAAAATGTGAAAATAGGTAAATTCACATTGAAATGTGAACAGAATGAATTTCTTCTCCATCCCTATCTCCCAAGTTCAAAAGGTGGTTCAAGTAGGGTGACCATATGGAAAAGAGGACAGGGCTCCTGTATCTTTAACAGTTGTATAGAAAAGGGAATTTCAGCAGGTGTCCTTTGTATGCATACAGTACCTGGTGAAATCCCCTCTTCATCACAACAGTTAAAGCTGCAGGAGCCCTGCCCTCTTTTGTATCTGGTCACTCTAAAATAGCTACATCTTCCCCATGGGGCAGTGCGTAGCACATTAACTGACTTGAACAGCAGTGGGAGTAGGGACTCCTCCTCATGAAAACTGGTTCCCTTGCAAACTGCATCCCCACTGTTATTTCTAATCTCAGATCAAAGCGGGAATTCCTCCGGGCAAGATTCCTCTAGTGAGGTTTGGAGGACATGTCCCATCCTCTGGAAGAATCCAGACAATCTCTGCAAGCCCAACCCTGCTATAGATTCTTGACTTGTGCCGCAATAGCTGCTTATTATGAAATCAACATAAGTATGCAGGAGTGATTTGAGGATGACAACAGTCAGCCGATAGCTGAACTGCAGCAACTGGGAAATCTCTGCAAGATCCATCTTGAATGTTTAAGGCAGCGAACATGCCAAAAGTGCACAATCAGGAAATCTTTGCATGAGTGCAGAGTTGCACATGCATCAACTTCTGGAAGGAAATGACAATGTACTCTCAGAAGAGACTTCAGTGACAACACCCACAAAATTCCCTGTGCAAGTAACCATCTGCGCAGGTGTACATGAGTAGTCAGCCTAGGAGGAAAAGAGGTGTGCCAAATAATCAGTCCATGTTAACTAAAAAACATCACCTACTTCTCATGCACCACCCGTTTTAAACATTGCTGCATGGCATGGAATCACGTGACGTCTACAGGATATAGAGCATAATATTGATTGTCATGTGGGAGCAGAGTGGCAATTCTGCTTTTTACAAATAGTGACACAGCAGTGTTTCAGCAGTACCAGGAGTTCGTGGGTGTCAAGAGTTGCCAGGAGAACTTCCATATCTACAAGCTGCCTTGTGGGCAGTGAGCCACCAGGCTTGCATGCTGAGCATTCCCAGAACAACAAAGGGGTTATGGGGTCCCTAGTGAGTCCACCAATCCAGGCTGGCCATTGGTTTCCCCTGACCAGGAAGGCTTCCATTTTGAGGATGCGACTTTAGCAGAACAAGAACCAGATTCACTTTGGGCCTTGCCAGACCTACCTGATAATCCAGTGGGGAGTAGGGGCGACGCGCGCTACAGCTAGCGCGGGCTGTCGCCCTTTTCTAGACGTAACACACGACGGGGTAAGGGAAAGCCCCATCACATCAGCCACTTTTTTTAGGACTTAAAGGGCCATGTGCACAGGAGTACACCAACAGAAAAGGAAGTCCTTTTTTAAAAAAATAAAAAATAAAGGGTTCCCTGCTCCCCCTGCCCCTGATTTCCTCCACACACAATGTCTGATGCCCCCCTGCCCGCTCGCTTACCCGTCCTCCCCCCGCTCGCTTACCCGTCCCCACTCGCCATGCCCTGTCCCACTTGCCATGACCTGGCCCCGTTCTTCTCCCCCCCACCATGTCTGATGTCCCCTCCGTGCTCCCCCATCCATGATCTCCCCACCCTGGCTCCGCTCTTCCCCCCATCTCTCCTGCCTGGTCTGCTCTTTCCCCTGGCCCCCATCTCCCCCCATGATTTCCCCCCCCCCCCGCCCCATGGGCACAGCGCTGCTATGGAGTGTTGTGCCCAGTGCGCGGCTTCTCCCAGCTACTCGTGAGTAGGCAAGCAGCCGGGAAAAGCCACGGAAGTCGCTAGACCTTCCGCAGCCCTGGGCTCAGCCTGGGGCTGTGGAAAAGCTGGGCCATAAGCGGATCCGGTTATCCCGGGTCAAGGGAGGACTTAGCCCGGCCTGACCCCGGGATCCCCTGTGTGTCATCTGGATGCACAGTAGGGAGCCCGGGCCTCACACCGGGCTAAGTCCTCATCTAGCAATGGCCTTTGACTCCAGGCATGTGGGAGGAGGAGCACAGGGTGGGCCACAGGCATAGGTGGCACTAAGGGGACAGAGACAAGGGTCAACCACTTATATTTCCACTCATCCTCACCTCCAACCCTTTAAAAATGTTATTTCTGCTCAATTCACCACAAGTCCTTTAAAAATGCAATCTCTTACCACCAACTGTTTAAAACATTATTTCTACACATCCTAACCATGAATCTTTTATTTCCAAGCTCTATCACCATCAGCGGCTCTATCACCATCAGATTCAGCAGCGGTGCGTCTGGTGCAAAAGCGGAGGCAGCTCAGTGTAGATCTGGCCCAGGTGAACAGGCAGAGGAAGCAAGGAGGAGCAAGGACAAGACACTCAAAGGGGAGGGAGATAGAAACATGTCTTCCAAGGTCCTCCCCCGTGCTGCTCTGAGCGTTTTCTTGGCCTTCGCGATGGCAGTGGCGGAGAAAAGGGCCGGAATGGCGTGGGGGAGATCAGAACTCCTAGACATTTTAATTAATTATTACATTTCCCCCCAGACACTGGATTCCCAGTCCCCATTTCTGGACTTGTCCTGGGTGATCCGGATGTACGGTCATGCTAGGAAAGGTAAGTTCCACACATGTGCAACACACATACTGAAGCAAAAGACACGCCCACACTAGGCAGCGCCAGTAGGAAAAAATGAGGATGGAGGATGGGGCGGGATGTGCTTTATGTGTGAGGGTGGGCGGTGGGGGGCAATCAGGAACTTCTTTTCTTTCTTTGGGGAAGGTGGGATGCTGACCCCACCCACATCCATCACTCTCTGCTTAGCACCACCCCTGCTCAGCAGCTTCCCAGTATTCAGCATTAACACAAAGAAGCAACACAAAAAGTATATTCTCAAAAATGAGTATCAGATATCAGTTATTGAATATTTAAAATGAAATATTTGACACATACACATGCACAAGACTATTCTCAGTTATGTGCAGGACTTATTTTTTTTAATGACTGCATAAAACAGCAATCTGATTTCAAATGTATTGAAATTCATGGAAGCGTTGTTACAGGTTTTACTTTCAATTCTGCAGTTGTCTGTGGTTCAGAATAATTTGTAACGGTAAATTTTAATTATCCTATTTACATAATCTATTGAAATCTATTAACACTGGAAGGACTTGTAGTGATGCTAAGCCTGTAGCTTCATAACATAAAACAGAATGAAGCAAAAGCCCTGGAGAGACAATGAATGAATTATTCTTTCAGTATTATATGTGCAAATTAGACCAATTATGCTATGAGATGCTCAGCCACGTTTCATTTCTTTACATTAATTAACATGTTGATGGAAGAATCGCTGATTGTAAAAAGTAAGCAGCTGCAAACAAGGAAGAAGCAACATAAAGTAACTAATCATTTGCTCAAGATTGCTCTCAACAAGTTCTTCATAGATAATTCCCTAGTCCAAGAGAGGAGATTTGTAATTACTTTTCATGCCAGATAATAACATGACCAACTAAAAACAAACAATAATCCAAGGATCTCAGGCTATCCTCAGTTTTCTTAGGGTCACTAAGAGCATGGACAGACCTCAGTTCAAATGAGAGACAGGTAGACTCCTCAGCAACCAGTTTTGAGTCTCAGTAATCATAGAAAGTTGGGTCTTCAACTGTCTAGACCCAAGACCCACCCCAGACTCTCAACCTGCAACATGGGACCCACTTTCACAATTTCACAATTGCCCAACATGGCAGCAACAGCTTTGCCGCGACCTATCTAGACTGATCTCATGACCCACTTTGGGGTTGTGACCCACCAGTTGAAGGCCACTGTTCTAGTGGGTATCCTTAGCAATCTGAAAGCCAGACTTTAGAGATGTTCTAGGGCAGCCTTTCCACAATCTGGTGGTCTCCAGATTGAACTGCATCATAGCCAATGGACATGCTGGCTGGGAATGATGCAAGTTGCAGTCCAACACATCTGGAGACCACCAGGTAGAGGAAAGCTGTTCTAGGCCTACCATGATGGTGCCAACATCTGTTGCTAGTCATTGGAGGTCCATGCCCTTTACAGAATTATTTCCAAATGTGTTGAGGCTGTTCAGCAGCTGCTGTTTGCTCTTGCTGAGGAACTAGCTAGGGTTTGGTGGATATGGCTTAGGGGTCAGCTGACAGGCAACCTTGTAGGGTAGCCATGTGCCATCCATTACAAAGGGCAGGCCTCTATTTGAAGGGCTGCCAGAAGAGTGTCCTCTATTTTGAAGGCATCTTCTGGACAGCCCAAGATAAAGAAGCATCAGAAGGGAGACTGGGCTTTGAACTTGCCCATCAAGGGCACTTAAGACAGCAGAGTGAACAAGGCACACAGGTCACCTGTTTACAGTCTGATGTACTGTATTTCTCTTCCCCCTTAAGAACATAAGAAGTGCCACGCTGGAACAGAGCAAGGGTCCATCTAGTCCAGCACTCTGTTCACATAGTGGCCAACCAGCCATCAGCCAGGGACCAACAAGGCAAGACATGGTGCAACAGCACCCTCCCACCCATGTTCCCCAACAACTGGTGCACACAGGCTTACTGCCTCGAATACTGGAGATAGCACACAACCATCAGGGCTAGTAGTCATTGGTAACCTTCACCTCCAGGAATTTATCCAACGCCCTTTTAAAGCCATCCAAATTGGTGGCCATCACCACATCTTGTGGTAGTGAGTTTCATAATTTAACTATGCGCTTTGTGAAGAAGTACTTCCTCTTATTTGTCCTGGATCTCCCACCAATCAGCTTCCTGGGATGCCCTTTTCTGCACTTTTCCCAGCTCTATTATATCTTTTTTTTTAGGTGTGGTGACCAGAACTGTACACAGTATTCTAAGTGTGGTCGCACCATAGATTTGTATAAAGGCAGTATGATACCGGCAGTTTTATTCTCAATTCCTTTTCTTATAATGCCTAACACGGTGTTTGCCTTCTTTACAGCAGCCGCACACTGGGTGGACATTTTCATTCAGCTGTCCACCACAATCCCAAGGTCTCTTTCTTGTTTGGTTACTGCCAGCTAAGATCCCATTAGGTTATACTTGAAGTTGGAGTTTTTTGCCCCAACATGCATCACCTTACACTTACTTACACTGGTGAAATTACCTCTTCATCACAACAGTTAAAGCTGCAGGAGCCCTGCCCTCTTTTGTATCTGGTCACTCTAGTATGGTTCCTGCAGCTTTACCTGTTGTGATGAAGAGGGAATTTCACCAGGTGCTGCATGCATACAAACGACACCTGTTTCAATTCCCTTTTCTATGCAGCTGTTAAAAGATACAGGAGCCCTGTCCTCCTTTCCATATGGTTACCCTATGACATGGGTAGTTTATTCATGTTGCCTCAAGTTTCTTTCTTGTAATTTTGTCTTGGATCTTTTTCAATCTGAATTCTGTCTCTTGCTGTCCACCGAGACAGTTTTTATGAGAATTACACACCACCAAGTCCAAAGGTTCTTATTCTGTTCTTATTCTTCTTGATCTCTCTGTGGCCCTCGGCATGGTTGATCATGATCTTTTGCTGGATTCCCTTTACAACCTTGGATTCTGTGACTCTGTTTTTAATTGGATAGCTTCTAATTTGTTGGGTTGGGCATTTAATGTGCTGGCTCATGGCTGCACTTCATCTTCCTTTTGCCCTTGAGTTAAGGTTCAATAAGATTGAATTTTGGGCTCGCCGTTGTTTTCTCTCTATATGGCTAATCTTATTCCATCTCATAGCCTGCAATATTATTTGTATGCTGATGTTACACAATTATATCTTTCATCCCCAGATCTTTCTTCTGATGTTCAAGTTTTCAGCATGTCTGTTTGGTATCTCAGCATAGATGCTTCATTGTCATCTGAAACTTAAAATGGCAAAGACAGAATTGCTTGTTTTTTCGCCCAAGTCCTCTCTCCAACATACATTTTCCATTACTGTTATTCTCTACCCAGTTGAAGAAGCATGTACTCCTAGCCTCATTTTCAATTCCTTTCTTTCCTTTGTTCCAGATATTGAGGTTGTAGCCAAGTCTTATTGTTTTTTCCTCTATAATATTGCCAGGATCTGTTTGTTCTTATCAGTGTCTTCTGCCAAACTCTTGTTCATGCTCTGGTTGTTTCTCATCTTGACTATTGCAGTCTTCTCTTGACTGATCTTCCTTTATCTCATATTAGTTCTTTGGTTTCTATTCAGCATTCTGCTACTAAGATCATTTGATCATGTTACACCACTTCTGAAATATCTTCGCTGTCTTCCTATTGGTTCAGTATTTTTTTTAACTTCCAAAGCCTGTCATGGTTTAGCTCCTCTTTATCTTTCAACCCTTATTTCGCATCATAGCCCTGCTCATGTTCTTTGCTCTTCAAATGCTGTGCTTCTTACCCATCCAAGGATTTCAACTTCCTTTGCCCAGCTCCATCCATTTTCTCTTGCTGCTCCATGCTTCCAGAGTATTTTCAGGCTGTTGATTCAATTGCTGTTTTAAAATCTCAGTTAAAACCCCTTCCCTTTTCTAAAGCTTCTGGAACTTTATCTTAGATTTTATTATCGTTGCTAATGTTGATTACTTCATTTTGTAGTGTTTTCCTGTGCTCGTCTGGTGCCTTCCCTTCCTTTCCTTTTAGTTTAATTTTGTGATTATATTAACGTGTTCACCTTTGTGGCAGGGACTCAGTGTTTTATTCTTATTTGGTAACAATGCCATGTGCATTGATGGCGCTATATAAATAAATAAGTAAATAATATTTAGAGTACAAATAACTATTTCTAAATTTGCATGAATACATATAAATGAGCACATGCAGTTTTTTGACCCCTTTCGTCCTCTTATTTGGTGATTCACAAATGGACATCTTAGCAGGTATTAGCTGGATCCTGATTTATACTCAATCAACTACATAGGTAGAAGTGGATTCTCATTCCAACAGACTGTCCTTCACAGCCCTCTGAAAATGCTTCACAGAGAGTCAGGAGAGCCTGCTGAATGGGGTAAGCTGTGGTCTGGGGGGGAAAGTGGGTAACCGATAAAGAGGAAACCCATTTGCAGTAGTCATTTGGAAGATAGCCTTCTGCAATGAGAAGATACTGGTCAGAGTGCATAGGGCCTGAGAACAAGAAGGCTGCAAAAGGCCACTGTGCTGATTTATAAATGGAAGCTTGTCAGATAAACAATAAATCAAGTGACTGAAAGAGGAAATCAGCTTGGCAGTTTCACAATTCAATATGGGCTTCTCCAAAAGCCAAGAACCACTTTTTTTCAAAATGTATTCATTCTGCTTCACAGACAATGCTACCAGAACAAAAATCACACTGTAAATCACAGTAAACAGCCTTCTGGCTATTTCTCCTAGGATTTTAAAGATGGTTACAGGGATTATGAGAATGAATAAGCCGGAAATTAAATGTGGCAGAATGGGAGAAAGAGAAATGCCATCAGGGCAATATAATGTGGATGGGTTGGTTAGACATTTGTTTACTGTCTTCTTCTGTTACTCAAATGAAATAGGCTCTCAAGAGCAGCTGTGAAAGGTAAGTAAAATATCACATAGAATCCAGGGTTGGATTTCTGAGTGTCATTTTCGAGGATGTGAAGCAAATATTTTAAGCCATCTTAACAGAAAGCACATTGAAAGAAGAGCACATAATACCTGCATAAAATGGTATAAACAAATTAGCCATCTGCCTTGGAGTCCTCCAAAGAGATTGTGTCAAATTATTCTGATGAGCCTTAGCATTTAATTTGAAAGTCAATGCTTTTAAACTCTGCTGAAGGAAATAAAGAGGACTCCCAATGCCCTCTCTCAGCTTTGTGTGGACACCTTTTCATTTTAGCAATACGTATGATTTAACAAATGGGCTGCAATCTTCAGCATGGCCCTGGTCCCACCTAGATTGGATTTCCTCATGTGGTTCTGATTGCATGGATTTCTTCGCATCCTGCTGCAGACAACCATGCCAATGCCTGGATGTTGTAGGCGGGGCAGGATCATCAGTGAGGTCCCACTGCCCCATCTCCACATGTAGATTCACAGGGCGGCCAGGTGTCCTACTTTACAGAGGACAGTCCTCTATTTGAAGTTCTGTCAGAGGACAACCTTCTATTTGAAAGTGTTCTCTATCTGAAGGGCTGTCCAACAGTCCAAGTCAGGGTTTTGTGTTCAAAAAACATAATATCAAGTGCAATGGAGTCTATTCAAATATATGCATAAGCATTTTTTATTTATCTTAAAGCAACATGACAGCTTGGATCAAGCCAAACATGGCTTACCATCAGCCATGTGTTGAGGCCTATCAAGACAACCTCTATGTATGTTATGGTCCCAGGTAGGCAGCAAACACAGGTTTACCACGCTGTTGGTGAGTCACCTGGTAGGCTGGGTTCTACCTGTTGCATCACAAGTCTATAGGATGACCAGACAGCAGAGGTGGTGGCTCTAATTTTGGTGGGGCTGTGAATCCATTATGGGTTTCAGTCAGAACCAACCAGAACTCTAAAGGATCTATCCAAGGTGCCAAACCCCATCCCCTAAATAGGTTGAATAGCTCCTTTAGAGTTCTGGCTGGTTCTGACTGAAACACAGCATGGATTCACAGTCCCACTGAAATCAGAGCTACCAGCCTTCACTGTAACCAGGTGGCCTCCTTTACAGAGGACAGTCCTCTATTTGATGACATCCTCCATGTGAAAAGTTGTACAGCCTGAGTCTAGTTTAAAGTCAAAGAACCGTAAGGAGGGAGAGCAGGCCCTTGAAGTTGCTCAGCAACACTTAGCATCTGGACAGCAGACAGAGCAAGCAGACAGGTCAGTTGGTCAGTCTTTCCCACTGCAGTAAGATGCATTGTCTTTCTGTTTACATTATAGTTCCTAAAGTTGCAGCTATACCTACAGATTTGCAGGTATACATATACATTAGCATTATGCAAATGTTGTGCAAATTGGTCTTCTCTTTTCCCATCTTTTGGGGTTATTTATTTCCCCCTTTGGGGCAATGCATAAGTGGCCACCTTACAAGTTAATGATTTGGTATGTTTATTGTTGCTGCTGTTATTGCCTTTGTTATTGCTACTGGTTTTACTGATGGCCTTTATTGTTTTTATTGCCATTTCATTATGTTCATGTTTTGATCATTTTTAACATTTTAATATTTTATTGCTATAAGCCTCCTTGGAAGGGCTTCTGCCCTGAAAGGTAGCCAAGAAATATTTTAAATAGATAAATAAAATAAAATACTGCCTTATTCCAAATTGCCCCAGGGCAGTGCATATTTTATTGTCACAACAGTCCTGTGGGATTGGTTAGCCAAGAGATAGTGTGACTGGTCCAAGTTATGCCAGGAAGCTTCCAAGCAGTGCAGAGATTCAAACGTGGTTGCCCTGAGAAAAAGTTCAACATTCTCTCTACTACACCATGGGCTCTTTCTTGAGACAGATTTCACATTAGATGTCTCAATGTGCAGAAGCCTTACCCAGTCTGGTACCCTTTAGATGGTCTGGAATTCAACTCCCAGTATTCCTGACCATTGGTCTTGCTGGACTGGGGCTGATAGGAGTTGCAACCCCACCACGTTGGGAAAGATTGATGTACACCAGTCTGAGCAGCTGACATAGCCTCTAGATGGTTTGAGATCCTTCATCCGGTATGTTTTGTAGCGATATTGTAACACATGCCTTTCATAACCTTCCTTAGAGCATGCTTCACTTTATAATGGCCTTCCCTTAGAAGAGATTGTACATCCTATTAATCTAACACTCCCCTGCCTGTATCTCTGTCAACCTATTAGTGTCCGCAAATAAGCTCAGCTCAAGCGCTGACCTTTAAGAATCCCCTCCTGAGCCTGGTGAGAACAAATGCTGCCACATAGCTTTATCTTTCCTCCCCATGTCAATGTATTTTCCTTCGGCTAGTGTGGATGTTTAAATGGCCCGATCCTGTTTGCTGACACTCACAAGCCACCAGCTTTTTCAGATCAAAGCCAAGCGTCACCTCATTTCCAGTGAAGAGCTGGCTCTGAATGGCTCTTGTTTGTGTAGCACGGCCCATAGATATTTCACATATGAACTGTGTGACTCGGGAAGCTGCATAACAACAAACAAAAAACTAATTGAATTATCTTTTTTTGACACCTGAACTTGGGTCCACTTCTTCTATGGTAGGAGCCTTGGAATGAGGGATGCATCCCATAATTTACCATGTGTCAATCACACAAAGTTGGAGCAGCAGCACTAAAGCTGGTGAAAAACAATTACTTGACCAAACGTTTGTGACATTGACCTAGCCGTTCCAGTAGAAATGGTTTTGCATAATGCCACCCCCCCCCCCCCACCATCCCACCATGGTTTCACTGATTCCTTTTTCTGATTCTTCAGCACATTTACTTGGGAGTAAGTCCCATTGAGTTAAGTGGGGCTTATATCTGATCAGATATATGTCAAGAAATACTTTTGTAAGCCGCCGTGAGAGCCTTTTTTGGCTGAATGGCGGCATAAAAATACTTAAATAAATAAATAAAAATGATAAATAAATATATCATCATCATCATCATCATCATCATTTTATTTTAATTTTCATCATCATTTAATTTATATTCTGCTGTTCCACAAGAAATGCCCAAAGCAGCTAACAAAACAGCAATATAAAACAAAAATACATTATTACAATAATACATCATTAAAATAATAAATAATACCAATACATTATTACAATAATACACAATTACAATAATAAACAACTAATTTCACTTATACTAACATTAAAGCATTTCACATTAATGACAAAATAGGCAAAATCAAATGTTACAGCACATTCTCAATTATTATTATACAGTAGTGTGTAAACCAGAACCCAATAAACTAAATCTTTCCTATGCATTAAGGCTTTAATAAATGCTATAAATTGCAACCGCTACATGAGGAAAACAAAGTTAGGAAAAGAGCAACCAGATTTCTTACAGCCTGAGACAGCTGATCTCTCTCACACACTCCTTTCTCCTGCTTCTGTAATGGCTGCAGATATATGCCCAGCCACTCTGGAAACCCGGTGTTTTCATTTCCCCCAAGGCAGAACTCAGCATACTCCATTCTCTCATTCTGGTGAAGTTCTTAAGACTCCAACAGAGACAAGGGCATTGGAGTTTTAGTCTCTTCCCCTGTGCTCTGGAAGTTTCTGCTGGCTGTATATAGGATATCTCTGGCTAGACATAGGATATGCACTGTTAATCTCTGATTCCCCCCTCCCTCAAATACACCCCAGGACACCTCTTAAACCTTTGAATCTGCTTTCAAATAAACCGTCTTTGAGTTTCTGCAACAGGGCCTTTTCAGTAGTGGTACCCTGGTTGTGGAATGCTCTCCCCGGAGAGGCTCACATGGACCCTATGTTGTGGTCTTTTCAGCACCATTTTATTTCCCCAGGCTTTTTAGTCCTTCCACTTTAAAAACAACAAAATGTGTTGCTGCATTTTTAGATCTTTACACTGCTGCTTAATTTAACCTAGTTTTTTTTACTTTGCTTTTATTCTGTTCCAAACTTACAGATTTTCTATTATATTTTTCTACATTATTGTTTTTTTATGGTTTTAAGTTTTGCTTTGTGAATCACCCAAAGAGCTTTGGCTAATGTAATAAATAAATAAATAAATAAATAAATAAATAAATATTTTTTTAAAAAATAAGACATTCTTACTTATTCTGCAGTTTCTCTGAAAAACTAGTGGATCAAAATAGTCCATTTTGATTTGAGTAAAACAGCCTCAAAATTATTTGTTGGTTGTTTTAAAATCATACCCATTCTTTCCTTTGTAGGAACCCAAAATAAAATCTGAATAGAGGGGGTGTGAAGTTGAAAATCTGGGTTATGTGGTGATGAGAGATTCTGTCCTCTGCCTGCTATTTGAATGTCTTCACTTCTCAGAATAAGACGGAGCAGTTATCTGAAGTGCTGAACTGTGTTTTGGTAATTCTGCAATGCTTCCTAAATGCTCGGTATTTGACAAGGACAAGATGTGACAGGGAATGAACCACAAATGACAGATGCTAAATACTGCACTTAATGCTCAAGTGACAGGTGGTCAGGTACTGTCAAACTGGAGCCACAGGAAAAAAAATATGTGAGAAAATGAAGGATTGCAGGAGGGAAAATATTCTGAGGTAATTTGTGATGGGATTATTTTTCTTTATAAAAAT
Organism: Elgaria multicarinata webbii; assembly: GCF_023053635.1. Classification (NCBI taxonomy): domain Eukaryota; kingdom Metazoa; phylum Chordata; class Lepidosauria; order Squamata; family Anguidae; genus Elgaria; species Elgaria multicarinata. Next base: position 41,723,886 of record NC_086171.1, on the reverse strand, counting down.
AAGAATAACTGCGGAGAGGTTTCAATTAGGTGTTATACAGGCAGCCTTGGATTTTCGTTTGCCAAAATGTTATCATACTTAAAAGTATTTCGGCGTTTCTGAAGTAAGTTGGCTAGAGGTAATGCTCATAAGAAAAGAGGATGTTAGAACCAAATGCGTTTTGAAGTCACATTGGGTGATTGTGAGCACTGTCAGCCTTTGAAGGGAGCAATGATGGGAAAACAAGTTCTTTTGTTTAACAACATACTCAGATACAAGTACCTACACTTAACTAGCAAAATAGTAGCTGATTCATACAACTGTTCTTTTTACTAGACTAAGTAACCATCTTCTTGATAATAAATGTGGAGGGAGGGGAAGCCAAATCTGATGAATGGATTGTACTAGGTTTGAGCTGCAATCCTGTACACCAGGGTTGGGGAGCCATTTTCAGCCCAAGGGGCTCATAACTTTCCAGTGACCACATGCCAATGGTGGTTGTAGCCAAGCACAAAATTAGGCAGGGAAAAGCAACATTTTCTCTTCCTTGTCTCTGTATGTTCCCCCTCCCCCGGACACCCTGTTTTCACTCCCCCCTTCTTTTTCTTCCTTTCTCTACAGAGCACATGATTAAACTATGGAACTCACTTCCACAAGATGTCCTGAAGGATACCCATTTGGGGATTATTATTATTTTTTATTTATTTATTTATTTATTTATTTATTTATTTATTTATTTATTTTATTGCATTCATATCCCACCCTTTTTCCTCCAAGGAACCCAAGGTGACGTACATAATCCTCTTCCTCTCTATTTTATCCTCACAACAACAACCCTGTGAGGTAGGTTGGGCTGAGAGTCTGTGACTGGCCCAAAGTCACCCAGTGGGTTTCCATGGCCAAGTGGGGACTAGAACCCGGATCTCCCGACTCCCAGTTCAACACTTGAGCCACTACACCACACTAGCTCCCCAATTTGTCTTCCATGACAAATTCATGGAAGATAGGGCTATCAGTGGCTAGTATTCATGATGGATTTATATCCAAGGCATTACCAGTTTCTGAGGGACACAAGCAAGGGGATGCTAATGTGCTCATGTCCTGCTTTTGGGCTTCCCATGGGCACCTGGTTGGCCACTCTGGGAACAAAATGCTGGACTAGAGAGGCCTTTGGTCTGATTCAGCATGGCTGTTTTCTCTCTCTCTCTCTCTGTGTCTATTTCCTCTTCTCTCTCCCTCCTTCTTGGGGCTGCAGAAGGAACAGGATGAGCTGACAATGGAGGAAGAGCTCACTCTCTTTCTGCCTCACTCGATTGCTGCATTCTTGTGGTGTGTACTGAAAAGCAGAAGCCCGTCTGTCAGCACCCAGCAGAGGAATATAGCAAGCTAGTGAGGCAGGGAGAGTGGGATCTGTTCATGCATCGCTAGCTCATCATGCTCCCTCCACAGTTCCATTTCCTCACTTCGCAGCTGTTTCTTGCAGAATTCTGGAAGGGGGCAGTTCCTGAGGAGGTTGAGCCTCACTTCCCACCACACTCCCTAATCCTAAGAACATAAGAAGGGCCATGTTAGATCAGACCAAGGGTCCATCTAGTCCAGCACTCCAGCCATCGGCCAGGGACCAACAAGCAGGACATGGTGCAACAGCACCCTCCCAGCCATGTTCCCTAGCAACTGGTGCACACAGGCTTACTGCCTCGGATAGTGGAGGTAGCACATAGCCATCAGGGCTAGTAGCCATTGATAGCCAGTCCTACTTCCTTAATCCCTAAGCATTATACCTTGCATGCCTCGTTCTAAATTGAGATTGTAAACCTGAGGACAGAGATTGTCATGCTATTTGTAAGCCAGTCAGGGAGCCTTTTTAGTGAAAGGGTGGGTATACATGCAGTAAATAAATAAACAATAACAGAGGTGCTAAGGCCCCAACTTGGAGTGACCTCCAACATTTGATTCTCATTATGTTGAAAGGCTGACAGTTGCCATAAGGTTTGAATTAATTAGTATTCTTCTTTAAATAAAAATTGCCTTGTGTTTATGAATTTACATATCATTTGTAAGGCAAATGGAAATGCTGGATAAACCTCATTTCCTTTGGCATACGATGAGTTGCTTTGAACTGTAAATGTTGCTAATCGCCGGTTTAAAATTTCCCATGCATTTTACTGCTTTTAATCACTGTATTTTTTAAATGGTCAATGCAATGAAAATATAATACATATTTTATCACACCGTATTTTTGGTTGTTAAAAGGAAATAAAAGATCTCTTAAAGATCCTTGATGGGTTCAAAATGCTCTGCAAGGATTAACAGTGACTTTCTCTCCCCTTTATCCCCCCCTGAAGTCTCTGTTTCTACATCAGTTGCTGCTTTTGCATTATAATCTATCAGTTATGGGAATAAATATAAAGCCGTGGGGTGGCATCTAATTATGCTGAATATAATACAACTAAACTGTGTTCATTTAAAAAAAGTTGCATTGTTTGCAAGAGAACTTGGTAAATGTTTTTAGACCTTTAATTTATGGGTTTAATTTATGGGTTCTCCGTTTACAGTCAAGTGTGCAATACATCCATTGAGGTTTATGCAAATTGATCCTCTAAACATGGAGAGTTCAAATGAGGTCACTCGGCTTCAATTGATAATTCAATCACATTTGCGACTCGTATGAAAAATCAGAAGTTTTCTGAAGAAATACTTGCCATCCCACTGTTGTCTGTTGCTGAAAACTAAAATGTGGCATGTCCATCTTCCTGATTCCTGCATTACTGGAAACATTCAGGAGTTCATGTAATTATTATTTAAAACAAGCATGGAAAAACTGTGGTCAGCACTGGCTACAGTGTTTGAAGTATCTTGGGCAAGACACCTTCAATGGACCCCTTCCCCCAGTGAATCAATCTTCCTTCTCACTGCCATTGTAACCAGCTGCTGTTGCTCCTCATCTTCTTTCTCATCATTGCTACCAGTTGCTTGCTTGACAGGCAAAGAACTAATGAGCAAGTAAGAAGTGGCATCTACTGCTCTTCATTCTCACCTCCACCACTGTCTCAGCCAGAGCAAACAGCAGATAAACAAACAGGCCGGGTTGTGATGGTGACATGGAGGAGCAATGCCAGGAGGTTGTCCACCACCTTTGGTTGCAAAGAATGTAGTCAATCTGATTTCGGTGTCGGCCATCTGGTGAAGTCCATGTATAAAGCCGTCTTTTCGGTTGTTGGAAGAGAGTGTTTGTTATGCACATTGAGTTGTCCTGGCAGAATTCTATCAGCCTATGTCCCGCTTCATTTTGTTCTCCTAGACCATGCTTACCTGTAATTCCAGATGTCATTTGACTGCCCACCTTAGCGTTCCAGTCTCCTGTAATGAAAATAACATCTCTTTTTGGTGTATTATCCAGTAGGTGCTGAAGATCCTCATAGAACTGATCTACTTCTGCTTCTTCAGCATCTGTGGTTGGGGCATATATTTGGATCACTGTGATGTTAAATGGCTTACCCTGAATTCGAATTGAGATCATTCTATCATTTTTTGGATTGTATCCAAGCACTGCTTTAGCCACTTTATTATTAATTATGAAGGCTACTCCATTTCTTCTGTGATCCTCTTCTCCACAGTAGTAGATCTGGTGGTGATCTGATGTGAAGTGGCCCATTCCAGTCCATTTCAGTTCACTGACACCCAATATATCTATATTTAATCTTGACATCTCACCAATAACCACATCCAATTTGCCCTGGCTCATAGATCTTACATTCCAGGTTCCTATGGTGTGTTGATCTTTAGAACATCGGCTTCGTCGTTCACCACCAGCACCGTCGGCCACTAGCCGTCCTTTCGGCTGCGTCAAGATGGCTGCGTCATCACATCTGGGGCTAGTTGAACTTATCCTCTGTTCCTTCCCAGTAGCATTTTGACCATCTTCCGACCTGGGGGTCCCATCTTCCGATGGTATATCGACATATCTCTGGTTGTACTGATCCATGACTACATCCTTTGCAGCCAAAGGTGGCGGACATCTATACAGACAGTAAAAACAAGACCTGGAGCTGACTGTAGTTCAGATCATGAACTTCTTATTGCACAATTTAGAATCAAACTAAAGAGAATAGGGAAGACCCACAGATCAGTTAGATATGAGCTCACTAATATTCCTAATGAATATGCAGTGGAAGTGAAGAATAGATTTAAGGGACTAGATTTAGTAGATAGGGTCCCGGAAGAACTATGGACAGAAGTTCGCAACATTGTCCAAGAGGTGGCAACAAAAAACGTCCCAAAGAAAAAGAAAACCAAGAAGGCAAGATGGCTGTCTGCTGAGACACTGGAAGTAGCCCAAGAAAGAAGGAAAGCAAAAGGCAACAGTGATAGGGGGAGATATGCCCAATTAAATGCAAAATTCCAGAGGTTAGCCAGAAGAGATAAGGAATTATTTTTAAACAAGCAATGTGTGGAAGTGGAAGAAGACAATAGAATAGGAAGGACAAGAGACCTCTTCCAGAAAATTAGAAACATCGGAGGTAAATTCCAGGCAAAAATGGGTATGATCAAAAACAAAGATGGCAAGGACCTAACAGAAACAGAAGAGATCAAGAAAAGGTGGCAAGAATATACGGAAGATCTGTATAGGAAGGATAATAATATCGGGGATAGCTCAGATGGTATGGTCAGTGAATTAGAGCCAGACATCCTGAAGAGTGAGGTTGAATGGGCCTTAAGAAGCATTGCTAATAACAAGGCAGCAGGAGACAACGGTATCCCAGCTGAACTGTTTAAAATATTGCAAGATGATGCTGTCAAGGTGGTGCATGCCATATGCCAGCAAATTTGGAAAACACAAGAATGGCCATCAGACTGGAAAAAAATCAATTTATATCCCCGTACCAAAAAAGGGAAACACTAAAGAATGTTCAAACTATCGGACAGTGGCACTTATTTCAAATGCCAGCAAGGTAATGCTCAAGATCCTGCAAGGTAGACTCCAGCAATTCATGGAGCGAGAATTGCCAGATGTACAAGCTGGGTTTAGAAAAGGCAGAGGAACTAGAGACCAAATTGCCAATATCCGCTGGATAATGGAGAAAGCCAGGGAGTTCCAGAAAAATATCTATTTCTGTTTTATTGACTATTCTAAAGCCTTTGACTGTGTGGATCATAACAAACTGTGGCAAGTTCTTGGTGGTATGGGGATACCAAGTCATCTTGTCTGCCTCCTGAGGAATCTGTACAACGAACAAGTAGCAACAGTAAGAACAGACCACGGAACAACGGACTGGTTTAAGATTGGGAAAGGAGTACGGCAGGGTTGTATACTCTCACCTTACCTATTCAACTTGCATGCAGAACACATCATGCGACGTGCTGGGCTTGACAAATCCAAGGCTGGCGTTAAAATCACAGGAAGAAACATTAACAATCTCAGATATGCAGATGACACCACTTTGATGGCTGAAAGCGAGGAGGAGCTGAGGAGCCTTATGACAAAGGTGAAAGAAGAAAGTGCAAAAGCTGGGTTGCAGTTAAACCTAAAAAAACCCCAAGATTATGGCAACCAGCTTGATTGATAACTGGCAAATAGAGGGAGAAAACGTGGAGGCAGTGACAGACTTTGTATTTCTGGGCGCAAAGATTACTGCAGACGCTGACTGCAGACAGGAAATCAGAAGACGTTTACTTCTTGGGAGGAGAGCAATGACAAATCTCCATAAAATAGTTAAGAGCAGAGACACCACACTGACAACAAAGGTCCGCATAGTTAAAGCAATGGTATTCCCCGTAGTAACCTATGGCTGCGAGAGCTGGACCATAAGGAAGGCTGAGCGAAGGAAGATAGATGCTTTTGAACTGTGGTGTTGGAGGAAAATTCTGAGAGTGCCTTGGACTGCAAGAAGATACAACCAGTCCATAATCCAGGAAATAAAGCCAGACTGCTCACTTGAGGGAATGGTATTAAAGGCAAAACTGAAGTACTTTGGCCACATATTGAGAAGACAGGATACCCTGGAAAAGAGGCTGATGCTAGGGAAAGTGGAAGGCAAAAGGAAGAGGGGCCAACCAAGGGCAAGATGGATGGATGACATTCTGGAGGTGACAGACTTGACCTTGGGGGAGCTAGGGGTGGCAACGGCCGACAGAATGCTCTGGCGTGGGCTGGTCCATGAAGTCACGAAGAGTCGGAAACGACTGAACGAATAAACAACAACAAACCCCATGATGGCTTCCCTTGATGCCTTCCAGATGTTGTTGGACCATTGACCATGCTAGTTAGCACTCATGATAGTTGGAGTGCAACTGCATCTGGAGCGCCACAGGTTTGCCATCCCTGTTCTAAGAACAAACTACAGGAAGCACCACTCTGCTCTGACTTTTGTTCATTTCAGTGGGGCTTCTATGAATGCAAGATAGAACAGCACTTACTTAGGGATGGAGAAATCTGTCAATTTCAGTTTTACATTTCGCCAATCTTAAATTCAGCTCATTCAGTTTTTCAAATCTCAACTTCAACTCATCCCAAACTTTAAGATTTCTTCTTAAAGTTTCATGTGAAAATGCATTGCTATTTTTGTGTGCATTTCTCTGGCTACATGCAGTATTGAATCCAATTTTGCACAACATACACATTTTTGCAGGCAGCTTTCCAAATATAATTTATTTTCAACATTATGTTCACCAATGTTTGTATTTTTGTGTGCACATTATGTACACATTTTTGTACCCATGTCTTGCTTGGAGAACTCTGCTGGAGTTTTGGAGAAGTGTGAATTCTGAAGGATACCAGAGTTTGGGTTTGCTAATGCAAAATTAGGTTTGTCCACCCAGTGGATCACCAGCGAGGTGCAGGTGGATAATAGGTGCTCCTTACTGATTTCTCTCAGCGAATATCTTGATTGGACAAGGGGATGGCATGCCAACCTATCTCTATCTTCTTCCTATCAATCCACCTTTGTTATTTATTCATCTATTATTTTTGTCTTGCTTTTTCTACAGGTGCTTGTTACTGATTGAGACTCCCAGTGTGTCAGTGTCGACTTCCCTTGAACAAAAAGGAACTAATACATCCCCCTGTTATTACCGTCCTTTCAAAGCCAGGACAGTTAAAACAAATGCTAAGAGCTTGTTTATTTGATCTTGCAGCCTCCCTTAGGCTGCTTCGATTTCAAATAGCTACAAAGTGATGGGAAGCCATTGGGACCAATCCATAGCATAACATCCGGAGGGCATAAATAGTTTATAGAGCCACGTCTCCTCAATGTTTCAGAAATGGAATGACCTTTGAGCTGATCAAGGTGCACCTGCTTTCCCCGGACAGGGACAGGCAAACATGAAAACTGATTCCTTCCACAGAGTGCCATCTACTGGAGCTTGCGTGAAATAGTGCTTCCCTCTCCCATACAAAACCCAGTGAAAGATATTTGGGTAAGGTATTCTCATTACAGTAGCTCAGCCAAGATTACATCTGGGCTGATCCAGATCCAGGTGTTACCAGATACTTAAAAGGGCCGTCTCCATAGGAGGTTAGTTGTTCCAATTTCGGTGGGCTACAGATTCCATTCTGGGTGTTTGGTACAACCAGCCAGAAGTCTAAAGGAGCTATCCCAGGTACTGGACCAATTTTGGGGATCAGGTTCAGCACCTTGGATACCTCCTTTAACCTTCTGGCTGGTTGTAAGTAAAATCCAGAATGGAATATCCACCTCACCGAAATTGGAGCCACCAGCCTCCCTGACCCTCTCCCATTACCTTTTTACAGCAAGGAAATACAAACATCTGGAATTACCACTTCAGTGCCTTTGTGTTTAGCCAGAAACTCATGAAGTCACTTAAGTGCATTGTGTGAAAACGTGGGCATTTCCTGCATTGTCGCAGTGCAACTCCTGCCACAGAAGGAAGTATGAGAAATAAGTTTCAGTTCATATTTTATCAGGATTTAGCCAGTTCACAACTTCCAGACTGAACTTGGACTCGGACACAATCTGCAGCCAAAGTCCGTACATTTTCAAGTTTGCAATGTGATTTGCGGACCAAAAAACTGTATTTGACACCATGTGTACATTTGAAAAATGTGCATGAAAAAAATGCGCAGATTTGGAAAATGCACTCAAACATGCTTTAATCAATGGGAGAAAAATGTGTATATTTCAAAGATGTGCACCATGGATGCGTACATTTGGGAAAATACACATGAAAAACATTCACGGATTTTCCTGCAGAAAGAAAAAATGCAGACCTGAGTTGGAACAAGCTTCGAGATGCAATTTGGACAATTTCATTGAGCTCCAGTTTTGCTGATTCGTATATCTCTACACACAGCATGGGTCAACTGATCCAAGAATTGCAGCTCCTTGCACAGCAGGCAGGAGTTAGTCAATGGTGTATCGACTGTGAAAGACAGACATGCACTCGAGATGGACATCCACAAATACTTTTTAAGGGGAAAAAAGGCTGGCTGTACATCCTTGCCCTTTTTATATGGTCAGGTTGTTCCTCAACATGTTCAAGCAGTGCAGAGAGAGAGAAAGCCAGGATTGTGGTGGCCGTGTTTGACCCTGTTCTATGTGCATTCATTGGTATGTGTCGGCAGCATGTTTATGCATGTATAAGTGCGTACACATATATTTCACTCCACAGGACTTGGAAACCTTGCAAATACAGGGTTCCTGGTCACAATGAGAGGTGTTCGTGCATGCACAAGCATGTGCACACTGGCACATTACTGATGTGTCAATGAATGCATGTATGAATGCTTCCCACACCTTAGGAACTGTCATCAAATATATGCAAATGTTTATTGTCTCAGACAATTAAAGCATATGGAGGGGGCACAGTTTGACAAGGGTCCTGCCCTATAGATCTACCTGGGCTTTAAAATCTGCCTTGGAGGCTTCACTCACTGCTTTCCCATTTCGGGCTGTGTAGCAGGTGAGCATGAGAAACAGGGCCGTCTCAGTAGTGGCACCACTGATCTAGACTACCTATTCAGTGGGGACCCAGCTAGCTCGTTCGTTAGACAAAAAATTAAAACATTTATTTCAATAGGGTTTCTAATGTGTAATTGCTGTTGCTGTTTTAAAATGGTTTTGTGTTATAGTTTGCTAGTGGGTATTGTTTTAGATACATTATTTTGTGATTATGTATTGTCTTTTCATTCATGTAAGATGGCCTGAAGGCCCTGAGCGAAAGATATCTATCAGAATGGTGGCTTCTGCCGTACAAACCAGAGAACCTGCCACATTACGCGTCCTTGGTCACTCCAGTCAGTTTGTTGAGCTTCTGAGACTTTTTTAACCCACAAGTCAAGATTTGCAGCAGGTTGTTAATGGCAAAAACATATATAGTTTGGGGGCTACAATCTGAACCTGGAGAACTTTCATGGCACCCCAAGGAGTCATTATTCACAGCGATGTCACTAATGAAAGAATCAATACGATGCTGGGTTTGATCAATAGTCCTGCATCCAAACACAGCTAAAACTGTTATGCTTGAAAACAAAGACATGCCGATGGTTTTCTCCCACAGAGAAATGAAAGAGATGTAATCATGCCTCAGAATTGTAAAAATAAACAAAGAGGAATAACAATTATATGGTTTCTCTCCCCCCCCCCTTCCCAATTGCCTGGTGGGAGAAAGTCTTTGGGAGTGGTCCTTTCTAAGCACCAAGAACAAAGAATCTGGCATTAATATAACTTTGTTAGACTTGGAGCTATTTGGATCTATTTTTATTTCTTTTTCCATGGTTAGAAATGGATAAAGGAGATGAAAAATGAGTTCTTAAGCATCACACGTTCATTAATTGATGGCTCAGCCAACTGAGAGTTATATAAGGCATAAAACCTACATTTCTTTGCTTTATTTTTCTTTCTTTCCCCATAACACAGAGACAGGGTGATCTTACCACTGTTTGGAAAAAGGAAAGTGATGCCTGTTTTAAAATTATGGATTGGGCATGCATGCATACACACACACACACACACACACACACACACACACACGCGAGCTAGCGAGAACAGCGTAAGATATTTTTGGAGCCCAACTAAAGCTTTTTTCATCAACCTCAGCATTCTCTGCAACAAGCCAAGTACTTGCTCATTTCCCAGAAGCACAAACTACTGGAGTTCAGCAGAAGTAGCCACCGGTGCTCACTACCAAATCCAACTCTCTCAGCCCAGATCTTTCTTGGAAACTAGTATTCATACCAAGCAGACCTTAACCATTGGAAACTAGCTATTTTTGATCTCCAAAGAGCAAAGGCTCTTCAAAACCACAGAACATGCAAGACCAAAGGTCCATCTTCTGAGTGAAGTTTAACTTGCCTCCAGTTGTGGCAACCATAAATCCAATCAAACGGAAAAAGCAACCTCTCCTTTGGCGATCAAACTTGGAGTCAATATATTGTGTTTTCAGGGATGGAGTGTTGGGGCTTCAACCAAGGCAATCAGGATTCTTATCCTGCTCCATATGTGGACCTACTGCATAACCTGGAGCAAAGACATTGCCAGACTTGTTGTTAATTTATACAGCGCCGAAACAATTAAACAGTTTAATAATTAAAAATAAGGCCGTTACTGACCATAGGCTAACAGTCTTATAGATTTGGCAGGAAAAGATAATGTGATAGGGAGGGAAAAGGAAAAGAAAGAAACTCAGGCACCAGTTCTTAAAGTTAATTAATTATCCTTATAATGACCAGCTGGAATGGAGACAGTTCAGGGTAGGGTGGAAACAAATGGTCAGTGCCAGCTCCATGATTTCGTGGTCTCTTGGGCAAGATGCCCTCATTTGGTCTACCTTTCCAATGTCATTGTCAACAGCTGCTGTGACTTCTCATCCTCTTTCTCATCATTGCTACCACTCATCATTGCTACCACCATACTTGCTTGACAGGCAGAAAGCCAGTGAGCAAGAAGGCAGTGACATTTACTACTACTACTCCTTCTCACCCACCACCACCACTGTCTGGGCCAGAACGCAAGGCGGGCGAACATGAAGGTTGTAATGATGCAAAGAAGGAGGAATTCCAGGGGGCTCCTGCCACTGAACCCCTGCTGGGGTGTGGGTCCTTGACTGGTGCCCAACCATGCCTACCCTTGACACTGGCCCAGCAAATGACAGCAGGTGTCTCTGCTGAGCTGATGGAGTTGCGGTGTTCCCTCACTCCCTCTGCTGCAACCAGATGGAATGCTAATACATGGCCATTCAGGGAAAGAGGAGGAGCCAAGTGGAGTTGGTCTCTCTGCTGAGCAGAAGATCACAGGTTTGATTGCTGATAACTCCAGTTCATTCAGCTAGCAGAACTGGGAAGATGCCTACCTGTCATCATTTCCCCTCTGCTGCTGCAATTGAGCCTTCTTAAGTCCTAGCGATGGACCTGAATGCTCAAGTCCTTGTTTATGTCTCACTCATTTCAACAAGACTAATTATCTGGATTATGCAAATGAACTATCAAGTGGCTTCCTTCTCCTGTCCTCATCTTTGCCTGAAGAGGCTTATTTTTTCAAGGAGGATCCATATATGTCAGCAAGATGAAGTCACAAATAAGAATACATATCACTTAAATGCCCAATGACTTAGTAGATCCTTACAGAAATCTGATACTCCCCTCCCCTGCAAAAAAAAAAAGGGGGGGGGAGAAATTATTATGAGGGAAATATGTCATGGATAAAATAAAGTTATAAATATCCCAGGCATAATTTGATTTGTTACCAGATTTATTTGTTTTCACTTCTCATTGTAGATAGCAATTGCACAGTAGATATCAGTGTGAGACAGATCAATACTTCAGGAGAGTACTGTGCAAAGTTGAACAGTAGTTGACTGTACATTTGGCTGTCTGTCTGAAACACAAATTATACTTCGATGGTTGAAGAACCAAAACTGATTCCTCTTTCCCCAGAAAAAAGAGTAAATGATATATACAATTCTGATTTCTGATGTCAGTGGGTTTTTTTAAAGTGGGTTTGATTAAGTTTTGTATAGAAGGCTCTGGATTGTGAAACCTGCAGGTGAAACAGGAGGGTGTGGGCAGCAGCTATCAGTCAGGGACTAAGCGCTCTAAGTGCCAAACTAGAAGGAATGGGGGCAGACCTGTCTCTCTAAACGCAGGACTGCCCCAATGGCATATAAAGTGGGGGGGGGCAGGGTCCCATTTTAAGGACAAATGAGGGTTGAAGTGGGAGGTGCTGGGCCTTCTCTGCACCGTGGCTTATCTCCCTGAAGTTGGTCTCTTGGGGCCATTTCTTTCTCAGCAGAGCACATCTGCCAAAAGTGAACCCAGCTGGTGGGCAAGCTCTTGTGAGACCCACAGCCTGCAGCTTCTTTTTCAGGCCATGTGGCTCTCTGGACAACAGGCCCTATTGTCTGCTCTCTCGCCGAGGCAAATGCCATGGTGGGAGACTGGATGGTGGGGCTCTCCAAAGCACCCACTGGAGGCAGTGGGGCAGTGGCAGACGTGGGCCCTCATGGGGGAGGCTGGAGGGAGAAGTGCATTCACTGCTCCACCATCTGAGGTGGCTGCCTCACCCTGGTTCATGGAAGGGCCGTCCCTAGCTGCACAGCCTGCCCTGGGCCCCCTAAGCAACTGTGCTGCCCTGAAGACAATGTTGTTGCTGAGTTATTTGTAGAGACGGAATCATCTCCCTGTGGAAAATAGTAGTTTATCGGGTTTGTTGTTGTTTTGCAGTTACAAGGGGTTAGATCCAGATTTAGGCATGTGAAACTCAGTTGACAGAAGTGGACTTGCCCACCTCTCCTCCCTGCAGCTGCCCCTTCTGCCCCCTGAAAATGATACACAGAGGGAACCTACTGAATGGGCTGAGCTGAGGCGTAGATGGAGATCCCCCCCCCAAATAGGCAGAGGCACCTTCTGTCAATGGAAGGCTGATCCTCAAACCAAACCATGCCTCTCCTATCCCCTGCATCAGTCACCAAAGGAACAATGTCTATAGTTAAAGGATTATTATATTTTGGTACTACTCAATGTATAATTTAAAATAAGGTTGTTTTTTTGCTGCTCTCTCTCATATGAATTGGGTTAATAACATGGCACAAGTTCAAACAGTGTAATATGAGCTTGCTTTGAGCCCATAGGTTAAGAACCCTGCCCTGCTGTTTCATAGGTTTTTGAAATGACCTTGTTTGGAGGATGCATCTCCAGATGGCGTTACAATTAACATACCTGTAATTTATTCTCAAGCATTAGGATGCACCTTTTTAAAAAGAAAGAAAGAAAGAAAGAAAGAAAGAAAGAAAGAAAGAAAGAAAAGAAATGCAAACACAAGCGAATAGCAATTTGCAACAATCACACTTTCAAACTGGGAATATTCAGCTGTCATATATTGAATTTGCATAATATTCAAATCCAGTGACTTACATTTTGGGATTCTGGATCTGGCAATCCATTTGAGTCTGCCAGTCTTCAGAGTGTGTCATAGGCATTAGTTTTCAGTTCATCTTGATATTGCAATGTGTGTAAAAGTAATAGTTACCCTTATGCAATTCCAAAGTCTATTTGATACTGTTTATTTAATCTGATGGTATTATTTCAGGGCTATATTCCATCACTTACTATTGGGTTAGTGAGGTTAGCATTAGGATCTTGGGACAAAATTAATAATTGGATTCAGACATACAGGAAACCATGGTTTCCCCTACAATATCGGGCTCATACATTCTCTCCACCTCTGCCTTGTCCAGAAGAGGAGATTGGAAGCACCCACTTCGAGTTTTGAATAAACATAGTTCTCTGTGATGTCTTAACTTAGAGAAATGTGATATCTGAAACCATATAGGGCGGGATTAAAAAAATTTAAATAAATAAATAAATTAATACTGGTCTGTTCTCATAAGAACAAGGGTCCATTTAGTCTAACATTCTGTTCACACTGTGGCCAACCAGCTGCGCACAGGAAACTGAGTTTCCTGAGTTTGGCTTCAGAGATTCCAACCAGAATGGGGGAAATTAGAGGTGTCTGCAGCCATTTCCTCCTTCAGTTTCCATATAACTGAAAAGGGATGCACCCTGTTACAGGTTATGGGGTCCCTAAAGGGGAAGATTAGACTTGGGAGATACATGGCTCTGAACTCATAATCCCTGAGGCTAAGCTCCCCACACCCTGCTAGCTTAGGGTTTGCACCTGCAGACCAAATGTGTACAGCATGGCCCAGACTGTGCTGTACACATGAGGACTGTGCTCATATGCTCCCTTTAGGCTTCTTTAGATTAAGGGGAAATCACATTGCCTTACTGGGGCTTTGCTTCCTGCTTCTCTTGCACAATTGTAATGGGCTGCATTACACAGGCAGAGAGGGTGACCACATGATCTATCATTGACAACTTCCCCACCTCATAGCCTTGAATGGAACAGTGCCCTCTACTGGGTGCTTTGTAGCAGAACTTTGGCTGAACACAGTAGGAAATCCAGTGATATTTCAGAAGAATCGGGATATCCAGAGTTTTTTTTTAGAATGGGATTATTGGGGAAGGTGCAGGAGACATGCAAGAGGTTGACAATGACATCAAAAGGACCCGCAAATTTCTGTGAGTGGCCAGTCATGAGCATGCCTTATTTCACTCGTGTGAAATATCCCTTTGGTCCAAGGTTTCTTTTTTGCTGTTGGGAGGAATAGTTTTAAAAAGGGGGGGGGAGGAAATGAGCAAGACTTTCCTCCATGCCTGGAGGGATTCTCCTTGGTAAACAGGAACACCTTCTTGTTCTCTTCCTTTGCCCATTGGGACCCCCCTCTAAATCTGCATGTGGTGCAGCCACTTTTTACTATTAAAAGGGGTAATGGATATCTGGGTACTGGCAAGGCAGCAACTGATTCATAAAAGCAGTGCAATTCAACAGTAGGTGAATTCACCAGCCTCCATTCCAAACTGCAAGGTCTGGCTTTTAAACCAGAGCTAGTAACAACTCATGGCCAACTCCTTAATAAAGTCAATGCCTTTCTTAGAACATTACTGAAGTCATGAATAAAGGCTGTTATGTGTGCTCTGGGTAACGATGAAAGGGAAGAACAGGATTAAAATTTGATATCTTCATGGAACTGTAAACAGTATAGCACAGCAAAGGCAAGCAACCTTTTAAAGAGAGCTAAATGGCTCGTGTGCTACAGTAATTTAAAACTAACAAAAAGGCTAATTATGAAGATAGAAAGAATTCTCTGGCAGAAGCACGGTGCAACCTTGACTTGGCAGCACTGCAGGATTTTCTGATGCACAGTGTTAAGGCAAATATGGGGTATTAGGTTACTTTGTGTTGGGGCTAATCTACACTGGAGTGTCTTCGGCTGATGAGGTGTTGTAGTCACAGTTTTTCATCGTTGTTGTTGTTGTTATTGTTGTTGTTGTTATTATTATTATTATTATTATTATTTACATCTATACCGCCCCATAGCTGAAGCTCTCTGGGCAATTCACAAAACATGAAAACAATAAAAAAAATATACAAGAAATAAAAATAAACAAAACAGACAGCATGCATAGAGATAATATACATGTAAAAAATCTTTGAGATTGGCAGCCAAACCTAAAATAGATTTGGGATCGATTAAAACTCAACATATGCTGCTAAATGCCTAGAAAAAGAGGAAAGTCTTGACCTGGCACTGAAATGATAAAAATGTTGGTGCCAGGCAGGCCTTGTTAGGAAGACCATTCCATAATTGGGGGCCACCACTGAGAAGGTCCTCTCCTTTGTTGCTGTACTCCGAGCTTCCCTCGGCGTAGGCACCTGGAGGAGGACTTTAGAAGTTGAGCGTAGTGTATGGGTAGGTTTGTGTCGCGAGAGGTGTTCCATCAGGTATTGTGGTCCCGAGCCATGTAAGGCTTTATAGGTTAGAACCAGCACTTTGCATCAGGCTTGGAAACATACAGGCAGCGAATGCAAGAGGGCCAGAGTCAGTCTTATATGTCAGTCTAAAACAGATTCCATAGTGGTGAACATAAGAGTAAAACATTAAAAAGATTAAAACAACATATTAAAATTGTTCTTTTTAAAACAGAATACCAATAAAATACCGATAAAACTGTGGCTGGTCATTTAAGGAATGCTTCCTGGAATAGGAGCGCTTTCAGGAGACACCAGAATGAAGTAAGTCTTGGCACCTGCCTGGCCTCTGGGGCAGGGAATCCCAAAGAAAAGGGGCCACCATACTGAAGGCTCTTCTCCAGGTGGACTCCAGTCAGGCCATAGGTCCATGTGGAAGCACAAGGAGCATGTCCTCTGATGACCACGTTGACCAAGCATTTGGCCCTCTCAGGGCATGCAGAAAGGAATAATCCATAGTAACAGCTCTATACAACCCATTTAGCTGTGTCACATGCTTTCTGGACCCATAGTAGTTCCTCCATATCTAGGAAGAGTATACCATTTTTGTTATACTTAATGATGGCGCACATTCTTCATTCATTGTATTAATCTTTGTTATTCTGCCGCAAGGTTTGCATATTGTCCTCACTGCTCTTTTCTTAAATTGTTTCTGTTCCTTTCATATTCCTGTGCACATGCTCAGATTTGCACCTTTGAAGCATTGCATATATTAGATACTTTCCCCACCCCCCATCCACTGATTTCTCATTCATAATTGTGAATAGAAAATTGGCACAGCATTAGGATCTCCCCTCTCACTTTATTACAACAACCGAGAAGATCTCATGTGACTATTGGGATGGCTGTTCTTTGTTTTACTCCGGCATATCTTCACACATGCTTTGGCTAACGCACTTCAGCTGGATGGTGGTGTTCCCGCACAGAATGCTGTGTAGCTCCTTAGAGAAGGAACACGTTGCTGCATTATTAGCAGATGGGGAGTTGTGATTAACAACTCGGCGGTACATTTGGTCTTTGTTCGGCATTCAGTGATGGTTCATTTGTAACTGGGATCACACATTTGATGCGCAATACGTTCAAAAGAATCCATGTTCCTATGGCTAACTCTGTGCTGCTCCCAGATCTTGTGCGCCCTGAAATATCTAGGAGGGACAAGGATCTCTTGGTGTCTCCAGACACCATATTCTTCACAGGTGCAGAGGTGCAAAGGAACAGGTGAAAAGGGGGGGGGGCATTGAAATACCGAGCTACATTGTTGCTTAGGTACACTTGTGAATCACTGACCTTACAGTGCCACAAGATCCGCACACGCAATCACATGGCACGACAAAGGGGAAAGAAAACCATGTCTATGCTATTGTTTTGATGCCAGCAGAATAGGGAACACTTAATAGCAGCATATTTTTGCTTAAAACACTTACTGCCACTAACTGAACCTTAGGAAAGTCAATGGAGAAAAATATTCCTGAAATTAACATGAGGCTGTATTTGGATTTCTTAGTTCACCTAAAAGTGTGGTGCACTGGCTAGAGTGTTGGGCTGAAACTAGGGAGATCCAGGTTCTAGTCCCCACTGGGCCATGGAAGCTCCCTGGGTGACTTTGGGCCAGTCACAGACTCTCAGCCTAACCTATATCACAGGGTTATTGTTGTTTGGATAAAATGGAGAGGAGAAGGACTATGTACGCCGCCTTGGGTTCCTTGGAGGAAAGAAGATGGGATATAAATGTAATAAATAAATGAATAAATAAAAGCACTAATCTTACCTAAGCTCGAGACCTATCTAGTATGTGCTTGACCCAACGCTGGACTTTTAATTTCTGTACTTCATTGTTGCAGAGACTGATCTGAATAAAGAACATCAATATGTTGCAGTCATTTTCAGAGCTCAATTAGTTGATCAGTCTTGCAGTAAATGTCCGAAATCCCTACAATCTGCACTGCGGTTAGCAATAATCTACCCTAATGTTTAAACCTCTGCTCTTTCATTGTATTCAAGGATTTAAAATGCAAACTAAGATACAACAAAATATGTTTGGTTATTTCCTCCTCCTCCTCCTCCTCCTTCCCCCTTCTAATCTGCAAAACTAATGTTTTAGTTTTCACGGTTGCTAGTAATATATTTCTTAAAATATGAGAAAACCAACCTGCTACTGAAGCACATATCTATTCTTTAAATTCTAATAGCATTCAGCCCTCTGGTATCATTCTGCTCCCACATCTGAGATCAAAGCCACTAATGGGATGTGGTGTTCAAAATTCAGTATCTGATAGCTGTAACATTTTACTTAGCATTCTAGAAGCACCAATATTTTATAGAACTCCACAGCATAATTACTGAAATAATCCCCCACTTCTTTGCATGTTCCTTATTTTATCTGTTCTGGTTCCTACTCTTAGTCCATCTGTCACACACTGTTCGCCATGGGCAGCTCCATTCAGACGATTCTCCAAATCATGCTTGGAGAATGGAGCATAAGCCCTCCCTCCTCCCTTCCTTGCTTCCCTTGTGTTTAATTCCTGGTGTAATCAAAACATTGTTTGCTGTTATGACCAAACTGGCAAACTAAGTTTTAGTTAGAGCAGCAAGTAATGTATCAAGCTACATGTGCAAGAGGAAGACTGTCTGAATGCAACCAATGTCAGGCAGAGAACATTCTTGTTATACCATTGCTTTCTTACCACACCAGGCAATTTACCACTCATACTTTGCTCAGTTTTATGTTTGCAGTTGTCAGCGCTAACAATAAATAAATAAATTGCAAAGTAACCATTAAATTATTAAAGCCACTTTAAAACATCCATAAATGCATTCACATTATACTCTTCAAGGGCAGCCCCAAGTATATTACACAGTAGCCCAATTAGAGGCTACCACAGTGTGTTTGAATTGTGTCATCATTGCATGTATAAAGTATATATGATCCTAAATATACAGGGGCAGACAACCCTTTTGCGCTGTGAATACCTTTGGCAATTTGAGAAATCTCCTGAACAGCTCCACAAAACGGCTGCCATGGCATTTTGTGGAGGTGCGTCACAAAGGACAAGTAACCGGCCCACAGACAGAATACAAGGCAGAGATGAGGTATGAGCCCCAACACACCAAAGAACACATTTGAACCCACAGTTTTCAGCAGCAACAGAAATCCGTTTCACAGCAATCCCAACTGCTGGTAACAAAATGTGTTAATAAGAGGTGTATGGCACTTTAGAGAATTCCAAGAAAGGTGTCTGGGAGTGCATTGATACCCACAAGTACCACATTGCCTAGCCCTGAACTATACATATATGACTGATAGATATTTCTAACACACAGCTAATCCCTAAATGTCAGCTAATTGATTAATGAATGCTATTTTGTCCTAGCTGCTTAGGCAAAGAGTATCTTCCTAAAATATTATTATTCTATGGAAATCAAAAGGCTTTTCCTGATCTGTTTGCATAAGATGCCATTAAAGGAATTAGCTATGCTAGATCTTCCATATAAATGATGCCAAATGGCTGGAAGCCATGTTCATAGACGCTTATTTCAAAGCCCCGTCTCACTGAGGCAATCTAGGCCAAGCATGACAGTCACAGACGAATGTTTGAACATTTGAAGCAGAAAAAGCCTCTTCCAATGCATGTTTATGCATGTTTACTCAGAGGATAGTCCTCCTGAATTTAGTGAAACTTATGCCGTTGCTAGACCTGGCGTTAGTGCGGTGTGAGGCCCGGTTTCCCTCCTGTGCATCCAGATGACGCACAGGGGAATCCGGGGTCAGGCCGCGCTAAAACCTGCCTTAACCCAGCATAAGCGGATTCGCTTATGGCCCGGTTTTTCCACAGCCCCAGCCTCAGGCTGGGGCTGCGGAACATCTAGCAGGGTCTGTGGCTTTTTGCAGCTGCTCGCTTACTCGCAAGTAGCCGGGAGAAGCCATGCACTGGCCACTTACCTTTTCCGCGGTGCTCCAGCGCACATGGCCCCTTTAAAAGTCTAAACAAAATGGCCAACGCGACGGGGCTTCCCCTTGCCCCGTCACGTTACGTCTAGAAGACAGCGACAGCGCGCGCTAGCTGTAGCGCACCGTCGACCCTCCTCCCTGCCGGATTATCCGGCAGGTCTAGCAAGGCCCTTACTCCCAGGTAGCTGAATGTAGCATTGCAGCCTTAAACACTCATTGTGCCTATGTGAGACTTCCAATATGAAAGAGTTGAATCAGTTAACTAGTCGATATGCATTTGGGTCCTTTTCTACTGCTCCTCATCAAGCTCTTGTAAATGGGGGAATCTCTGGGTAATATATGAAGAAAAATCCAGCAAAACATCTCAGATGAATTTGGTACATTTCTACCTCCAATCTTGAAACTTTATGAAAGTAAGTAATTTGAGAACTGTGGTTTAATCTGTTGATTATGACTGAGAAAACTGTGACATAGTAGAGGCTGAAGAGAATCAGAGGCTATGGAATTATCATCAATTGATATGGAACCAATGACCTAGGAAGGTCGTGGGCTCTCCTGCACTAGAGGCATTCAAGAGGCAGCTGGACAACCATCTGTCAGGGATGCTTTAAGGTGAATTCCTGCATTGAGCAGGGTGTTGGACTCGATGGCCTTATAGGCCCCTTCCAACTCTACTATTCTATTTTTCTACATCTCTGTGTTCTTAGTTTCATACGGGGCTAATACCATAAAGGCACATTCCTATGCATGTTTAGATGGGTAAAAAGCCCTTTAACTCCCAGCGTGCCCCACCCAGCATAGCTTTCAGGCCTTTTCTCTTTCTAAACATTGATAGTATTGCACCCTTAATCAATGGTTTCACCACACCAGGCCTTTTATCCCACAATTTACTGGGGCTTCTGCTTCTGGATTCGTTGCAGGATTAAGACTGGCTCCTTACATGGGTTGACATGGGCTCTTTGTCTTTCTTGACAAGCTCTCAGCAAATTCTATATGTTTCATTTTACAGCCACTAGATGTCACTGCTCTTATAGTGCCATTAAGGAAGTACACAGCAAGTAAAGCATTTCATAAGCACTTCCTAGAGAAAAGACAGACTTTCCCTGTGCTTTACAATGGCCAGATAAAGGTCAAAAACTGCGGGAGGTGCCCTGGAGGTTGACGACATTGTGTAAAAGACCCGCAAATTTCCATGAGTAACCAAACTTGATTGTATGATATAAGCCCTATGTGGAGAAGCCCCAAGACTTCCTCCCTTGGGGCTTTCTAGTGCTGCTGCTTGCTGAGAGCCTGAAAGCTGAGCAAGGCATTTTTGGTTTGTTGTTGCTGTTGTTGTTGTTGTTGTTGTTGGAAGAAGAAGAAGAAGAAGAAGAAGAAGAAGAAGAAGAGCAGCAAACACTTGTATATGTATAAATTAGTGCAAACCTGTGTCCTATTTTGTCCTCTGTTTTGGTGATTTCTTCTTCTTCTTCTTCTTCTTCTTCTTCTTCTTCTTCTTCTTCTTCTTCTTCTTCTTCTTCTTCTTCTTCTTCTTCTTCTTCTTCTTCTTCTTCTTCTTCTTCTATGTGTAAGTGGCCCTAAATTTCATTTCGTGTTTTTTTCCCATTTCTTTACCACCCAACAGCTAAAAGTAAAGTTCTCTGGGCACTTTACAATGATTAAAAACCCTAAAAATGCATTACGCATAGAATAAAAACCATTTATATAACCATATAAACAGACAGTAGACACACAGACAATAAGAAAATCCAGGAGCTGATTGAAACCTAAAGTAGACACAAGAGAACCAAACTAAAAGCTTCTTTGCTGCAGTCGTTGTTGTTAAACATGGGACTATTTTGAGATGTTTATTAAAGGTCCAGTTTGTGAAACAGTGTTAGTGGTGCTGAAAAAAGAAGAAGCACAACCAAAATAAGATCTCATGCAGTGGAAGAAATTCTCTGCATCATAACAGCTTTGATGTTATCATTGCGGCCTGTGATGGATCCGAGGAGTATGTCCTCAGGGAGCATCCTTAGCAATTTGCTAGATGAGTGCACAACAAGCCTGAGATTCCTACAGTTGTCTTTCATTTTCAACAGCTGGGTGGTTTGGGTCAGTAGGGAAGGTGAAGGCAAGTGAGTAATAAATTGAACAGGACATGTTCCAAAGTTAAAAAGGGCATCACATAACAGGGCAGCTGTTAGACATTCAAAGACATCTGTCTGGATTTATCAGCCTCTTCTCACATTGAAAAGCAGCAGCTGCTAGCCCCTGGTCAGTTAGAAGCATCAGACACAGAGAAGCCCCAAAAAGAGAAATCTAATTGTAAGCAGACAATTGCTTTGGGACACATTATTTCAGAGTCGTGTCTTTATATACAGAATGCTTCACCCCCCTCTTCTTTGGATAGTTAGAAGCTCACAGCAGCTTTCCAAAAGTTGGTTTCATTTGTTAACACAAAATGCACACGAGCACTGGACACTTACAGTATGTTACACATTTATTGAAGAAGAATCAACACAGGTATAAACAAAGCAGAGTCTGTGCGTGGCCCAAATTCCAATGAACAAAAAGGCCCTCTCTCCCTGGCTACACTGTCACAACACCTGTGAGTAGAGGAGCACAAGGTGCAATTATCTAATGCATGTGCATCTTCATACTTTGACAGATGAGGAAGTTCTGTTTTGGAATTGACAAGAGGTGAGACGGGACAGGAAGTGCAAGCTACTTGCACTTATTGTATCCTTGACAGGCGTGTCACATATGAAATGGCCTCAGCACCAATTCTCATTTTACTTTTGTACATGTACAACTACCTGAGTATAAAATGCACACACGCTGCTTCAAGGACATGCCTGAGTATTAGGTGCATACGTTAATAAAAAACCTAAAACTAAACTAAACAAACAAACAAAAAAACCACAACTAGTCCAGAAACCACCTTTGAGTTTCTTTTTAAAAGAGAAACTTATATAGGCACACCTACCTGCTGGGACTTTTATGTCTTATGCACGTGAACATGAATACATAAAAATACACTAGTTCTATTCAGGAGTTCAGAAAGGGGGTAAAATCAAGCTGTGAGGAAAAGGAGTGCTCCAGTCCCGCTGTCCTCCTCATTGCATTTGTCACTCTCAGATCATAGAAGGTGACAATCTGAAGAGGAGGCACTCCTGTATCCGTGGAAGCTTTCCACAAGAGCCGGAACACTGAAAAATCCACGTTCCGACTCACGTGGAGAGCCTCCACGGATACAGGAAGCTCTCTTCTTCAGCCTGCCACATTCCACGAGTTGAGGGTGACAAACGCAACAAGGGAGAGGGCTGGAGTGTTCCTTCTCCTTACAAATAAATTTTAACCCCTTTGTGAAAGCCTGAGTAGGGCTACTGTAAAGCAAGAGTTGGACCTAAGATAGACCTTTAACTGTTTGTCCATAAACCAGGCCCACTGCAACAGCCTCTACATTTCCAGGGAGCCTTGCATAGAATCATGTGACTATGCAAGGGCCAGCCCAAGACATTTCACTGCCGGAGCCAAAAGACAAGTAGCACACCCAACCCATTTCATGTATGGAAGCCAACCAGACTGGTAGTTGAAACCTATTCCAATACTGTGGACAGGACAGCATCCTCCATTATACCTGAGAGCAGCAGGCTAACTTAAGAGGTGCAGGGCAGACCATATGCCACATACAGCAGTTCTGTCCTTCAAAGCTTCACAACTCCTTCTCCCCAGCACTTGTTGCCAGTGGCTGCCAACTCACTCTGCCTAATGGTAGGGCCGGCCCTGGCCAAACAGGTTGGCTGCTGAAGGTTTCTTCTTATCTGAGCAAAGTAGGCACTTACTAAAAGTTAAATTTTACTAGGATTGTCACTTGGCCCCCACCCCCTGGCAATGTTCTTCTGCCTTAGCTTCATGAGGGAATGGAAGTTCATTCCCATTAATGGATCTTTGTGAGGACAAATGAAAAGGAAAGTGCATGTGCACAGAAGTTGTTATAAGTAATACACACAATATGTGAGACTAAGGAATATGTGTACTGCTTCTATGACATGTAGATTAAGGCAGGCACCTTAATGTAACATTTAATTTGAAGCGTGTTCTGTTCTTGGGTGCATGAGTGAATTTTTGAAAGCACCTTAACTGTTGTCTTAAACCAAAGGTTTTTAAATCATAGAATAACATAGCAGTTAGAGGACATTGTGCTGAGACCTCTCAGTACAAAAGGCCATCTTTTACAGTTGTGAAAAAGCAAATTGTGTTTGTGCTACACCTGAGACTTTACGCAATAGGAAAATGAACCCTATTACTCTTCCTCCAAAAAGTTCCTTGACATTTTTAATGACCAAACCGAGACCTTGTTGTACAGAAGAAAGACACTTTCAGATAACACTTTCTGAAGCACGTAGTACTGCACGTAGCAATGTTTTGTTTTGTTTTGCTTTTAATCCTCCAAGAGCTGAATACGGTTCAGAATGTCTTGTCAGGGCCAGCACAAGACATTTTACTACCTGAGGTTCAGGACAAGATGGTGCTCCCACTGCATGTACAAATCTAATCAAATACAACTGGTGAAAAGGAAAAAAAACACCACTTTCTTCCATGAGCTAGTATGGCATAGGAATTGGTGGATCCTCCATCGTAGATTCTTCCCTGCCCCTGCCCCCCACCGGTAAAAACAAAAGTAGGATTCCTGTGCTCAGCTGCAATGTCAGTCATCAACTTGGGTCAACTATTTGGGTTTCCACTACTATTGGAAACACCATAATTAATTGATATTGCACATTTAATTTAAAGTGTGCCTTAAAGCCTTTTCTTGGTTGCTTTACTTTCATGACACACCTGTGAGGTAACTCACTATTGTTCCCATTTTGCAGATGGGGGTGAGTGAGATAAGATGTAATGATCCAAGGATGGATGGCTCCAGCAGATAGCAGGTGCCCCCCCCCAAATGCCTTCCACCAGACCTTTTACTACCCTATACATATGCCCCCCAAATGTACCATCAAACCACTTGCTTCTCTGCCCCATCCCCAACTCCCAATTCAGTAAGTAGGAGCCAGGGAAGCTAGCTGGAAAGAGTGTAGTGTTCCAGCCAGTAGGCCTGAGGCCCAACATCCTATCATTATCTTTTTGGAGATAGTTGGGAGAGGGCAGGAAGGATTCCGGTTACTCTAATACGATCTTTGCTACACAAATGAAGTATTCTTAAGTCACTGCTGTAATAATGAGTTGTCTAAAATCTTGTAATGAGAATAGAGTATACATGGGTTCTTCAAATCTGGCTCTTTCAAAATCAAGATGAACACTGGCAAGACACTGATGAGGTTAAAGAATGGTAAAAGTAGCCTCAGTGCCCGTTCCACTGGACTCCCAATCTCCTCTTAGCCTCTTTTTTCTTGTCCACAAGTCACTTGGATGGACGTAACATGCTTGTGGTGACCAGTTCCACACAACGGTTGCTCAGTGGTCAGCTACTGCCCTCTAGAGAAATTTCATGTCTGGAAGAAGACAATAAGGGAAGCAGATACAATGAGAATACACAGTTAAAACCTAAGCAGGGAGGGAAATATCGAGGACATCCACCCTGCTGCCTGATGGAAGAACTGTGTGGCAGGAATAGCTCTGGCCTCCTGGTCCAGATATTTTGACCTTGGTTGTCCCTGGATCAGATCTAGGAGGCATGTGCTTCTGAGGAGGGTTTCATCTTTGCTGAGGCCAAGACAGCCGGAACTGCCCCTGACTAGCGATGAGTAAGAATTTCATTTCAGTTAACAATGTACCAAAATTCGCAAAGTTCTCCATATTTGGGGTGGGTGGGACCATTGAGATTTATTTATTTTTATTTTTTAATGGTGGTGTGGCTAGAGTGTTGGACTGGGAATCGAGAGATCCAGGTTCTAGTCCCCACTTGGCCATGGAAGCTCACTGGGTGACTTTGGGCCAGTCACAGACCCTCAGCCCAACCTACCTTACAGGGTTGTTGTGAGGATAAAATGGAAAGGAGGATGATTATGTACCCTCTCTTGAGTTCTTTGGAGGAAAAAAAGGTGGGATATAAATGCAGTAAAATGAGGGAATGGTATTAAAGGCAAAACTGAAGTACTTTGGCCACATAATGAGAAGACAGGATACCCTGGAGAAGAGGCTGATGCTAGGGAAAGTGGAAGGCAAAAGGAAGAGGGGCCGACCAAGGGCAAGATGGATGGATGATATTCTGGAGGTGACAGACTTGACCTTGGGGAAGCTGGGGGTGGCGACAGCCGACAGAAAGCTCTGGCGTGGGCTGGTCCATGAAGTCACGAAGAGTCGGAAACGACTGAACGAATAAACAACAACAAAAAATAAAATAAAAATAAAAATAAACATCGAATATGGGAGAAACCCAGACAAACAATTTTGTACATCCAGGGCCAGATCTACACTAGTCTTATAACGTTGCTAGTGTCCCTTTCTAACGTGGTTCTCTGTATCGGTTCTCTGTAGCTGTAACATTACTGCAGGGCACATTGTTAAATCCTTTCATTGTTCTCCCTCCCTCTGAGTGTAGCAGAGTTGCTGGGTTTACTCCGCCCGCTGCCTGCCTCATTCCTAGCCAGTAGTGCAGGGCAATAGCACACACAAACTCCCTCCCTCCCAAAACATCTTAACACAAGTCCCAGGGAATTGCCTGAATGCATAGGAGCCAGCCACTTTGCTGAAGCTAAGCAGGGTTGGGTCTGGAGGGAATCTACACGTCGTTGTGAGGGCGCTTATATGCGCCCCCGGTGCACCCCCACAACGACTGTCTAGACCGAGAAAGAAGAGACGGAGGAAGAGGCGGAGGAGGAGGCAGCTGGGGAACCGGCCGCGTCCTTGCCGCCGCCGCCGCCACCTCCCCGCCG
Organism: Elgaria multicarinata webbii; assembly: GCF_023053635.1. NCBI lineage: Eukaryota > Metazoa > Chordata > Lepidosauria > Squamata > Anguidae > Elgaria > Elgaria multicarinata. The sequence goes on along the minus strand of NC_086171.1, from coordinate 41,697,268 downwards.
GCCTCCTGCTGCTGGGCTAAGAGCCACCCAGGTCGGAGAGCTCGACGGAAGCGGAAGCCGAGCTCTCCGACCCGGGTGGCTCTTACCCCGGCAGCAGGAGGCCGGTGGGGAGGTGGCGGCGGTGGCAAGGACGCGGCCGGTTCCTCAGCCGCCTCCTCCTCCTCCTCCTCTTCCTCCGTCTCTTCTTTCTCGATCTACGCAGTTGTTGTGGGGGCACACTGGGGGCGCATATAAGCGCCCTCACAACAATGTGTAGATTCCCTACAGGTCAGGGTTTGGATGGGAGACCAAATTGAAAAGTTTTAGCAGCAGCTGCATTTAAGCCCCGCTGGTCATGAGTTTTGGACTGGGACAAGAGACCCTTGTTAATTTTCCTGCACGGAGCTACAGCGCTCCTTTGAGCGCTCCTCAGCTCCTTTGCAAAGAGGGGGGAAATGTTAAAAAAAAATCATAAAAAATCAACCGAATTTGATTCAATTTGATTCAATTTGATTCAGATTTTAAGGCAGGATGCATGGGAGTACTTCACAATAAAAGCAGATTCTAAGGTGGAAAACTTCAGAGTCCTTTGCATGCAATTGTCAGTGATTGCACAGTATAACACTGCTGTGATTTATCTGCTGTAGCAGATAAGATAACAAACGGGGCGAAGGAAGAAGAACAGGAAGTGGGCAGAGCAAACCCAGCAGCTCTGAGAAAGGGAGAGGAAAATTACCGGTAGAACGAGGCACGTGAATCTGTAGCCACGCTGGAACTAAGAAATAGAACCTGTAAGTACGACTCATTTACAACGTTGGATACCCAGGGTCACATGACGCTGTGCGTCACAGTAACCCATTCAAAACGTTAGAATAACACCAGTGTAGATTCCCACCTGGCCCTGTACTTCGAGTGCGTAGCACTTAAAAATTTGGCTTTGAATCCCTCTGGATTCAACCATGTTGGTGATGCTAAATTAGGATTGCCACCTCTTTTTGTCTGACAAGCTTTTCGTCTTTAACAGCTATATGGCAGGCAGGTACATCATGGTTGTCTCCATGCTGGGAATAATTGTACCTATTGAATTTGCCCTGTGAAGATGGGTGAGAATTTCAGTTCAGTTCAGTTCTGATAAGAATTTGCCACTATTGGCAAAGTTCTTCATATTTAGGAGAAAAACAACTTGAGATTTCTCATTCTTACTCCTGACATCTTGGCCTGGATATTTCATGATCCTTTCCCAAATTTGGTCGGGTGGGGTGGGGTGGGGGTGATGGAATGGGTGCTTCCAAGGAGAGATTGCTCTTCAGGACAGAAGGGACTGGTGAATCTGTCCAGCTCAATGTTGCTCCAGTTCTTATTTTTCCATTGCTAAGTTTGTTCTGTCTTGTTTCTGTAGGCATTCCACCCCACCCCCCCAAAAAAGTGTGCATTTTTCTGGGCACCTTTTTCAAACGGATGCATTCTTTGCAAGCGATTTTGTGCACATTTCCCCCAAATATATAGAAGATTGTATATCCTTTTTCAAATGTACACTTTTTTGTGATTTTAATGGTTGTCCCCCAAATTTGACTAAACCTGGATACAACCCTATTGCTGTATAAAGGATGAAGCAGCTCTGAACGTCCTGGTGGACTGTGCCAGCTGGCTTTTGTATCTTTTCATAAAAGACCTAATGATCTGCAATAAATATAGCTTCCAGGCAATGTACTACCTTGTAAAAGGTTGGCTCCAGGACCTGTCTCCCACAAGAGGATGGGATCAACTCATGAAAGGTCACTCCTCCCAATTTTGGGGACACCACAATTCACTCCATTCAGCAGGGTTTCTTGACTTTCTGTATAGTATTTTTAAGGGGCAAGAGGGGCTTCTATGGGAAGAAGCAGGTAGGGACTTCCACTTGGATTCAGCCTTTAATCAGTTTCTCTTCAATGTAAGGTTATGCTATAATTCTTCAATGAAAATGAAGACCATGCCAACATTCATGGGAATGTATATTGGAAACTGCCTTGCATTCTATTCAAGGGGAAGTTTCCGCTAAAGGAAAGCACACATGCTAATTGCCTAGGACACTATTAACTCCAATTACAATTCTATTAGTCGATAAGACATCTTGAGCTTTTGTGTTGTGTAATTTCCCTCAGAGAATTGTTGTATTATTTTTTTAATTTAGGCTGCCAACAGGATATGTGTTATCAACAAGTATGATCTTGTCATGTTAGAAAACGAAAATGGATTTGTAACTAATTGCTGTAGGCAGCTATGTACCACACAAAGGGCATTTGTGTTTTTCCAGATCGCAAATCTGCAAGTTATTCTTTATACCAAAAGGTCACCCATGAGGGAATTGATGACTATAGATAAACTATGTCCTAAATCATTGGGGGGTGGGGGAGGAAATGGAAGCCCCACATACTTGAGTTTTTAGAGGGGGTTACTAGAAACAAGTATTCTATGTGTGGATTGTTTGCTCTTTTGTGCAATATGTAATTTCTATTCCACCAGAGTGTGGGATAAGTGGCTTTAATGTTTATCCTCAGGGTGCAGAACCTCTTTCAGCCTGAGGGCCAAATTCCATTTGGAGAAGCTTCCAGGGGCCACATTCAAGTGGTGGGCAGAGCCAAAGGCAAACGAGGTGGGCAAAATGGCCAGAGCCAAAAATATCAGCATATTGTACTGATATAAACCATTTTAAAGCAGTAATGTAGATCCTGCCCAGGTCCCTAATGTTCAGGTGACTTCCACAGAGAGCTCATTGCATGATGTCCTTCACAGCATCAGCCTGCTCAATTGTGAACAAGTAATGGTTTGACAGGAACCCAAACCAGTATCAAAACTTGGTGAGGAGTGACTTTGAGCAAACCACAGTTTGCCATATTTGGATGCAACAACATACACTAGCTTGACACTAAGTAGGCACACTTTCTGGGGCCTCTGGAAAACACATCATTTCCACACACCCCACCACGCTAATGGCGGCCTTAAAGGGGAAAGTGTGTCATTCCCAGACATAGACAATTACAGAAAAAACCCCAACACCCAGGATAGAACAAAAAACCTAGACAAAATTGGGGAAATCCTGACAGTTGGTCACCATAGTCAACAAGCCAGCAGTCTCAGTCAAGTGAGCCATGCCACATATTACAAAAGAAGCCAGAATGCTCCCAAGTAACCCTGAGAAGCTGCTGGTTACTATTAATGCCAGCAAGGTCTCCATTTGCTTGCTTATTTCCTTGGCTGTGGCTTTTTATGCTCTATTTAGGCATTCACAGGTAGAAGAGAGAGATTGCTGCCAGCATTGCTAGGCTTGGGTGCTCCTTCTGCAACATTAAGCCTGACAGATCCAATTTGACAGGTCCTTGCACTGAGCCGTTTGACTGTTCCTTTCCTGCGCTGGCAGAAATTGCTGAGTATATCGAGGACATGGTGCACAGCACGAGCATTTTTATTTTGATAAGGCTGGGCCTTCGTTGTGGAGGAGCACTGAAACGGCCATACAAATTGAGCCTTTTTGTCAGTGAACCAACCCATAAGGGTGAAATGACAGAGTGCAGCCATTAATGGCACAATTATGCAGAGTGCAAATGTGGGCATACCATTCATTCACGCCAAAACATCCCTTTTGAGAAGGCAAACCTCACAAATAGACAACAGACCTGAGGATGAGGCTTACAGTGGCTGTGCTTCTTAAGGGAATGGGACTTTTCTGAGTTGTTCACCACAAGCAGAACCTGTCAGTTTTGCAAGCCTTTATTGGAGTAGCCAGGGAACTGCCATGGTCTAATTTGGCTAGGGATGTATGAAAAATAAGTTTCAATTTGTTTGGGCTCAGGATTTACCCAGTTTGCAGCTTCTGGACCAAACATAGACTCAGATGAAGCTCATACATTCCTAGCTTGCAATGTGATTTGCAAACCTGCCCCCCACCCCCACAAAGCATTTGACAGCATGCATACATCTGAACAAAATACGTGGAAAAAAATTCCTTTGGAAAGTGTGCACCAACACTCTAGTGAGTTTGTTAATTAGCGGAAATATGGACTTCACAGAGTTCTAAAATGCTGCTAAGGGACCTGTGTAACCTAACACAGTGAATAGATTTTAGCAGGCTTTAGCTGACAAGAGGTCTCCTTCCCTGGATGGGCCCCTCATAGTTATGTTACCCTTTTTTCATAGAGACTTATCTCAAGAAGAGCTAGGAGGTTTTCACCCGTAACCAGGCACTAGAAAGGCAGTTAGTTTGCCAAGCGTAGATGCTTTGGGAACCTATGAGAGGGAGCTTCCAATGCTTCTTCCGAGAAGGGGGAGGGATGCAGCCTAGGCTGACCATATTTTGGAAACCAAAAAGGAGGACAATATGGCCGCCCTCAAGGAGGCATGCCTTCCAAACATGCCCACCCCCAAAGCGGGGCCAACTTGACATGTCCGGCCCTTAAGAGGGTGTGGCCTTGGTCACATGTCTAATTCTACACCTTACAATTAATACAAAACTGTTCTACATAAACTTCCCTACTCCTTTAAGTTCCTTTCCCAGACATTCCCCAGCCTACACATTTAACACAACCACAGCAACTGCTGCAGCAGTTACTCCCATTTTAGTGGTTATCCTTAAAAACAGTATCATGCTGAAAAGTTACCAAAATACTTGTTACATATTAAGACTATCAGAGTGTATCAAAGAAAGCCACCTGCAACCTTTTGAGAGAAATATAACAGACATATCTTTCTACCAAAGCATGGAAAAAAATATTTGATCATTTAACAGAAAAATAGGTTTTTATTCTCTCTTGAAAATACTTATGCTGAGCTCTCAGAAGACAAGGAATTTTACATTAAAAAAGAAAAAAGACTGTGGGAACCTCCTGGCGAGTGCTGTCCCCAGGACAGCAACGGCATAATACGAAATGCACAAGCCACAAGCACAACCCAGAGCCAACGTTTCCGACACATGCCTCCCTTGGAGCAAAGCTTCGTTCGTTCTAGCGAGGCTTGTGCAGGAGAAGGAATCAGTGCATTAGCAGAGCGTGCTGATGGGGAGGTGGAGGATGGCCGCACTGCTGGCCCAGGCCCAGCTGCCCGGGCAGCAAAAAATGAGCCACCCATGCCATGCGGCTGAGGATGGGGCGGAGGATGGCCGTGCTGCAGTGCGAGTGGCTTAGTTTTTGATGCTGCCCAGGCGTCTGGTCCTGGCCCTGGAACAGCAGCACGGCCATCCTCAGCCGCGAGGTAGCTCGGATTTCACTGGCCGGCCTGGGCCAGCTGCAGCGCAGCCATCCTCCATCGCCCCATCTTCAGCTGGGCAGCAAAAATGGAGCCACCCACGCCACATGGCTGAGGAGGCGGAGGATGGCTCCACTGCCGCTGCTGACCCACCCCAGGCCCCAGCCACCTGGGCAGGACAACTGAGCCGCTGAAGATGGGGCAGAAGATGGCTCCCGGCCACCTACCTTCCTGGTGGTGCTGTTCATCGACGTCATTGTCCGCCACCCGCTGCTGCTCCCACCTCGCTGGCTGCTGCTTCTGTACAGAATGCAGATCAGCCAGCAGGGTCTTTAGTTAGCTCTAAATTGCATGAAATCTCGGCTGGGCCTGGGAAGTCTCGCCGGAAATCGGAAGTCTCGCGAGACTTCCAATTTCCTGGTGAAGAAGGCTGAGCCGACAGGGAAAAGAAGGCCTAACGCAACCGCAGGGCCAGGCGCTCCCGTTTTACCAGTGAGTTTGCCGTCAGCTCCCATTGGTCTGGTTGGCCTTCTTTTCCTGGAGGAGTCTGGAATTCTCCGGTGGGTATGGCCACCCTAATGAAGCCTGTCAGCTCCTGAGAGGGAGGGAGGCAGGCATCTAGCAGAGGAGCCAATAACATCCAATCCATGGGCTTTGTGTTTCGATCTCACTTCAGGGGGCAAAGTGCATGGTTGGCCTGGAGAACTTCTGCGGCTCAAAGGGATGGCTTCCGTCTATCGTGCAGGCCCCAATAGACATCCAGCTATTGATTAGCTGGAAGGAGGTGTGAACTTTTATATATTCTGCATCCATTTTCTATCAATAAACTCATCTGTTTGCACAAGTGGTTTATTTCATCTTGCTAACCAAAAGAACCTCATTGATGACTTGGACCTGGCAGAACCAGAACCCAGATCTAACACAAACACACTTCAATCAATGGGAGAAAATGCACACATTTCAAAGATGCTCATGATGTGTACATTTGGGGGAGAAACACACACACAAATACATATGGATTTTCATGCAAAAAGAACAAATCACTCAATCTGATACAGATTTGAGTTAGAACAAACTTCAAGATGGAATTTAAAGAATTTCAGTGAGCTCCAGCTTTACTGATTCATACATCCTTAAACCTGGTACTCTCCACATGTGTTGGAGATCAATTCCCATCATGAGTGGGTAAGCAGAGTGGTCAATACCTCCCTTCACCAAGGTAGGGTCCCAGCCTGCTTGAAGGAGGCTGTGGTAAGACCCACACTGAAAAAGCCCTCCTTGGCCCCCATTGTATTGGATAACTTCCGGCCAGTCTCCAACATCCCATTTTTGGGCAAGGTATTGGAGCATGTGGTGGCCTCCCAACTCCAGGGATTCCTGGATGAGGCGGATTATCTAGATCCATTTCAATCTGGCTTCAGGCCTGGTTATAGGACAGAAACAGCTTTGGTCGCCTTGGTGGATGATCTTCACCGGGAACTGGACAGGGGGAATGTGTCCCTGCTGGTTCTGCTGGACCTCTCAGCGGTGTTCGATACCATCGACCATGGTATCTTTCTGGGCCGCCTTGCAGGGATGGGTCTTGGAGGCACTGTTTTACAGTGGCTCCATTCCTTCCTGGATGGACGGACCCAGAAGGTGGTACTGGGGGACTCCTGTTCGACTCCTTGGCTGTTGGCCTGTGGAGTCCCTCAGGGCTCTGTTTTGTCCCCCATGCTATTTAACATATACATGAAACCATTGGGAGAGGTTATCCGGAGTTGTGGAGTGCGGTTCCACCAGTACGCTGATGACACCCAACTCTACTACTCCTTTCCACCAAATTCCAAGGAAGCGGTTTCTGTGCTAAACCAGTGTTTGTTGGCAGTAACGGATTGGATGAGGGCGAACAAATTGAAGCTTAATCCAGATAAGACAGAGGTGCTCCTGGTCAGTTGAAAGGCAGATCAGGGAATAGGGATTCAGCTTGTGTTGGATGGGGTTACACACACCCTGAAGACGCAGGTCCTCAGCTTGGGTGTACTTCTGGATTCAGCCCTGAGCCTGGATGCCCAAGTTTCGGTGGTGGCCAGGAGTGCATTTGCACAGTTAAAGCTAGTGCGCCAGCTGCGCCCGTTCCTAGAGATGTCGGACCTGGCCACAGTGACACATGCCTTAGTTACATCCGGATTGGATTACTGTAACACGCTCTACGTGGGGCTGCCTTTGAAGAGTGTTCGGAAACTCCAGCTGGTTCAAAGAGCTGCAGCCAGATTGTTGACCGGGGCTGGTTACAGGGAGCATACAACTCCCCTGTTAAAACAGCTCCACTGGCTTCCAGTCTGTTTCCGGGCACAATTCAAAGTGCTCGTTATGACCTATAAAGCCCTATATGGCTCGGGTCCAGGTTACTTGAAAGAATGTATTCTCCCTTATGAGCCTGCCCGTGCTTTGAGATCTTCTGGAGAAGCCCTTATTTCAGTCCCACCATCTTCACAGGCGCGCTTGGTGGGAACATGGGAGAGGGCCTTCTTGGTGGCTGCTCCAGTGCTCTGGAACTCTCTTCCCGGGGAAGCTAGGCTGGCTCCCTCCTTGATGGGCTTTCGGAAGCAGGCTAAAACTTTTTTGTTCCAGCAGGCCTTTGGAGAATAATCTGGCCCTCCATCTATGTTAATGTCTTATAATTTTGTTGTGTATTTTAAATGTTTATGGTTTTGTGTCCCCCCCTCCCCCCGGCCTAATGTATGTTTTAAACTTTGTAAGGCCACCTTGAGGCCCAGCATTGGGCAAAAGGCGGTTTACAAATAATAATAATAATAATAATAATAATAATAATAATAATAATAATAAAGCTCAGCCCATAACTCTAGTTGCAGGTAGTGGTGATGAAAAGATACCCCAATTGATCTGTCATTGCTAACTAAGCTTTGTAAGGTTTTGTACACTAAAAGAAGCAAGGAGCTGCTGTTGTACACAATAGCAACCAGCTAGTATTGCCTTGGGGGCCCTTTTGGGCAGAAAGGCAATTCACAATGTTAAGAAAATTAAATAAAGGAAGAAGTTGGGGAAGAGAAGCATAAGGCACTTTAAAACAAAATTAAATGCATAACCATTTAGGCAGCATTTAATAAAATGAAATAAAAGATGGGCAGCCCACCTGAAACATGGGGAAGGAGAAAAACTGGGTGGTGAACCAACATGTAGCTCCCTAGTATGTATATCCGTTATTCAATTTGCAGAGATATGCACACACAGCAGTGGGAGAATTTACAGCGTGCTCTTGGTTTTCATGCTATCTCTCTTCCCCCTAAGTTACATCTTGCACAATATTCTAGTGCTGTCATCACTGAAGGAAATCGAACCTGAAAGTCGTTGACAGCAAGGAGTGCAGTGTCATACAACACTGCATTTGGGTTGGCGTTGTGTGGATGTGTTTCAGGCATTGAAAGCACAGATGTGGTGGAGGGCAACCATGTGAACAGCCACCCTGGCACACATGCCATGTCATAGTGCAAACCAAACTTCTTTTTTTACTTTTAGTTTGAAGTGTGAATGCACCTTTAGAGTGAGAGAAACCAAGTGTTAGAGCTGAAAGAACAAGGTGCCAGCCATACTGTTAATGGTGTCTTTGAGTGAAAATGGGTATAGGGTAGTAAGTTGCAATATTCTGTATTAACCACTTCCAACAAAACAAAGTGAAACTAGATTCCAGTAAAGGAATGCAATAAAACTGCCATGCTGGTTTCTCGGTCAATTGAATCCAGTATTCAGAATTTCTGTTTCCTTCCTGAAAATGTATATCCTAGGAAGCCAAGAGTAAAAGATAATATTATTTCCTTGTGAATCTTACTATAGCTTTATGTGTGTGTGTTTCATTACTTTCATATGGTTTCTACCAAGTCTTACTAATTTAAAGGAATACAATCAGACAGGTATTCTAAACCAGAATCAGGCAATTGCTTGATAAGGAGAGCTCCAGCCCAGCTCTTCTTCCTCATCACATTTGTCTGCGTCCATTTGTATGGAGGTTCTCCATGAATTCAAGAATATCTCCTCTGCAGACTGTTGCCCTCTACCAGCTGAGGGCGACAAATGCAATGAGGGAGACTGTTCCTTCTTCTCATGTGTTTGCTCTATTCAGCTTCAGAATGCCTGAATAGTGCTGGAGTCGCATCATTATTTAATCTTACTGTGACTTCTTGAAGATCAAAAATCTGTCTAGAACGTCTGAAGAGCTCATAACTCTCCTAAAGCAATCCTACTTTTCATTGTGGAGGGTGGACCTTTCTACCCTCAGAGCAGATTTGAAAAATCCGATGGCCTCTGGGAAACAGGATTATGTTGGATTATGTTGTTAGGATTATGTTGTTAGACATTTAGCTATAAAATGCTTCAAATCTGATTTTTACCTATGTAAGTAATGTGTTTTAATCTGCATGAAGGTTTTTCTGACATTTGCTTTCAATCAAAGAATGAAGAGAAAATTGTCTGTCTACTCTTCCTATGATATAATTCTTGCATGCATGTAAGGATAATAATTTTATTAAGAATCAATTAGCATTAGCATTTTCCCTACACAATAATGCCCTCCAGAAGTTTTGGTCTACAACTCTCAGCATTCCTGATCATTACCCATGCTGGCTAGGCTTGATTGGAGTTGAAGTCCAAAACATCTGGAGAGCACCAGGTTGCTTTACTATGTCTGTGCTGCTGGTTTTCAAGTAATACATTAAAAACTTGGTAGTCATTTGATAGCTTAAGCTGACCTATGACCACGAACCAAATTCTCCTCTATACATTAACATCCATTTGAACAGCTAGCACTAATACAATTGTAAAGATTGGTACATACTCTTCTTGAACTGGTCCTATGATATCTATGGCCTTAGCTAGACCTAAGGTTTAACCCAGGGTTGTCCCTGCCTGCTCCTGGGATATCCTGTGTGTCATTTATATGAACAGGGATGACCCCAGGACAATCCCGGGATAAACCTTAGTTCTAGCTAAAGCCTATTACTCTTGTGTAATAGATATCGTAGAACCAGATTCAAACTACAGATCTTTTATAGTCCAATTCGTTAAGTTAGAACTAAAAACAACAACCCCAAAACTATTTCTTATCTGAGAGCCAAATCATACATTCATTATTTGGACAATTCATGATAAAAGCAAAAATGAGCTTTAGTGACAAAGCTGATTCAGAATGGATTACCACAATTACAAGTAGATGGAAGTTACTTATGTGCTTTCCACATTATTAAGACAGTACAGATTGAGAGTATCTAGATGGTATCTGTTAGAGCTAATGGGGTGGACCAGGAATTTGGCTTAAGTGCATTTTGCTGCTTTCCACCATTATTATTCTCTAATAGTACATGAGTGCCAGCTCCAGGCTTTTGAGGGCTCTTGGGCATGGCACCACCAATGATCCTCCTCCCTCAGGATGCTCCTCATCCTCTTTTTCATCATTGCTACCACTTGCTTGCTTGCTTGCTTGACAACCAGACAGCCAGTGAACACGTAGGTAGAGACATCTACTTCTCCTCCTCCTCAATACCACTGTTGACTGGGCCAGAGCAAGAAGCAGGTGAACAAGCAGGTTGCAATGGTGAAGAAGAGGGGCAAGTCCAAGGGGCTCTTGTCATTTGGCCCCTGCTGGGGTGTGGGCTTTGGCTTACCTTTGAAGCTGGCCCTGCTCATAATCCTTCAGTCCAGCCTTAAGAACGTAAGAAGAGCCATACTGGATCATCCAAGTGTCCACCTAGCTCAGCATTCTGTTCACACAGTGGCCAATCAGCTGCTGACCAGGAACCCACAAGTAGGACAGGAGTGCAACAGCACCCTCCCACCCATGTTCCCCAGCAACTGGTGTATATAGGTTTACTCTGCTACTGGAGGTATCACACAAACATCAGAACTCGTAGCCATGGATACCCATCTCCTCCAGGAATTTATCTAACCCCCTTTTAAATCCATCCAACCTGGCTTCCACCAGCTGTTTTGGACTGCAACTGCCATCATTCGCAATACAACAGGAGGGCACCAGGTTGGGGAAGATGACTTCATAGAAGTATTGTAAACCATGGACTTCTTTTAAAATCTATTTTAAAGTGTTTTATTCTGTTTTTATTTTATCTTGTATACCACTCTGAAATTTTGAATGGCGAGTGGTATATAAATATTGTAAATAAATAAATAAATATGGTGAACTTAGGACCTCCTTCAAACATGTGCACCATACATAGCTGTTTTCAGATGGCGCAGCTGCTCCAGGCCTGACACTGCTATTGGAAGATGTTCCCTTGCAGACCTGCCCTTACATATGGGTACATCTAACTGGGTCACCACTGCCAAAATTTGCAGGACACCACTGTTTTAAATACCTTATGTCCTTCACCTCTCCTTCATATGGGAAAATGGGCAGCACTTTTCTCTCTCTCTCTCTGTCTCTCTCTCTCTCTGTGTGTGTGTGTTTTAAATAATAAACTATCTATGGCAGGGGTGGGCAACTTGCCCTCCGGAGGTTTTGGCCCACATTTCCCATTTTTAAAATTTATTTATTGCATTTCTATACTGCTCAATAGCCGAAGCTCTCTGGACAGTTCACAAAAATTAAGCTCTATCTATCATAGGCCACGGTAAGGGTTTATGGTAGGACAAAAGATTTGGAGAGCTGCAAGTTGCCCACTCCTGATCTATGCTGTTTTGCACATTCTGAACTTTTTAAACAAGAATAAGGAAATGCTCGCACAAAGGCACCGGCACTCATAGCGGCCCCATTCAGACAAAACGCTAAACCATGGTGCTAAACCACAAAATGGTTAACAGAATGCATTGACCTTAATGCATTCCATTAATGATTTTGTGGTTAAGCAGCGTGGTTTAGCGTGTTGTCTGAACCGGGCCATTGAGTTATAACAAGCAGTGATCTGGCCAAGACCCTACTCTGCACTGACTATATACAGGCTTTGATTCATGCCACATCAGTCACAGCCTGTATATGCCATGGGTTTGACTATGAGAACTGTGGCAAAGGACAAGATGATATTCAGATTATGTCGGCTCTTCCTTTGGCTATCCATCGTGTAGGTAGGTACTGACTTGAGGTGTAGATAGTTTTCAATGCACTCTTGCACAATTCCTATTTATTTTAGAGGACTTGTGGTGAATATAGTTCCCATTGGTTGCACCCAATCAATATGCAGTAGAGCCACCTTCCCCAACTTAGCACCCTCCAGATGTTTTGGACTTCAACTCCTATCAGTCACAGCCAGCATAACCCATGGTCAGGAATTTTAAGAGTTGTCCAAAACAGCTGAAGGCACTAGGTTGAGGGAGGCAGTAGTAGAAGATACAACACAGGCTTTATTGTAAAAGTAATACTCCCAACTATCTGCTTACCTTGGAGGAGTTGCATTCATGTTAATGAGGCTACTCTTGAACAAATTGTTTGTGTACTGCAGCTACAACCAATGCATATTTTTCTAAGAAGCTAGCTAGCAAAAACATTGCACTGTTTCCTTCTATTTATTAGTAAAAGGTTTGTAAAAGCCTCAGGTTAGTGAAAGAACGAGTGGATTCTTTGTTATGATTTACTGCATCTTCTCTATTATCACCTGGGCAGAACCTACACTACTGCTTTAAAGCGCTTTATAACAGTTTTGACAACTGTTGGGGCCCAGGACACACTGCATGTACAGTTGTCAAAACTGTTATAAAGCGCTTTAAAGCAGTAGTGTAGATCCGGCTCTGTTCTCTGAACGTTGGGGCGGGGGAAGACTACCTGAAAATTAATTCCTTAAGACCCTAGGGTGGCAAATTTTCTCCCACCTGCCTGGAAGTCTGAGTGCTTTTATGCTACTAGATTTCTCACACATTGTACAGAACATTTGACAGCCATTATTTTTCATCATGAAACGCATCCTGTCCCAATAACATGTCCAATTGTTTCCATTTTACCCATGTCAAAACAGAAAAGAACAAATCTGTCCTATTCACAGTGTGCTTTTTCACTCCATTGTTATTACATGAAATACAATTTGGAAGAGAGGACACACTGCCCTCAAAGGAGATTTACAATAATTCAACAATATGAACATATCATTACAATTAAACACACCCACACCCACCAGTAGCAACAGCAGCTAATGATTTCTAAGCACCAATTGCAGACTGGAATAAATAAGTCTCCAGGTTGCTGTTGCTGTTTTTAAAGTGAACAGTGATGAAACCATATGTGCCTCTCTGAGGAGAGAATTCCAAAGGCCGGGGCGGATTTAGGAACAAGCCAAGTAAGCCGTAGCTTAGGGCCTCATATTATTCGGGTGCTCTAAATACTTTGGAGATAACTAAGATGTATTATAATTGAAATTGCTTTGGCCTAAAAAACTTCTTATATAAAACCCACCACCAAAATTCTGAATCCTGACCTCCCCCATCTCAATCCACACCCAATCCCATCAACTTCCCTTCCAAGGCTGCTGGATGACTCCCATCATCCAGTTTGCCCAACCTCACCTCAGAGGAGACAATGGGCACAATCCTATGCATGTTTGGATGGGGGTGGGAATCCTACAACTCCCAGAATCTCCCAGCCAGCCGTGGCTGGCTGGGAAATGCTGGGACTTGTAGGACTTTTTTCTGTCCAAACGTGCATAAGATTGCACCCAATTGGAGCTAGGACTACTGCAAGTCTGTATGTTTTGTTAAAATAGCAGTATTGTTTTTTTCATCACAAGCTACATTGCTACTAAGTTCTGATGACAACAGTATAGTATCCTTGTAAACTATGTTTATGATACAAGGTTTATGTTTATTGTTTTCTTGTTCTTATCAGCGTTGTAAGCTTTATTTTTGCGCAGTAGCTTCTTCGGAAGAAAAACACGACGATGCATCGGCTGAAACCCGTAGATTATTGTGGGGTAGACACCTTCAAAATGAAAAACAGCCGGTATGCCTTGAGTTTAGAGGAACGCGAATAGCAGCTGAGAAGATTCTACAAATCGCAGCACATCTCTCTCTCTCTCTTGACTATGGGGCTGAACTTCTGCTAACTCTTCTAATTTCTCAACAGGATCCCCTCCCATCCTTTAATTGATGAAAGAAACATGCTTAAGAGTTGTGGGATCCCAAATTTTACAGATGCATGTTTCCGTACCAGAAATGCACATACAACAAGCTCATGCATGGACTAATCAGCTTGTAGAAGTCCTCCAATTTCCACCTCGTTCTTGTTCACAAATACTTGTTCAAATGGGGAAGTGCAGACTTGGGTGCACATGGTTTTTTAAAAGCGCACGCCCAAACCTACTCCCCCCTCGATTGACTAAATTGTGAAAATGCATTTAGGATCACAAGCTCAGGCATAGGTGACCTTTGCCTGAAAAATAGGGCTGTGCACGGACCCCCAGATTCGCTTCGGATCCCGATCTGCAACTTCCAGATCGGATCTGCTCCGTGCCAATCGGCCAGTGGTCCACTTTGCTTCACTGCAGAGCTCCGGATTGGAGCTCTGCAGTGGTGGCAGTGGCAGGTAAGCCCCCTCCCTCCTCCCCCCTTACCTGCATCCGTCCATGGTCCGGCGGCTGCTTCAACTGAGCCCGAGGACTCAATCAGGAAGACCAGGCGGCCTGGTCTTCCGGTTTGAGTCTTCGGGCTCAGTTGAAGCTGCTGCGGGGCTGCGGACGGACGCAGGTAAGACCCTTCCCCCCTGCCCCTTACCTGGCTCTGCCGCATGGGCGGCGGCGGCAGGGCCAGGTAACCCCCCCTCACGCACACCACTTACCTGGTCCGTCGCAGCCCGTCGCCAGCTTCACTAGAGCCCGCGGCTCAGCCCGGAACTGTAGGCCCTGGGGCCTACACTTCCAGGTTGAGCCGTGAACTCTAGCAAAGCTGGCGATGGGCTGCGACGGACAAGGTAAGACTCCCCCTGCCCCCTTACCTGGCTCTGCCACTGTCGTAGCACGGGCGGCGGCAGCACCAGGTAAGGCCCCCTTACTTTTTTTAGGAGCTCTGGATCGAGGCGAAGGATCCACCTTCATCTCAATCCTCTTCACTGCCCCCCTCGATCCTCTTTGCCTTAAGGGGAGGTGAAGCACCCCGATCCGCTTCTGCTTCTCTGATCCGAAGAGAAGCGGAGCACAGCCCTACTGAAAAATCCTCTTGCATTCAGGGGTGTGTGTGTGTGAATGGGACAAAAAGGAATCAAAAGAAACTTCTCGTGCATCTCTGCTCATAGGGCTGTGAGGCTCGCCTGCGCCAGTGGATGCGTTTGTGCAAAATCGTATTGCCTCTGTTTATTCCAGCACCTTGACAAGATTGGAAGTTTGATTTCTTTTCAACAAGACAAATGAACTGCGGAACTGAAAAGAATCAGAAGGCTGAACACAGCCTCTCTAAATTGCCTTCCTACACATTGGATTACGTAAAGTGAAAATAGGGCACAAACGTGACTCATTAGCTTGGACCTAATGAGAACTGTTAAATGCACAACTTGTTTCCTCCCTCCCTCTACAAAAGAGAGGAGCTTTATAGAACAGCCCCTTGGATAGCTGAAGTGATATTCCCTGACTTTTTATGTTGCACGTCTGCTGAGCTCCAATGTGCAAACCGTGCATTGTTTTCCCATTCACTTGAACAGAAAGAGTAGCTTCTCTCGGCACATTCCTTTGAATGCATGCAGTGGTGCCCTTTGTATTGTGTGGGCTGGGGAGCATGGTTTGCACATTAGAAGTCCTATATCTGTGAGAAATAGCTGGAGTTAATGAGGTGGTTTCAGCCATAGGGATGGGCGAACGTGCGATGTGCCAGGAGGGTGCTGTTGCACCTGTGTCCTGCTTGTCGACAGCTGGTTGGCCACTGTGTGGACAACCATCTGTCAGGTATGTTTTAGGGTGGATTTTTGCATTGAGCAGGGGGTTGGACTCGATGGCCTTTTAGGCCCCTTCCAACTCTACTATTCTATGATTCTATGTGTGAACAGAGTGCTGGACTAGATGGACCCTTGGTCTGATCCAGCAGGGCTCCTTTTACATTCATACTCTCCCAACAGTGTCTCATGCCTGCTTCCCCTCCTTATTCACAATTGTTGCTTGCTAGGGGTGCATGCTCCACTCTGCAAAACCAAGCGTCCATCGGAGGTCCAATCTCACAGAGCAGATATTGGATGGTTTTAAAACTGGCGGATCCCCGCAGTGCGGAGTGAAGGTCATTCGGAGCGCCGAAATATCCGAAGGTTTTTTAGGCTTTGTGAGGGGTCGTTTTAACTTGGACCAATTGAATACTTTTCCATGTTAGGAAGACACTGACGGGGGAGAGAAGGGTAGATTTGAGATTGACATCTGTGGCTTACCAATAGCCACAGCGTCCTCCCTGTCCTCCCCCTCCAATCACAGTGCTTAGGGGGAGGAATTGCAAATAAAATAATCCATTTTTCCCTGCCCTGGAACTCATTCCTTTGCTAGCTCATGGAGCGATAGGAAGAAAACAGGAGAGAAAGAGAATCATAGAATAGTAGAGTTGGAAGGAGCCTATAAAGCCATCGAGTCCAAACACCTGCTCCATGCAGGAATCCGCCCTAAAGCATCCCTGACAGATGGTTGTTCAGCTGCCTCTTGAAGGCCTCTAGTGTGAGAGAGCCCACAACCTCCCTAGGTAACTGGTTCCATTGCCGTACTGCTCTAACAGTCAGGATGTCCAGCCAGAATCTGGCTTCCTGTAACTTGAGCCCGTTATTCTGTGTCCTGCTCTCTGGGAGGATCGAGAAGAGATCCTAACCCTTCTCTGTGTCACAACCTTTTAAGTATTTGAAGAGTGCTCTCATGTCTCCCCTCATTGAGAGAGATCCTGCAGGGCGGAGTGACAGAGCTGCTTTGGAAATCGGAGTGGAGGGTTGCCTCATTGGAGCGCCACTCTGATTTTAGGAGTAGAGCAGACCTGTTCTGCACACCCCTACTGCTTGCTTTGTGTGAACAGGAGATATGCACAAATCTCCCCCCACCCCAATGTACATTTTCCCCCATAGACTAAAGTGAAGAAATTTGCGCAAATCAACCCGGGGATCAGGAATGAGACAAACGTCAGCTTGCTTCCAAAGAAAAGCAGGCTGTTGGTGGTTGGGAGGGAGGGGGAGCTGCAGAGGAGAAAAAAGAAAAGGGATGGATGGATGTTGTAGTTGGGATGTCTCCATGGTCAGGTGATATGGAGGAGGCGTTGTAGACATTCAAATTGGGCTCTGCCAGGTGACGTGAAACCGGTCTCTTTCAGGTTTCAGGACCACTGGAAAGGAGAAAGAAGCAGGCGTTTGTTGATCCCCATTTTTGAAAATATAAAATCCAGTTGTTAATGCCAAACTCTCTTCACCCTTGATGAACCAGATGGGTGGGAAACCAGCTACCAACATCCAAACCTGACTACAACGTTCACTCAACCTTTCTTTTCCCTCTTATTCCCCGTCTTCCTCCTTTTTTTCCTTGGTGGCTGGGAACGCTGTAGAGAAAAGCATTTTCCCGCCATCTTCTTTTCCCAAGAATGTCTCGGAGCCCGGAGGTATTCGTGGGAAATTAAAATGGCAGTGGCTGGAGGGCCTCGTTTCATGTTGAAGCAATCCCAGCTGCCAATAAGAAAACGTGTTTGTGGTGTTACCCACATTTATCTTCCCTTAGGCATGTCTGCGTGAGTATGTCTAGAGAGTGCGGAATGTTGGACTGAGTGGGTGTGGCTGGTGATGCTATGGAAAGGGGGAGGAGTCTATATATAGGGGGGAGCTGAGTGGTTTGAGGGGTTCAGTTGGTGATTGGGTTTAGAGGGTAGATGTGTTTAGCTGTGTGATTTCTTGTCAGGAGTTGTGTGAGGAGTGAGTGAAAATAAGGTCATAGAGACTAAGGATTGTTATTATTAGATTGGTTACTACCAGTATTATTAAGAATAGGCAGGATTGGAACATAATTTAAAGGAACTAAGAACTGTAAACAATACACATTTTCTTTATTTTGCTACCCTAAAACCACGTGTCAGTTTGGTTGTGTCTCCTGCTCTATTGGTTCATAAATAAACACATCACATTAAACCTTCAGTCGGCTATCTTCACAGAGAAGCCTTTTCCAAAACCCCTTACCTTTCCCCTCTGCTATAAGGGAAAGGTTATACTTTTCTTTTTACCCTTCCTCAGGTATTTAAGTGGTGGTGCTTAGCCTGAGGGAGGTGTGCGCGTCAAAGCCTTGTGCGTGAGGTGGTGGCATCGCAGTGTTATTATTTTTGTATGAAGTGGGAGGGGCGGGTTACCTCAGCAGGTGCCAAGAAAGGTACCCACGGGCACATTGGTGCCCACCCCTCCAATTTAAAATCACCAGCCAGTTTTTCACATCCACACAAAAAGAAAGGTGTGATCTTTTGGGCAGACCGAGGCCCGGTTTATTCGTAGGAGGCTAAAAGCAGCTTTATGGACTCATGGGGGTTCTGTGAATGGAAATGGGGGAGAAATGACACGGCTCTCTCACTCGACAATGTTCAATGCTGAGTGATTGTCCTCTACTCAGAATAAACTCAATGAAATTGGGTGTGGGAGAAAGAAATACAAATACTTCTTCAGTAACAGGTTCCTCTACGTTCAATCCACCAAACACCCTGAGGTGTTTGGTGGATTGAACACAGTAATTACACACACCCTGGATCTGCTCGAAAAAAAGGCATCCATTTTAAAAGGCCAATAAAGTGGTTTGCCATTCTTTGAGAATTTCTCCATCCCGCCAGTTTCAAGCACTCTCATTCCACCTGCTCATGTTCTGAGCTTTCCTTACTTATGTGCAAAACTGCTGTGGGGTGGGATGGGTGTGTTTCAGCAGCACCTACCAGTGTGATGCCTCGGAATTAAGGCTGCCTGCCTCCATGTGATTGGATGGGGGAAGCTATCGCATAACTGCCAAGTATATTTGAATGCCTCATTGCTGGGTATGAAATTTGTTAATCCTTGACAATAGAAGAAAACTCCCCGGGAATGCCGCCCTATTGAGATATTGGCTGGTACACAATACACCGAAACGCAACGTAATTGTTAACAACAGATTGTCTTCAATGAGCTACTGGTATTTGTTAAGGGAGGCGTAGCTTGAATGGTTTGTTCACTGCCAACTTAAAAGCGTTATTCCCCACCCCCCACCCCGAGAGTATTACAACTCCTTTTCCCTCTCTGCCCAAGGTGGATGTTCTGGCACAAAGGATTTGTTTACCTCCTTCACGTGGGTCTTGTACAAGTATGTAATTGGATATTGAGAGCTGAAATTGCAATTTTCCACGCTGGTACCGGGAGCAGGAAGTGGAATCTAAAAAAGAGAAAGACAAGTAAGCATCATAGTAGATCCCCTTGGCTACTTTTCAAAGAATAAACTCCCCCCCCCATTCTGTGTTTGTTTTTGCAGCTACCGTACACCGTTGGTCCATCTATTCATGTATTTATTTACTCGATTTATATATAACTTTTCTTCCCCAAACATCCAAGGCATTTGCAAGGTTAAATAGTCATTTGCAATCTAAGAGACCGGTTCCAAAAGGCCCTCGCTTTCACGTTCTATTTGATCATGTTGTGAAACTGCCCAGAGAGCTTTTGTTATTGAGCAGTATAGAAATGTAATGAATGAATGTGACTTAACAAAATTGGGTGTTAACAGGAAAAGCTGCCCTGATCTGTTTTCAAAGAATAACATTTTCTGTTACTGCTGACTTGTGGGAAACGTGTATTTCCCACAAGTCAGCTTTAACAGAAGACGTTATTTAGCAACCCTTTAGCAATTGTGTTTTGACTCTCGGCCCTTAGACCTTTCAGTGTGCAGCAAACGATTTTGATAATGGCAAGACATAAGCTCCTTCCTTGGGGAGGTAGGAGGAGAGTTAATGCCTTTATTCAGGGCCCTCCTGGCCAGAGAACACTGCCCTGGTAGAACCTCCAAGTCTTCAGCCTCTCAGCCTACAAAATTAGGTAGCTGACCTTTTAACAGGTCGGTTAGCTCCTCAAGGATGGGTGGAGCTGACCACAGTACAGGTTTTAGTCTACATAAAGCTTCAATTGGCTTTAGCGCACTGCTGAAACAACATCTTCCGATAGTTGTACAAGGAGAGAGTTCCAGCCAGCAGGATAGCACTTTGAGCTATCCAAGGTCCTATTTTCACCTTGCCTTGGTCGGGCTGCCATTGGTTGCTACTAGGGATGCAAGAGAATTTTCTTTCAGTCACAAATAATCCAAACTTGACTCATTCCTAACCCTGAATGGGAATGGGAACACTTTTTTTCTTTTATTTTTTACACATCCATGAACTTGCAATTGCATTCAAAAATGCATATTTTGTGTATAATGTGCATTTTTCAAAAAGTCTGCACTTTCCCACTGACGTCAAAAGAGGGGAGGGGACTATATACACCAGTTAACTGAGAAACATGAGCAGGAGGGTGCTGTTGCATTCATGTCCTGCTTGTGAGTTCCCGATCAACAGCTCATTGGCCACTGTGCGAACAGAGTGCTGGACTAGAGTGACCCTTGGTCTGACCTAGCAGGGCTCTTCTTCCGTTCTTATGAAGTGCATGTGAAGGAAGGTTGGGGTCAACCCAGTGTCCCTGCAAGGTAGGCCCTCGGACCAAACGTCTAGATTCCCAGGCAGCCCCCTCCCCTAGCCCTGACCTTCGTCAGGAAGAGTCAGCCCTTCAAGGAACAAAACCACACACACGCTTTAAGAACCAAAGCAGGTTTATTTACACAAACTAAAATCTAACTCGTAAGGCTCTGGTCAGGCAGTGAAAGCTGAAGGGAAGGGGAAGAAAGGGAGGAAGGATAAGGGGGAATTGAGGTAAAATGTTGAGGAAAGGTTAGCAGCAAGCAAACACACCATAAAACCATTAATCCCATTCTAAAACCTGCCGCAGCAGCGGCCAGTCTCCCCTAAAGTAACCAGACACTTTAAACATAAAAACGCTATCTAAACCTGAGCTCGGAACTGCTTCTACTTTATGCATGTGTAGCCTCCAGGAAGATGGAAGGCCCTGGCTAATTGCTTCTTTATCCCCTTGGCAGTCGACAGGCCCCATGACCTGCTTCCACCAATCCTATGCCCTACCCGGGCCCCTGGTGCCTTCTCCCTGGTTGCCCTCCTCTGAACATGTTCCAGCTTGTCTGCGTCCTTCTGGAATTGTGGAGCCCAGAACTGGACGCAATACTCTAGATGAGGCCTAACCAGGGTCGAATAGAGAGGAACCATTACCTCATGCAATTTGGAAGCTATACTTCTATTAATGCAGCCCAAAATAGCATTTGCCTTTCTTGCAGCCCTATCACACTGTGGGCTCATACAACAATTCCAAGATCCTTCTCATTTGTAGTATTGCTGAGCCAAGTATCCCCTATCTTGTAACTGTGCATTTGGTTTCGATTTCCTAGATGTAGAACTTGGCATTTATCCCTATTCAATTTCATCCTGTTGCTTTCAGCCCAGTGCTCCAGCCTATCAAGATCACTTTGAGGTTTGTTTCTGTCTTCCAGGGTATTAGCTATCCCACCCAATTTTGTGTCATCTGCAAATTTGATAAGCGTTCCCTGCACCTCCTCGTCCAAATCATTAATAAAAATGGTGAAGAGCACTGGGCCCAGGACTGAGCCCTGTGGTACCCCACTGACAACCAGGAAACCTCCCCCCTCCCCATGTAACCAAACCTGACTACTCACAGCTTGGATCCATGCAGAACCATCACATGTATGAATCCTATCTTGGTTCGAGAAAATCCCATTCGAAAAGTTGAAACTTTATGTGTTGAAACTGGGCACCGAAGAAGCATTTCCACCCGTCCTGTGGTTTGAAGTATGCACCCGAGCTCTCACAAATTTCAGGCTAAGCTTTAAAAAGGTATGGATAATTTCCACCCGTCCTGTGGTTTGAAGTATGCACCCGAGCTCTCACAAATTTCAGTCTAAGCTTTAAAAAGGTATGGATAATTTCAGTGCCCCGTTCTTCAAATGAACTCTCAAATCTCTCGGCACGTACAATTGAAATTCACTTTAATTTGAAGCGCTGTCTTAACCGAGTCAGTATTTAATAGCTTTCTAAAGGCTGCAAAGATTTGATTCAGTCTTCCCGTTACTCATACAATCAATCAGTGCAATAAGTGGCAGAAACTTAAATTAAAAATATGTCCATCGCCCTAGAGAGAGTGGAGTTGGATTCTTGACATTTGGGCCACTGGGGCTAAACTGCACTTTATTTATTTATTGCATTTATATCCTGCCTTTCTTCTTCCAAGGAACCCAAGGCGGTGTATAATCCTCCTCCTCCTCTCCATTTTATTCTCACAACAACAACCCTGTGAGGTAGGTTGGGCTGAGAGTCTGTGACTGGCCCAAAGTCACCCAGTGGGTTTTCACGGCCGAGTGGGGACTAGAACCCGGATCTCCCGACTCCCAGTCCAACACTTTAGCCACTACACCACACTGGCTCTCTCTCCACCCCTGTTGCCCCTGAAGATGGTAATTACGGAAAACAGCATCATTGAGGGCACAGAGCAGCCGGGGAGATTTTCAGAGGGAAAGGGGCAGGACGGCAGAGTCTGGATAGGAACTGTGTGGCCACATTTGACCCCTGCAACTCTCATTCCTCCAAAATACAAGTGTCAGTGTTACGCATGTTTCATGTCGTACATCGTTTGGCCCTTAAAAGTGGACGACAGACGTGCACGTTTCTTCTTCCACCAAATTAGAGTGGAGACAAATGCATCATTGTTAGCGTGGCATGAGTTGTCTGAATGCACTGTTGCTGCTGTGAAATGACACAGCCGGTCCGTTCTGGAGCGAACGCTTCAAAAATGGAACAAACCCGGAGCAGATTTCCCATTCCACCGACATCGGAGTCGCCAGCCTCCACTGTCCTCACCATGATCCCCATCAACATTGGGGATCATGGCTCAGTATTGGGCAAAAGGCGGGATACAAATAAATATAATAATAATAACAACAACAACATTGCTTGAACTTTAACCACCAAAGCCGGGCAGTTCTTGGGATTTGTTGTTTATTCGTTCAGTCGCTTCCGACTCTTCGTGACTTCATGGACCAGCCCACGCCAGAGCTTTCTGTCGCCCGTCGCCACCCCCGGCTCCCCCAAGGTCAAGTCCGTCACCTCCAGAATATCATCCATCCATCTTGCCCTTGGTCGGCCCCTCTTCCTTTTGCCTTCCACTTTCCCTAGCATCAGCCTCTTCTCCAGGGTATCCTGTCTTCTCATTATGTGGCCAAAGTACTTCAGTTTTGCCTTTAGAATCATTCCCTCAAGTGAGCAGTCTGGCTTTATTTCCTGGAGTATGGACTGGTTTGATCTTCTTGCAGTCCAAGGCACTCTCAGAACATTCCTCCAACACCACAGTTCAAAAGCATCTTGGCATACCACTTACTTAAACGGTTTCTCTACTCTCTTAACAGAGCAGCCACAATTATTGGGCGGTTCCACATTTTTAACGTGTCTTGGATGCTTCAGCAGAAATGCAATTAAGGCTTTGTTGCTGTAATAAAATTATACATGTTTCCAGGAATCTTCATAAGAAAAGCTCACTGACTCAGCAGCCAATAAAGCGTTTGCTCAATGCACTTTATGTGCTTTACAAAGCCAAAGGAGAGTGTCAGAAGAATGAATCTCATAATGTGGCACATAATGTCTCCTGGTGAGGGTTATTCATTTGCAGCATTTGTATTCCAGCTTTCAAATCAGCAATGTTAAATCTTCAGTTGCAGGAGACATTTTATTGTTGCTAGTTTTATTTGCTCTATTTAATTTTTACTGAGCTCGTGTGTGTGTGTGTGTTTTAAAAAATTAAAATCTATTTGATGTTTCAGATTGAGTGTTTTACAATTTTAAAACATTGTAAACCGCGCAGAGGGCTATGTTGACTGGACAGTACGTAATGTTGAAAATGAATTAATTTTTTATTTGGGGATGAACCTTCCCAAGGTGACCCACAATGTATTAAAACACAGACAGACACATTAGACCATGATTCCAGGATGTGCCTCCTACGAGAACACTTCTGCAAACTCCTCCAGGGACTGAGGCAGAGGAGTCGACATAATGGTCACTAGCCAATACTAGTCTTTTTCCTGACTGTTGGAAATTTGCCAAACAGGGGTGGCAAATTTAGATAGCTCACAATCTAATATGGATTCAAATTGGAACATGCTTCAAGATGGAATTTGGAGAGTTTTGGCGAGCTCAGGTTTTGATGATTTTGCCCATCGCTACGAGATACATGATGTATTATCCCAAGTTGGCAGGTATTATACACAACAAGGTCATGTGTCTTGTGGCACTTTCAAGACTACACTGCTCCGTGAAAATGGTTTTAATGAAAGTGCTGTTCATTAGGGCTGTGCGGGCCTCAGGCCTCGGATTCAGAAATCTGAATCGCGGAGGCCGTTTTATGATGGATCCACCATTTTATGATGGATCCACCATTTTCTTGCACAGCCCTAGGCCTCCATATGTTGGAAAACCACACTCTATTCCAGCGCTAAGCAGAATTAGCAACGGCTCTCAGTATAGGACGCAGCAAAGACTCAAAGAGGCAAAGGATTCTTTGTTGGTTAAAACAAATCCTTTTACTGACAGTTGAATAATTTAGTTACAGTAGCACACACATACATACTCACAGATGATCATTATACAGCAGCATACAGAGAAAATGAATAGAGATTTACAGACACTTATACAGAGGCAAAACTGTACAGTCAGGGAACCACTAATTGATTAATTGAAAAACACTCCCAGCCAATAATTCAATGATTGTCCAGCTGAGACCTTGACATTCAGAGAATACATTTTCTGCTGACTTCTTCTTTTCTTCAGGTCTCCAGGTACTTGAAAAACAGTGGTAAAAGTAAAACTGAATCCAATCCGGGATCCAACACCATAAGTAAGTTACAGCATACAACTCCCAGCATGCAGTGCCTGGGAGGACTGCACTTACTGGGGCCCAGGAGAGGTGGGCACACCTGTCCTCACTGCTGCCACTGCCTCAATCGCCCGCCCCTTGGCCTGATCGCCCACTCCATGGCGCAATTGTCTGCTGCTGCCACAATTCAGGATTCTCCAGTGACCTGGCAGGGTTGTGGCATGTTCCATAGGTCCCTTGAGAGCCGCCTGTTTCCCCCAAAAGCCGCCCCCTCCCTTTACCACATTCAGATTTCCAAATCCAAGGCCCTGAGGCTTGCACAGCGTTACTGGTCATCCTCTGTTGCTTGTTCTCAAACGTATTCTGAGATAGGGATGGATGGATGGATCTCCCAGGTCCGATTCCTCCATTTTCCACATCCAAGCCCTTCCTGAGCCAGTTCTGTGCAGACTTTTTTTTTAAATGGAAAAAAAATGGAGATTTTTTCCCCATATTTTTGTGTGTATTTTTCAAAATTTGTACATATTTTTTTATGCCCCCACCCACTCTAAAGGGCATTGCTGCACATTTTTGGAAGATACGCATTTTTCTTTGCGCACTTTTCAGGCGGGCGCATTTCATTGGACCACATGAATGCATCGCAAATCTGGAAATGTGTGGATTTCCAAACACAAAATGCACCCGGGCTGCATCTGTTTCCCACTAATATGGATTAGAGCAGCCTTCCTCAACCTGGGGCGCTCCAGAGGTGTTGGACTGCATCTCCCAGAATGCCCCAGCCAGCTGGCTGGGGCATTCTGGGAGTTGTAGTCCAACACCTCTGGAGCGCCCCAGGTTGAGGAAGGCTGGATTAGAGGAATCCATCTGACAGTGAATTTCTCACACATCTCTATTCTGAGCGATGTGCCATCTGCGCATGGAAGCTTAGTTTACCTTATCATAGCTGGTTGCTTTATCCACTGCTAGATTTGTCCTCCACAACCTTGTCAACAGAGGTATTTGCCATCACCATATCTTGTGGTAAAAAAAAATCCATAAGTTAATTATGCACTGTGTGAGTCAGTGTTCTTTCCCCAATAGTTTTTATTTGAATTTTATTACACATACAATAATCACGTTTCATCAACTTAAAATTAAAAAACTAGATAAAGTAATATAGAACTATCTCGTGCACCCCACCACCCCCGGGACCCTTATTCTCCTTTCCAAAATTGTAATGTATCCTGCACCAGTTTACTCCCTCTCCCCTTTTTCCAGTACAAATTTAACAAATGGGTGAGTCAGTGTTAGAGTGTTGTACTTGGACTTGGAAAATCCAAGTTCTAGTCCTGACTCAGGCTGTGAAGGGATTTGGGGCAGGCAATGACTCTCAGCCTAAGCTACCTCACAGGGTTGTTGTGAGGATAAAACAAAGATGAGGACTATGTAAGTTTTCTTCGGTTCCTTGCTAGAGGAGAAAGGCTGGGCTATCATAGAATCACGGAATAGTACAGTTGGAAGGGGCCTAAAGGCCATCAAGTCCAACCCCCTGCTTAATGCATCATCATCAACAACAACAACCCAATAAGTTTGAGTTTGCAATAATAATATCAACCCACACTTACTGGGTTAGATCCAGACTTGAGTCATGCTTAGAATAAACCTATTGAATTTCAGGGGTTGTACTCTTAAGTAGGACCCAATCTGGATCCGACCTATAGTTTATTGCTTGAGTATCACTAGAGAGGATGAAAACAGGTTCTCTCCCTCACTGTCCAGCCTGTTTATAATTTAATAAACCTCATTTGGTGTTCTTTCCTTAGTCCTCTTTCCCCTAAACTCATCAATAGAAAACAGAAGTTCCTCCTTTTTGGAGCATTTATGAACCGTCACCTTGGGCATGTTTGAAAGAACATCCATATTTTTTTCCTCAAAGCGATGGGCATTAATACCCCGTGGCAATTCGATACAGGACACCGTGCGTGAGTCATCTTCTCTTGCCAGGTGTGTTGGTAGCTGCGACGAGGTACAGAGTGTTTGTTTCAGAGAAGCGTTGAACGGGAAGTGGCAGAGGAAAGCGGAGAGGGGAGATCAGAAGAAAGCCTGGTCTGAGATTATACCGGGCATATTGCATAAATATTATCACTGTTCGATACAATTTGTCCTGTAACAAAGAGAGCGCCACGAACACTGCTGAACGGTTGCATAAATCTGAGTTGGAGATTGCTGAATGATAATAGCATATTGTGAATTCTTAAGCAACCACTGGAAAGTCCAATCTTACACTGAAACCATTGAGGGCTTACGTGATGGGAAAGTTGGATGGAAGCAGTCAAGGCTATCCGGCACCAGGTCGGGAAAAGAGAAGATGCAGTTATTGCAGTGACAGAGGTGGGTGCATTGACAGGAACAGCTCTGGGCACAGTGAGAGGAGAGCCGGACGGAATAACTGCAAAACTACAGAACTTCACTTTTCGGTGTGGCTTGGTGTTGCAGCATGATGTGCTGTTTGAAATAAATGTCCCAAGCAAAGAACTACAAGAGACCCATTTTGATATTTTGGGAGCCTTGACACATTCCTCTCATGGTTGGACACATTCCAACCCTTCTCATGGTTGGACACATTTCTAGGCAGGTTTCATCCCATCGCTACAGAACTAAAGATAATAAGAGCAAAAACAGTATGGAGCATTCTGGCTCTTTGGGTACATGAGCCATGGTTTCTCTGCTTTGTCTCAATTGGGTAGGAAGGAAATGAAAGGAACCTCTTGTGCAAGCACTGAGTCATTACTGACTCTTGGAGGGACGCCAGCTTTCACTGACGTTTTCTTGGCAGGCCTTATAGCGGGGTGGTTTGCCGTTGCCTTCCCCGGCCGTTATTACCTTTCCCCCAGCTAACTGGGTACTCATTTTACCGACCTCAGAAGGATGGAAGGCTGAGTTGACCCAAGCTGGCTGCCTGAAACCAGCTTCTGCTGGGATCGAACTCAGGCAATGGGGAGAGTTTCAGCTGCAGAAACTGCTGCTTTACCGCTCTGCGCCACACGAGGCTTCTTTCAATTGGGTAAGTCACGCCAATAATACTTGCAACTGAGCCTTCTTCCCATCTGATGGTCTTTTGGGAATCTGAAGCCTTTAACTTCCCGTGGATCATTTTGAAGAAGGAAATTCTCAGTTCGTTGCTCGTATCCTTCCGGAAACCCTGGTTCTTCAAGAAGTAAAGCATGACTCAGGGCATGGCTAGACGGTGCAATATCCTGGGAGCAGGGAGGGATCATCCCTCCCGTTCCCTGGAATATCGCCCTATCCATTAATTTGGATTTTTCCGCGGTCTCAGGATAATCCTGAGACTGTGGAGCGTGTGGCCCGCCATCGCGGTTTCCCCCCAGCTCCTCAGGAGCTCTGTGCCCATCGAGGGTGGGGGAGCGTGAGGGGTTTCTTTTTTAAAAAAATTACAGTTGTGTTTCAGCATACGTGCGCTCCTTTTCCTTCACAAAAAATAAATCCAAAATGGCAGCCGCGATGTCGCTCACCACGTGTAGACGAGGGCAATGATCTCGTGATCATAAAATCACGAGATCATCGCCCTCCAATACCCTTGTCTAGCCATGCCCTCAAGAGACAACCCTCACCTGCTGGCTCACCTTACTCCTCTCCCTGTTTGGTGCTTCATAGAATCATAGAATAGCAGAGTTGGAAGGGGCCTACAAGGCCATCGAGTCCAACCCCTTGCTCAATGCAGGAATCCACCCGAAAGCATCCCTGGCAGATGGTTGTCCAGCTGCCTCTTGAAGGCCTCTAGTGTGGAAGAGCCCACAACCTCACCAGGCAACTGATTCCATTGTCGTACTGCTCTAACAGTCAGGAAGTTTTTCCTGATGTCCAGCTGGAATCTGGCTTCCTTTAACTTGAGCCCGTTATTCTGTGTCCTGCACTCTGGGAGGATCGAGATATATTCTGATATATCCATTTGAGATGCAGATGTGGATTCAGGATGAAGTTGGATGAACGGGAACAAGAGTTTCTTCTTCATTGCCACCACTTTGAAGATTTGACTCCTCTGACCTTTTTCTCCTGGTGTATCTGATTTCACAAACTTCAACATAATGGCCTCTTTTTTCTGGGAGAGAGCAGCTTCCCTCAACTTTTTACAATGATCACCAGAAGGTTGTTTTCTTCCATCAGACACGGCTGCTGCAGAGTATAGTGAAATATATTTAAGAACATAAGAAGAGCCCTGCTGGATCAGACCCAGGGTCCATCTAGTCCAGCACTCTGTTCACACAGTGGCCAACCAGCCATTAGCCAGTGATGAACAAGCAGGACATGGTGCAACAGCACCCTCCCGCCCATGTTCTTGAGCAACTGGTGTATATAGGCTTCCTGCCTCTGATATTGGAGATAGCTTGCAACCATCAGGGCTAGTGGCCATTAATAGCCTTCTCCTCCAGGAATTTATTCAACCCCCTTTTAAAGCCCTCCAAATTGGTGGCCATCACTACATCTTGTGGTAGTGAGTTCCACAATTTAACTATGCGCTGTGTGAAGAAGTACTTCCTTTTATTTGTCCTGGCATGGAGGTGGTGGGTGGACTCACTTAAACCCCATTCATTTCAATGGGTCTACTCTAAGTAGGATTGAGTTTGGATGTTGCCCACAGTGCTCTTTAGACCAGACCACCTTCCAACCAAAACCTCTTGGTATTGTAGCCAAGTGCCTTCTTCAAGTTACAAAAGTAGCAAAGTTAAGCTCCTGCATTTCTCTAGATTGCTAAAGTATAAACGTTAACATTTCACAAATGAAGTAGGGGGAGATGGGTGGTGCGGATGGCAGGGCGCATGATAGGGTGGCAGGAAGCACACAGAAACACACGCCCAGCACTGCTCCACTCAGCATAGCAGCAGCTGGGCCGGGCTGCAGTATAAGCCGGAAACGACCCTGCTGTTGTGGTTTTAAGAGAAGGTGGCAGTAGCCCAACAGAAAGATGTCAGTGGCAGGTGGAGGCCTTGAACTAGCCTGCCACTCTTCCCAGCCGTAAGTTTCTTGGAACACACCTATATCTGCATTCTAAGGTGGCCCCTCAATTATGGAATGATCTCCCTGACGAGGTCCCCCTGGCGCCAACATGGTTATCTTTTCGGCGCCAGGTCAAGACTTTTCTCTTCTCCTAGGCATTTAACAGCATATGCTGAGTTTCCTACTGACCCCAGAATAGTTGTTTTAAATGGATCTTGTCTGTTTTTCGTTGTATTTTATGCTTTTTATAGTTTTGAGTTTTGTATATTTGTTTTTAATGTTCACTGTTTTTAACTTTTGTAAACCGCCCAGAGAGCTTTGGCTATGGGGCACAGTATATAAATAATAATAATAATAATAATAATAATAATAATAATAATAATAATAATAATATCTTTCATCCAAGAAAGAATAAGAATAATTCAATTTCTATCCCTCCTATATACAAAAACACTCTAGGCAGCATACACCATTAACAACAGCTTCGGCTATTGGGCGGTATAGAAATGTAATAAATAAATAAATCAGTTTAAACGAGATAAAACAATCAATAAAGCAACATATAACAGTCAGCAATAAGATTCTAAAGAGGGAACAGCTGCCAGAATATTAAGAGCCTTTAATGCCTGCTTAAAGACATTCAACGAAGCCAGCAGGTGCGTTTCAGCCGGCAGGTCATTCCACAGCTGAAGGGCGGCAAAGGAAAAGGTCCCCTGGCGTGTGGCTGCCACAGCAGATGACCTTCAGAAGACCTTCAGTGGTCGGCTGGAACATAGGGGAGGAGGCGCTCCCTAAGGGGCCTTGGACCTAGACCAGGAGCCCATCTACACTTGTCTAGATGAAACGTAACAAGTTGGCAGAGATGACGTCAGCAGTCACGTGATGCTGTTGTTGTTACGTTTCTTCTGACTTTTAAAACCGTTCCACTTTCTGTT